>NW_015167536.1:513035-523246 GCF_001447785.1 Gekko japonicus | reverse complement strand
TTGCAGCGCCTCCATCTCGCCCTCCCTCCCTCCTTCCTCGCAGCCTCATCTTTAGACCGGGTTCCCGTGCCTATGTCAACATTCCTTCACCCTATTCCACCACCCATATCTAGAAGGGCCCCCAATATCACCCTTCGGGGGGGGGGGAACCCACTAGCCCTTTCGAAATAGACTCTCCCATTCGTGTCACCCTGAATATGAAGATTCATCTCACACACACACACCAGTAAGTTCCTTTAAAAAATAGTTAGCCAATCACTACAGCTGTGCAATAAATACAAATGTATATCTATGTGTTTCAATTATGTGCAATGGAGCAAAGCAGTGTATGTACGTGGGAGGGGCTTTCAGGCCGTCATCATTCGAGAGTGACATCCCCCCCCCTCGCCACCTTTGAACAGAATTTCTTTCCAAATCGCCTAAACAACACTATCATAACCCAGGTTTGTATTGTAAAGAGACGGAGAAAGAGGCATTTTCGATCCGAATTACGAGCCACTGAAGTATGTGTAGAATATATATACCAACATTGTACCTGATTTAGCTTCATGGTCCCCAGTCCCACACTACCGTCGCCTCCTCTTACGAACCTTTGATATGTTACTTTTTTCCATATTTTTTTTCAAGGCTGCATTTTGAAGTATGTGGTGGTTGGTTTATCTCGGGTTTATGGGGCAATGTCATAGCGCGATGTTGGATTTAAATCCCGTCAACTGGGAAAGGTGTGGGGTGGGGGAGAGAAATGAGAGAGACTGCCTTGTTAATATTTTACCTGCCGAGAGCAATTTCTGTCTACAGTGAAGGGGGGAAAAAAGACTGCTACGCTTTGAAATACAATACACAAACCACCAGCAAGAATCTATATAATACTCGAGAATCGTCTCCTTGTCTGGGCAACTGGGTGCATTGGAGACGATTCTCAGCTGCCACTTCAATTATCGGAATGGGGGGGGGATATGATGCTTTCTTTTTTTAAAAAAATGAAATATATGCAATATTCTCTTTCAAATTGCTTTAAAATATTATTCTGTGTGACTTCTGTTCGTCTTGTGTTAGTTCTCTCGGTGTCTGTGGCTCGGTTCTCTGCTTGTTATTCCCTAGTCTAGTTTTCCTGCCGTTGTTAAATATGCATCGTTCTCAATATAGTCCATATGTAATGTTTCTTACCTCAAGCTATTCTATGTAGGGCCTATGCAACTGTCTGTCATAGCACGTATCCCCGGCTTTATATAGTCATGTAAAAAGTTGTTTCACACTAATGATGATGATGATGATAAATTGAATGTATTATTATGTGATTTCTGATAATAAATAAAATGGTTCAAACCTCTAGTTGGCGATTTACTGCTTGGGGTGTCGAATTAGGAGGAACTGGCAAGGTTAATAAAAAGAAGACGACACAAAATAAAATAAAAATAAAAATAAGCCAATGAAAACCTTCGTAGGCATATAGATCATGTTTGCCTGTTATTTTTTTAAAAAAAATTAAATGGATGTCTAAAATACCTTGTAAAACGGGAGAGATATCACCAGAGAACCATGATATGTATAATTAAAAAATCCTGAGGAAATCAGAAGAGTATATTAATCTCAGATTTTAGTGTTTTAATGGGAATACCCATTTATAGCATTAATTGGAACCAAAAAGGGGGGAAGGGTGAAGTTGATTATAAACTGACTGCTGATTTTGTGCCCTCTGAAAGACAAGAATTATCAGTGTGTTTCTTTTAGAAGTGCATTTTTAATCGACTCTCTTCCCCCCCCCCCAATTAAAGCACAAGCAAACGCACCCATGCTCACATTAAGCTTACAACCCCTTAAAATAAACGCTTTGAATGGCTTGGATTGATCCCAATCAGGTATCTCACATTCAATCCCTCCTATGAATGGGGGGGGGGGGAGTCCCCCTCCTGGAGAGCCCAACCAGATGATTTCTAAGAGGTACCATGGAATGAATAAATTCTGTTTGGGCTTTTCTTGTCCTTCCTCTATCCCTTGCCTCCTTTCCTTCTGTCGCTCTCTCATGAAAGGACGATGTGGCGCCTTTGTTCACCTTTCAGGTCTTCAGATCAATCCTAACCTTTAGCGGAGGCGAAAGCAATGCACTAATACTCCCCACTCGCCCAAGAACCCTTTAAAAGATCGATAACTGGATGGGGGCCCCCTCCTTTTCAAGGCAAACCAAGACACAACTGATCCGGATATAGAACTTTTCACAGAATGTGCCTAGATGGGGGCCGGGGGAGAGGTGCCTCTCTTATCTCTTCCTCCCGGTTACCTCTTCACCTGGATGTTAGAAAAGGTGACTCCCTGATTTGAAACCCTGGACCCGGAGTGGACGGGAAAGAAAGGTATGGCACGAACCTAATCGCTGATTTAAACACACGGTGCTTCTCCCCTCTGTCCCCTCCTCCTCCTCTCCCTCCTCCCCCCGCGCAACGCCCTCTTCTGAACAAATATCATATTGACGCGCACAAGGCGCACCTAGAGTTTTGCTTCGCTGTGCTCTGGGTAGTGGCTTCCAACCTCGCCGGTATGAACAACGCCTGGAAAAATCTCACACAAGCCGAACGGCTCGTCCTCACAGACACCGGGCTTAACTGGGATTTCCTTTTGGTCTTTAGGTATTAAAAATGCGCACATGTGAGAAAAGATAAAAGGGATACTCCAGGGCTCCTGTGCTGGTCAACCAAGAGTGCTCCGTTGAATTCGCCACAATCCGTGTTTAGAACCTAGATGCTCATTCTACACTCTCATCCCTTCCAACTAAGGGCCCCAAGAAATAAGGGGAGTTGGAAAAAGGAACCCCATAGGACATTCTCCAGCGATGGGGAAGCAGAGGGAGTAACACGCTTAGGTCAGTTCTTGAAGTCAAGCATTTTTTTTTTCTTTCCTTTCCTTTCTTCTCCCCATCCCCTTGGTTCAGGCGTCAGTACCTACTTCTGTAAGCTACTTCTGAGTATTTGAAGCTTCATACTGCTCCACTCAAATATTGGATTTAAACCTAATCGCTTTTGGAGAGAGTCTGATCCTGCAACGCATTCCTAAGTGTGTGAGTCCAACCCAAGCGTCATTTAACTCCCCAGACAAGGAGACTCGGATCCTGCAAACGTTAAAGGAAAGAAAAGTCCATTGGCTTCAAAGCTAAGGACCCAACTTGACAGCGTTTTATAGAAGTAATGGCTTTCAGTGTAATCCTAAATGAAGTTATATACCCTAGAAGGGTGTGACTGTGCCCAGGGCTGCTCTGTTTCTTTCCAGCTATGGCTCTTTATGACTTTCCCTCAGTTCCTCTATGCTTAGCTCCTAATTGTACATCACTGAGTGCCTTTACTTCTGAGTAAGTGTGCTTAGGGTTGCACTGTTAGGATTTAGCATTAAGAGCTGTGTAGGGACTTGCAACACAATCCTAGGCAGAAGTTACTCCAATCTAAAGTCACTGAAATCAAGTAACTCTGTATAAGATTGCGCAATTACTCCAAGTCTGGGGCAAGTGATGCACTGTATTCTTGGTGCTTGGGGAGGGGGCAACAGTGGGAGGGCTTCTAGTGTTCTGGCCCCACTGCTGGACCTCCTGATGGCACCTGGTATTTTTGGCCACTGTGTGACAGAATGTTGGACTGGATGGGCCATTGGCCTGGCCCAACATTAGCTTCTCTTATGTTTAGGATCCGGGCAAAGGCGCTTATTCCAAAAGCAAGTTGGACTGAGAGTTCTGTCCCCTGCCTCTGCCATGCAAGTTTCTCAATGGTCTTAGTCAAGCCACTCAATATCAGCCCACCCCCATATGTAGAGGCCTACTGTACAGGGCTGTTGTACGGATTACTAAGACAATGTCCCTGAAGTGCTTTGAAGTTAATTATTATGGTGGGCAGCTGAATACACTTCCTTAGAACTGGTTTCACTCCACTTTGTGAGATTTCCAAGCAGACACGCTGCCAACCCAGCTGTACATCAGCTGTGTTCTCTTCCTTGCGAATCTAGCCAGGGCTGAAGAATCCCTCTCTACATGTCAAATAGTAAAAAGCCCAGTAGCATCTTTAAGACTAACAAACTTTATTGTAGCATAAGCTTTCGAGAATCACAGCTCTCTTTGTCATGTACATCTGATGAAGAGAGCTGTGTTTCTCGAAAGCTTATGCTACAATAGTTAGTCTTAAAGGTTCTACTGGGCTTTTTACTATTTTGCAGCAACAGACTAACACGGCTATCTCCTCTGGATCTCTACATGTTGAGCTCCGGGGCTCGCCAGAGGGGTCATCCACAACCCTTAAGATCAACTGGAGACTAGCCCTTGACTTCACCAGGGGACAGGAAACTGCCCGGGGGGGGGGGGGGGGGGAAAGGGGGCGTTCTTTTCCTTTAGAAGAGGTAGCCGTCCAAACACAGAATTCCGTTCCCGCGGAGGTGCTCACGGGGAGTTGGTTATAACGTGAGCAGCGCGAAAGGGTTCATAGACATGAGAAGGACTCTGGAGGGTGGCCAACAGGTCTGAATTGTATATAGCGGCATAAATTGTGTAGAAAATTGTGGATCGGTTCACCTTGAAGAGGGAATGCGCGCTTCCAAGGAGGCTCGAGCACTCGCCCAAACAGATAAAACTTATTTATTACCAGTGAGTGGCTCGAACAAATTGTCGCTCGCTGTAAAAGTGCGCACTGTGCCTTGGTTTGCCTCTTCTTTTTTTATATAGGGGTGTATTTCATAGCCAGGGCTTTTAAAATGAATTCATTAAGAAGCGGGGAGTAGCTCTCTCCGCCCCTCACCCCCAGTCTCTCCAACTGCAAAGAATAGTTCCGCCTTCAGCGGGGAGGGGAAGACCACCCTGTTAAGCTGTATTTCAGCGGTGCAAATTACGGCAAAAATAACGGGAAATATGCATCTCTGAAAACCCCTTCTTCATTCGGGCCGAAGATCATTCATATCTTCGCGTTTTTTAGCACAGACCGCAAGGAGGACGAGGGGGGGGGATGTTTTATGCGTTTGCTAAGGGAGGGAAGCAAAAAAAAAAAATGGAACTCAGTCCTCGAAGTTGAACAAGTGTATTTAATGCCCATTGTTCAGGGCAGAAGGATGTTGCGAGAGCGACTGTACATCACGGAAGCTGAAGTGATCCCTGCCTCTCCTTTGAAACCCCCGAAAGAGTGATTTGGGGGGCTCCCCTCCTGCCGGTCAGGTGTACAAGCCCCATCTCAAGCACAGTATGACCTACTCTTTGCCAAATCTCTCAATGAACCTTAAATATTACCTAGCTTTTCCTCAGAAATCTTCAATTGTATTGTATTATTCCCGTCCTGATTGGATTTCTTATTTAAATGATCTTATTTGCTGTAACAATATCAGGCAATAATACCGTTCATTCATTACAAAGTCCTTAATTTCACCAAGAAAGGAAGGAAGGAAGGAAGGAAGGAAGGAAGGAAGGAAGGAAGGAAGGAAGGAAGGATTTTTCTCTCCTTTTATTGCAGTCAGCAGATTTACATGGATTCCAGTGGCACTTACTCTCAAGTAGGATCGTGGCGTTCTCTGAAACAGCAAGGAGAAGGAAACATTGGCAATAGCGATAGATAGATAGATAGATAGATAGATAGATAGATAGACCGACAGACACAGATTTATAGATATAGATTTGGATATACACACATGCGTATATATATGTGTGTGTGTGAATATGTATGTATGTATCTATAAATATAGATATGAATTTTTAAACGCCTTTTCACGTATCTAAGCAAATACTGAATGTACACAAGAGCGACTTATCTATATTTGTTATGCGTCTCTGTCCATCTCTTCCCGTCTGCCTCCGCTGGATCCCTCCATCCCTATATCCATTTTACGTTTCGGTAAATTTAGCCCCTGAAATAAATTCCACACAGCTCCTCCCTGCGAATTCATAACCAGCGCTATTTGGAAGCAGATAAAACAATTGAAATATTGTGCCTCGTCCTTCCCGGCTAGACGGGACGTCTTCCTTTGTGACAAATGGTCTCTCGCTTGGGGGTCGGCGAGCCTTGGTCTTGGACTTCACGGAGGCTCTGCGCCCTCGCTGTCTGTCTGTCTGTCTCTCGGGTCGCCTTGGCCTTCATCCTCTCTGCGTCTGGAGCCCGCTCCAACCCCCCCAACCCAATTCTCCCCCCATGAAGGCATCCCCATGCTCTTCCATTGGTATTTGGGAGACTCCCGGAAGGCTGTGGAGAAAACCAGAAATAAAATAAGAGAAAATAAATTGCTGCACGAAAAGCAATCCAAATGAAATTCCATTAAGAAAGGGTCACTCGGTCGGGCATTTGTGACTAAGCGCGGTTTCTTGTATACAAATCGCACCTATTTTCCTGGACAAAGTGTCCAACATTATTATTATTACTACTACTATTAGTAGCTGTAGTAGTAGTTATAATAATAATATACAGTCCCAAAAGAGTCTCAGTATAGTAATGGGCACAATCCTGCTCCCCAAATTAAGCTCATTGAAGTCCTCTGGATTCCAAAAGAAGAGTTAAACCGGGGTTCAAAACTCGCCAGCTGCAATCCATGGAACGGAAAAGCCCTCAACTTCGGCCGGATCATGCTGTAAGAACAATAATCGATTTAAAAAATCTGGCGGCAGGATAGATTAAGCCGTTATAAATCTAATTCACCGTAGAAGGAGAAAGATGTTTATTATTGCACTGAATACTCTTCTCAAGATCAAGAGGACCTAAAAGGGTTTACTCTTTTGCTCTCAGTAACAATAACGCTAACCGTTCAGTTAGATTTTTGGGAGACAAGGCCTACCTTTCCTTAAGACCATCCCAAAAAAATCCTGGACACGGGAGAGCTCAGGCGTGGCGCGCGTGTTGCCTCCTCCCGGGAAACTTGCCCTGCGGCCATCCTCTCCCATATCCGGCCAATTCCCTTCTTGCCCCTCCATCCCAAGCAGGGCATGAGGGTTTGGGACATGAGGGTTCCCATCAGCCGGAGCCGAGTCGGCCTGTTTAGGCGTAGGCCATCGGGAGATCTTTAAAAGCTCCTTAATACTTGGGCCGAAAACAGTCCTTGCGGATGAACCTTGAGCCCCGTTGGGTGGGGGACAAGGCACGGTTTGGGGCCCGACTTTTGCTACCTCGTTAGGAAAGAGGCAACAAGCGGAATCCATTCTTGAATTCTCAACGTGGGAATCCCCGAGAAAGTAACTATAAAGACACCCCTTCCCCATTAATACACGAGCATCTCCCACTGTCCCTGGCGATCTTACGCTTTTTCAAGCAACATGCGCCATCCCCATCAATAATGCCAGCGCACCCCCCCTTTTTACAGAGTATTTTCTCTCCACCATCCCCCCTCCGCCGCCTTTTTATAAGGGTCGGTTCATAAATGCACAATCAAGACAGAGTGGGAATAATGAGTAATGTTTACCAACATATGCTACCCCCGCCACCTTTGAATCCATCTCACGCCCAAGGATTGGAGGGGGACTGAACTAGAATATGAGTAATTAGTTTTAAAGCAAATCATTTCAAATGGAAACTGATATGCAAAGCCTAATGAACTGCAGAAGTGGCAACAAAAATCTGATTTTTATATGCCTTGGTAGGTAGCAAGAAGACACAGCAATATTTTACTGGGGGGGGGGGGAATAAATTAATTAATATCTCTGTAGCAACCGACTACCGTGGCTCCGTGGCTGACTGCATTTAAATGAAATATATGTATCGAGCCTCGCCGGTGTTGTTAACAAGAGTGATAACAAAGATGGAAAGGATCTGAAAGATTAAAGAAAAGATCAGTCCATTTGTGTTTCTTCAAGGGGCGGCGAGAACGAGGATGTTCCTCTGGGCCAGGCCTCGTTGCTGAGCGATTATCTTAACTGGCTGAACTCATTAATAATTTCCCCCCAATTTTTAAAAAGCACTGCTCTCCTACTAAAGTTGTTTATAAACGCATAGGCGCATCTCACATTGGAAGCACACGTGTGGACCCTGAGCTCGATCCAGCTACTTTGGAGTTCCATAGATTTCCTAGGTGAGTTTAGTCATGAGATTACAGTTCTCCTTTATTTAAAAAAAACCCCCCACAAACGATTAAGTGTGCATAGGGGTTTAGTCACAAACAGGTGTTTACATCTCTCTCACCCCCAAATCAGTGGTATTTGCTGCCCATTGTATCCATGTTTGCTCGCAGAAGCGCGAGAGGCAACGCTGAGCTGGGGTTGGAGGATCGTGTCCTGTCCTTAGAAGCCAAAGAGCCATCCCACTATTAAGAGTCCCATTCTATAATTAAAGGATGGCTTCGGAAACATCTCTCCTTTTATGGCAAGGTCAAAAGTCAAAAAACTATTCTTCTCCTAGGCCCAAAATGAAACTACTGCCCCCCCCGTAGGCTCGTTGTTTGCGGTAGTAGTGGTGGTGGTTGTGGTAATAATACTCTGATATATATACCAGCCTTCCACCCACCCACCCCCGCCCGCCATGGTGAAGAGAAGACTTTCTCTGTTATTGTTACAAAACAAGCCTAGACCACACCTGGGAATCTTTTCAGAATCCTCGCCAACATTCATCTCCCGCAACAGCGGGGGGTGGGTGGGGGGAATCGTTCCGTTGCTTCCAGGATCTTACCTTCTCCAAAACACATGTTTAATGGAGATTATACGATAATTACAGGGCATGTGCAAATTCATTTCATTGTGATGAAGAACAGTTAATCTATTATGAGGGTATGAGAGGGGTTTTAATGCAATTATTATCAGCATTCCTAGTATCATTACATAAAAGAGGCTGGGGAGAGAACGACAGGATCTTACTAATGTGCAAAGGGGTGCCGTTTAGCCTCCAGTTCAGTGGAAGGGCATGGCATCTAACTATCTTAATAGCTTGCAAAAATCAACAAAGCCCCGCTTGCCGGCAAAAGGACCTTTAAGATTCGGCAAGGCGGAAGTCCCGTTCAAAGTGGAAATAGACCTTAATTTCATATGAATTTCCGGTATCTGAGGAAGGGATCTTTGACTCTCTGGAAGGTGCGATTGGACTCGCATCTAACTGTGCTATCCGCAGGCCAACCCGGCTGCCCTCGGAAACTTTAACACGTCTGTTATCTACAACCCGAAGGTAGAGCAAATTTGTTTTCTTGCATGTAACCTATGAGCCGTGGTAACACACAGGCTACTCGGCTGGAAGCCAGTTTCCAACCCTGACCCACTAATCCTAATAGCTGGCCGCCCAATAAAGCGCATTTCTGACATACGCCTCACTCAACAGCTTCCATTGAAATCAGAGGGAACGGCCCGCTTTGACATGAAAGTCGCTCCCGGCCTGCCAAGACGTGGGAAGAGATGTCCGTGTTGACCAAGCAAGATCTAAACAAGATCTAAATATGCTTACTCTGTTCACATGAACGTGGGTGTCTGTCTGCACACATCTCTGTTTCTCCGGATTGAGGTTTGGTCTCCTCTAGCAGAGCTCTCCTTGCGTTTTCTTGTCTGTATTGAAGTACCTTTATGGGTTTCTATCTGAATGTCTATCCATCCACGAACACACAGCTCAGAAACAGACGTGCACAAATGACTACACATCCCCTCCCCCAAGAAAGCACATAAATAATAAGAGTTCCAACGATATCCATAAGTCCTCCCCACCTTCATGTTTCTGAACCACCGAAGTCACGACTTATTTTTAAGCTCCCTTCGTGCCAAGGGGAGAGTTACGCAACTCCTTGATTCCCCCCCCCCCCGCTGAAATTAATTGGACTTTTTAAAAAATTACTCTCTTCGACTACATTGTGCCTTTTCATAGTTATGCATCTATTTAAATTATATGGGCCAAACCCCGTTCCTGATATCTGGGAGGTGTTGTTTTTAAAGCTGCTGGACTCTCTGAACTAGATGCAAGAACTCAGAGCTCCCAACAACCCCCGCCGACGCCTGGATACCGGGAAGTAAGTGACGTTGATCCCCGGGAGATTAAAGTTCTGAGTTCAGATTTCTCTGCATATTTGGTCTCAGGGGAGCGAAACGCCTTACAAGCGAGTAGTTGGGCCTCATTCACGCGTACATTTGGATCCCCTCGACAAAGGCCCCCTACACCCCCTTACCCCAAACCTCTCTATGTTGCACATTTATTCAGCAGGGGGGAAATACATGGTAGATTGCTGAAGGATATTCATTCTCTCTCTCTCTCTCTCTCTCTCTCTCTCTCTCTCTCTCTTTCTCTCTCTCTCTCCCTCTCTCTCTCCCT
>NW_015167536.1:500249-513019 GCF_001447785.1 Gekko japonicus | reverse complement strand
CCTTTGTGCCCCCCTCACTCCCGCGCGCGCGCACAAAAATACAAGGTTTGGACTCCCCACCTTAACAATTAAGTCTCCCTTCAGCGCTTCCTTATCTAAGACAGGCCCGAACATAATCAGTTCCAAAATAAACTCTGCAAAATGGGAAACACATGCCGTGGCTTATCTTGTAAAACATTCTTTTAAAAAAACAAACAAAAAAACTTGTTTCTTAATTGGCCCGCCGCACACATGGCGAGTGACTGAGGACATCCCTTCGCTTCCCATTAAATAAAACACGACCTACGTTTCTTCGAATATTTTCGATGGTCGCTTGATTTCACTGAAAAAAAACTTTCTAGGGGTGATCACAGTCACGGCCAAGAAATCACCGTTATTTATTTTAAATTTTTTAAAGGGAGTTTAGACTACGGGGGAAACCGGCACCGCGGTCGTCATCAAACGGCAGAGAAGAGCCAGATGTTCGAATGCGGACAGATAATTGCATGGAAGGAAGCGCTCTTCACAGCCAGCCGCCCCCCACCAGCCACCCCCACCCTTCTCAAGGCCACATTCAACAGCAACAACAGCTCCCTCCAACAAACCCTGCAACCTTCTCAATAGCTAAAGATGGGGGGGGTGGGCACACGAACCTTTCCAGCGATGAATCCCCCCCACTCTCTTTCTTCTCCCTCCCCCCTCCCCTTGCTGGAGCCACCCCCTCCCCCCCTCCCTTGCTGGAGTCGAGAGAATATTGTACCTCGTTTGCTGGCAGCTTTTAAAAAAATCAGCCACAGATCTTAGCAATTCAGTGAGACCTTGCCTGGCCGGTGCTAATCTCTCTCTCTCTCTTTGTGTGTGTGTGTGTGTGTCGGGTGACTTCTGTTTACAACTGTCTGTCTGGGTGGGCGGGGGCCGCCATTACAAAGTGAAGGTCAAGTTAGCATCCTACCTTATATGGTATTCGGCGGTCCTCCATTTTCCAGGGTCTGTCGCAACGGGGCGAAATGACCATCGGCTGGTTCGGAGGCACCGTAAACATAGCCGGCGTCTTGGCGGTTTTGTCGCTTGCCCGGCCCTACCCCCGCACCGCGCTTATTGGGGGAGACTGGGAGGGGGGGTATCTCGAGGCAGAGACCGAGATAAAGAGGAAAAGGGGGTGGAAAGGGTGGGGTGGGGGCAACTGTGTGGGAACCAGACCAGCTCTCCTCCCGACGACTGCTGCTTGGAAACTTTTTTTTCCCCTCTCCCCCCCCCCTCCACTTTTTTGGACTGCAGACTTCAAACGAGCCCTCTTGCAACGAGACGCGAGCACGTCTGCCGCGGAGGAAATTAAACATCATAAAGAAAAGTCCAATTAGGCGTTTAATGTCTCCGCATTACCGTTTCCTCCAGAAAACAATGAAGTTCTCTCGGTAAGGACGGGGGGGATGGGTTTGGGGAGGGCGGCTTTAGATTTCCCCGTCTGAAAGGAGTCGGGTACTCCTCAAGAAAAGGAAGGTGGGAAGAGGGGGGGGAGAGGCAGAAATTAATAAGAAAAAGAAATAGAGGGGGGTGGAGGGGGAGGCAAGGAAGCGGGAGATACTTGGGAGTCTTTATGCCTCGTGGTGTGTGTGTATATGCGTGTGTACGGACTGGGTGTGCACGTACCGTCCTCATACACACGCACACGCGCGTACAGACGTCGGTCGTCACAACGCGCTAACGATCCGAAGACAAGATGGCCCGATCGCTCGTGTCCTTTCGTTGTGAGCTCTGCCAATAGGTCGGGGGGGATGAGCGCCTGGGAAGGTGGGTGGCCGTTTGGACACAGAGCCAACAAGGTAATATCGCGACTGGGGTAAAAAGGCTGGGCTTGGGGGGGGGGGAGATAGAGACAGAATTTGGAGGACGTCCTTTTGCCCAAGAGAGCGCCCCCCTTCTTTCTAGTGGCGAAGCCGTTCTCGGCGCGGTCGCAACCCCCTCTCCCCGAGATTCTCAAAGCAGCAATAGGACTCTGGGGGGGGGGGGGGGGGGGTTTGGTGTGAGGCAGATTTGGACTGATCAGGCAATTTTTAAAAATCTGTTGCTGAAAAGCGAAACAGTGGCAATCCGGCCCTGGTCGCCCGCCCCCCTCCCACTTTCAAAATGCAAGCCACTTCTTCCCCCCTTTTAGCTGTCCCCATTGTGACTGCGATCCGAGAAAGAGAGAAAGGGAGGAGAGAGAAAACAATTCCCAGAAATAAATAAGTAAACAAAGGGGAGGGGGAGCCCGCGATCACTTCCTTGAGAGCTATTTGCATGGAAATCCTTCGGATTTCCTTTCCCAGGAATGTCATTACAGATACATAAATAAAACATCCAACCCCGCCTTGCAGACATCACGGGAACGAGATCTCAGAGAGTGGATCACCGGGCCTCCCTCAGCTCTACGCGGTGGAGGAGCCTCGAAGACGGCGGAGTCTATTTCCCTGATGTCTGCGTAGCGCCTGTGACTGAATGTTTCTGTGTGGGTAATGAGATTGTTGCGGGGAAGGGCCAGGGAAACAACAACAGCTATCTGGATCCTAGTCCATTAGAGAAGTGAGCCGATCTCCCAATATGACAGTTTCTAAAGCCACTTAATCTCTACGGGGTGTGCATGTGTGTGTTCTTTCCGACGAATGCCAGATGTGACTTTTCAGCTTTGTCTCTTCTCGTTTTGAAATTCCAAGTTATAATTGCGTTTATTTGAGACCGGTGTGTGGGACAGAAAACAGGGGACATTTCCCCATTCCTTTGCCCTGCGGGACAGCAAGCAGGGCAGGAAGACGATTCCCCCCGCAAAAAAAATCAAAACAAAGTGCCCCAACAATTCTCTTCTTCCCAGTCTTACCTCCACGGTTAATTTTTTTCGTATTCCCCTTCAGATGTCACCTGCGTGCTGTGTTAGCTACATAATAATAAGACATGTCAGCCGGTGGCCCTTCTGCGCACCTTTGCTTGAATGCACGCGGACTTGCTTTTCAGTAAAGAGGGTTAGGATCGTGCTCTTAGCACTGAAGTGTAGGCTTGGTCGGGGGACGGCACCGCTGTACAGTTCGCTCTGAAAACTGGCTTTGCCTCTTCTGATCTAATTAATTTTTTGAAACGTTTAGACTCCTGTAGGATCAGAAACTTGAGAGCTCTAGAAATGCTCCGGGAAAGAAAGAAAGAAAGAAAGAAAGAAAGAAAGAAAGAAAGAAAGAAAGAAAGAAAGAAAGAAAGAAAGAAAGAAAGAAAGAAAGAAAGAAAGAAAGAAAGAAAGAAATGATTCGTTTAGTAGATCGGGGAGCAGAAGTGAAAATATTCAGTTGGCAGACAGCGGACTAGCTAATGGCCTGATGTGGTCAAAGATAGTCACTTTGGAGTCCTTTGGAGTCCAATTGATTAGGGGGGGAGGGCGGTTAAGTGGTTCTTAATTCTCCCGTGGCCGTCAATTGGGCTTAAAAGCACCTAAATTTGGTCGGATCGTGCCCCCAATAAGCCTTTTGTTCTCGGCAATTTTGAACCCATCCAGTTCATTAAAAAAGATTTTCATTCAGGCTTTCAAGGAAGCCTGTCCAAGGCGCATATGAATATGAAAAGTGAAACGAGGTTAGATAGGAGAGACAGACGTCCAAGTGCGGGGAACAGGATCAGGTACTGTTCTGGGTGGTACAGAGAAAGGAAGGGGACACCTGAAATCATCCACCGCTAACCCAGAAAATTAAAAGAAAAGAAGCCCTGATTTAAACGACTATTATCCAAAAGAAAAGAAAAGGGCTCTTTGGGCGTTGTATGTAAAATGACACTGTGAAATGAATTTGAAAACCCATTCGCAGGTGAATCCCCAACACTTCCTTAATTTCTAAAGATATAGTCCGGGGGGGGGGGAAGCGCGTTAAATAATTTCCAGAGGTCTGTGTTTTCTTATAATCCAGGAACTCATCCCCAGCCAAAGAAACAGATACTCCGCCGTGCGCAGGCGCACAGCCTCCCATGCAAACAAAGGGACTGATATTTCCTAGCCTTGCCCAAAGGCGCTCCGAAGTAATGTGCAATCCTTATAGGTGGGCTCTGTGGTTGCCGAACTGTCACCACATAACTATTTCAGGGATTTTTTAAAAAGATTTTAGTCTGATAAATGTGGGTAGTGGTACTAGTGGAGCTGTTTCCAGCATGACTGGCCCACGTTGGGGAGAGGAGAGAAGAAAGCTGTAGAAGATAGGTCTCCCCCCTGTAAAAATGTTGAGATTTTACTTTGATCATGGCGTGCCTGATGGGAATAAAGCTGCCTGCTGGCGGAAAAGAAAGATATGTAGGTATCGAGGTTGTGTGTGTGTGTGTGTACGTGTGTGCTTTAAAAAAAAAATGTCTTCAGCTCACACCACCGAAATTAAATTGGTCTTCCATAAACCTTTTGGACAAACCTCACTCACACGGGCGACTTCTCATTGTGTACGATCTACCTTCACATGCAATTTTATATTGTGCGTGACCAGATATTGGATAATAAACAGGGCTCGGGTGGGAAACAGCACTTTCATCGGGGGGAAAGATGGGAACTTTATATCCGCTCTTGCGTTTGTCAGAGTTCCTCTGCGGGAAATAAAACCTTCTTGAATACATGCAAGTCTGTTGTGTGTTTTATATGGATATGATTTAGAATGTTTGTTGCTTTTAAAGCCCCCCCCCTCCCCATAAGGTTTATATGTTGGGTTATGAACGGCCCTCTTTGAATTTTACGCAACACAATGCGCTTATAATTTCTTAAAAACTGACCCGGGCTCCGAAAATTGACTTCTCCTTTCCTTTGAAAAAGCAAAATAAGCCATATGTCCATTGGCAAAGTCTAGTGAGCTTGGCAAAGTCTAGTGAACAAACATATGTTACATCCTATCTGTCCTGTCTATCAATCAATGAATCAGTCATAGATAACTATAATTTCAGATAGAGAGCATGCACATCCATAGGTGTGCACACACACACATATATTCGGGGGGGGGGGGCTATAGATACTTAATAGAGTTCCTTATTCTCTACTGATTGTCCACTCATTGGCCTGGCCAGTCATGGACATTACCATGAAGACGACCAGAAGAACTTGCTCCTTGTGGAAACAAAGCTGCAAAACTATGTAAGTCTCCTCGAAAGCAAGCACCAGGGGACTGGGTGGGCTAACTGACTTCCAAGTAAATTTGTCCAGGCTGGGCCCGCCGGTCTGGCCTCCCTGAGTTCTGTCGGCCTTACTCTAAAGTAGGGGCGGATTGGAACAGAGCCACTGAGAACTGGCTGCGCTTCATTATCCCTTCCAATGAGCCAAGCATCACTGGCGATCCGCACCATTCTGGCGGTTTATGTTACATCAGTCCTGGCCAGAGAAGAATTCTGTAAAAAGCGGGACCTCGAGTCGGGACAGCCCTGGGCGCACTTACGACGCGCCGTGTTTACTTTGTGTGTGGCTGGGAAGCAATTCAGCTTATCAGCTTTTATCTTTATTGGGTCCACATGATTTTGAACTTGCAGCCCTGGTCTGCGGAAGATCTGAAGACCCATTCCCCCGCTTTGAATCGTTCGCAGCTTATGAAGTTGTCTTTAGTAGGCTGGCTTATATCCAATTAAATTTATCTTTGCCGTTGGGGGACAATAATATTTTCTAAGGGCTTCCTACTTGTAGCTATTGTCTCTGGCCCCGGATTTCCTGAACACACAGGCCGCCGAGGATAGTCTGCTTTACTGGCGTAAGGTCCGCGGTACCCATTGGCTTGATTTAAATGCTATCGAGGTATTTTATTTTTCCTTAGGAAGTAATCACATTGCAGTGGCACCAAATACGACAAGGCCATGTCATTTCTAGGCGGAGATCCCCAGCACGTTGGCATGGGAATCAATGCGTGTCTACCGCCGAGGAAGTTCATTCAGATGCATAGGTTAGACGGGTAGATCACAGGCGCCAGGAGTTTGGACCTCTTTAACCAAACCAAGGCGTGGTACTTGAAAAAAATTGGGGTGGCTTTTCCGCAGCCCCATCACTGTTGCTCCCACCCACAAGGAACTATATATATATCTGCATAGCTATTTGTTCTTCTGTTCAATATGCCGACAGACGGACAGGTTAACTGCTCCGGCTTCGTCACCAAATTCGTGGAAAAGCCAACAGGAAAAGAAACCACAGGGAGATTGGGGGGACGGACGGACACGATAACAGAACACATTAGTTTACCTATTAACCGAATACATCCGTTTATTTAGGCATACATTAAATGGTGAAAACTCTTTTTTTCCTGAAGTCACCCTATCCAGCTTCTTGTGAGAGATGTACAGGTAATCATATGGGACATAACAATCTAATTGTAAACCTAAGTGATGACTCTTTACAGTGATTTTCGAAAACACGTGTTCACAAGTTCAGTCCCCCAAAATTAATCCCGTTTTAACATCATTTTCTTTTTCAAATTGATAACGGAGCAGATAAGCTAGTTTCCTGATGGCGAATGTCTATTGCCGTGCAAATCCAATTTGGACTTTCTACAAAGTTCAGTCTCCTTTTTTACACAGAACCCTGTGCGGTTGTATTGCTTTGACCAAGTCCGTCATAGATGGAAGGGAGCAGGGTTCTTTGGAAGTTCGGGGGGGTTTTAGCTACAAAGAAAGGATGTTTCCTTAGAAAGTTTTGCCCGAATTGATATTTTGCTCCCTTCTTTCCCCCGCCCCCCCTATACTCTGTGTCCCCGTTGTTGTCTCAAGCAAGTGATCTGGCGGCATGAGATGGAGATTAATAATTATTTTATGTATTAACTTTGCAAAGCAGTGCTGCTATACACTGCGAGAGCCACACGCAGCCACCCAGATCCACAGGCATATGTCTAATTACACAACTGAAGCCCTGCTTGACAATTGACATAATCCGGTCGCCTGTTCTGCTGCTTAGTTGTATTCTTTGGTCTTCTAGTGTGGTTTCGTTCGTTCCTTCCTTCCTTCCTTTCCCCCGCTTTCTTTCTTTCTTTCTTTCTTCCTGTCTGCCTGTCTGTCTCCATTAAAATGAAGACCCCTCACCGTAGGGACAACTTTGAAAACTCTTTCCTCACTCCTTTCTTGGAATGTTTTAATACTACGACTCATAATAAATATAATGACTATTATTAGTACTGTTAGATTTGAGTCCAGTATCAGTACTATTATTGGCATTATTACTACTACAGCAATTACTATAACTATCACTATTACTGTTTTTTTTCTCGTTCCATTTTTTAAAAAGCCATTAAAAAAACACACCGTCATTCTTGGCTGAGAATATGAAATCTATCAACGATTAAAGATCTTAGCAGACCTTACGGTTTATTTGCCTTATACTCATTGGCCTTTAAAAAAAAAAGAAAGAAAGAAAAAAGAAAGCGGAGACCAAAAGGAATGTGAGACTTCCAGCCTTCATTCTTCTGTTTTATGGTAGGCAGGGAATTGACTTTGGTGGTTCAAATTCAAGTGCTGTGGCTCCACAGCTGTCTTCTCTGTGCTTCTTCGCAGGAAGCCGACAAATCCTAGCCTTTAAACCGGACTTTATAAAGCACAGCGGCACCGAGGCTTGCTTTGGCTTATATCTACCTATTAAGAGCAATAAATGATTGGCACACCTAAAGGAGAGAGATCCTGCGGGTTAGACCCCACAGGTTTTCGGCCGCAACCCCTTCTGTTGGTCACCAGAGAAGCCGAATAAGACCGAGATTCTGCTGCTCCAAACTGGGGAGGGTGGCGAAGGCATTCTACAATGGATGCTGGAGCATCTTTCTGTCCTCTCCACACGCATCTCTCCCCCACCCACCCCCCGCCCAATATCATTGCAAACGTGTTGGATTCTTCACCACCCGGGCAGGTTCCAAAGACTTGGGAGTGAAAGGGGGGGGGGACAGTAATGACCCTGGTGAAGAATATCTTTATTATAGTAATTCGTACTAATATTGCTCCGTAAAAGGGCAAGTTGAAGGCTGCCTGACAGTTTAATTAAAAGTTTGGTCCAAAAACAACATCCAACTCGTAAAAGCAGGCGAGATGGCGGAGCCCATCTTTCTAGCATCCCTCCCCCCCGGCCGGGTTTCCTTCCTCTTTGCCATTGCAGTGAGGTATGTTTGCAAAGCACAGAAGAGTTGGAAATGGTGATAATAGAGAGTACGTATTATTTGCACACGGTTTGGGAAGCTTCTCCCCCCCCCCCCAGGGAGAGGGTCCAGAACAGCCACGGCCACCCCATCCCTCTGGAGCTCGTAGGATAAAATCCCAAGTTCAGGTTGGTTATGCTCCTAGAGTCAGGGTAAAACGATGGAGCCGCCATCTTTCGACTTGGTATTGCCTGGAGGATCTCTCACGAATCCATTAAGACCCAACTATAGTCCAGAAGATCCACTGCGCGTCTGCAAAGCAAGACTGCATCGCCAAGTGTCTCCCTTCCCCCTTCCGTCTTCCCCAAGACACATGATTATTTTTTTGAAAGGTTTTGATCTTCCTTCCGCCCGTTCCTTGGCATCCTTAGTAACTATTTTCAAAGCACCTTGCTTATTAATTTCATGTTCAATTTTGTTCTGGGCAGTCATCTTCTCCTTCCCCGGGGCGTTTGAAAGACGCCTACGACTATTATCATTATTTTGCCTGCAAACCAAATGCTACCTGCTGTTTAGACACTACCTGCTGATTTAAAAGGCACATGAGCTACCTATATTTCCAACAGTTATTTTTCTTTAAAGACATGGGGCGAATGAGGTCATCGCAGATCCTCCGACTTCTTTGGTCCCTTGCCTTCCTGGGACTGCAATGGGGTTTTGTTTTTGTTTTTTAACAACAAAAGACATCTTCAGACTTTTCCAAAGGAAATTCTTGGCACGAGCCATAACGTCCCCAAATAGTCCCGGCTCCCCACATATTACTGTAGAGCAGCCTGTTATGTTTCTGGGCTTTGTTATTTGTTCTTAGGAGGTTAATTTACGGCAACACGAATTGACAGGATATCACCAGTAAAGTCATTTCGCCCTCCTGATGCTGTGTGAATTTGGTTATGGGGCTCTTAAACTGTCCAGCATTGGAGCCAGCGAGGAAGGCTCAGGCGGGAGGGTTCAGTTGTAAACAAAGCAAAGGTCTACCCCCCCCCTCAAATCCTTTCACAGAACAGTGTGATAGAACGAAGCAAGAAATATCAGCGAAGTGATAACTTGGCTCTTAAAATAAAATAAAATAAAAGTCCAGAGTGAGAAGACTGAGATAGGTACAAAGATGCAACAGACGTGTGAGATACATCATCATTATTATCATTGTTGTTATTGTTATTATTATTATTATTGTTATTATTATTATTGCCAAAAGGATGGCATTCTGTCCAGAAGCAAAACCTCTTTGCTGAGCTAGTTTGTGTGCTCAAGATAACCTGAAAGATAGAAGGTTTGTAAGCACACACACACAGTTAAAGATACTTCCAAGGACATGCAAGCAGTCTAACAACGGTCCGGATTCTTGATATCCCTTGCCAAGGCTGGATTTACAGATTCTATTTCGAAGAAGAAACTTTAGGTTAAGAATTGCCTGGACGTCACATAGGGAATCCCTCTTCCGACTCTAAACTTGGAGAGACACAGAGAGGGGGTGACCCTCAAAAAGCACCAAATGCAAGGACGAATTACTTTAATTTTAAACAAATGTTAATTTCCCCCACATTTCCCCACCTTTTTTGTTAATTTAGCCTGAGAGCTAAAGGTCGCCAGGCATTGGGAAGGTACATTGATTGACAATAAACAGCTGCATTAAATATTCAATATACTACACTTACATAATAAATATTTAACCAAATGTTAAGGGAGCGTTCGAATATTTAGCAGTCCTGACTTAATTCATGGGCTTCAGTCTCTGCCCTGGTTTGCATTTATCCTAATTTGAATATTCCAGAGTCGCAACGCCAGGCCTCAATGGGTTCAAGTTTTGGACTTAGATGAGCCGAAAAGTTTAAAAGTTTACTGTGCCATTTGGCATTGCTGCAGAAGGGGGCATTCTCTTGAGCAGATAAGGTTTCTGCATACCTGAGATGCATATGGAGGGATCTAGTTCACCAATAAATGATAGAAACTTGCTAACTGGTATCTGTCTGTCTGTCTACTGGTCTGCCTGTCTATCTGTTTCCAAACCCACCCACCCCCAATATGGAGACAGGTCCTCCTTATTAAAATTAGAGCTTGAGAAATGTTGGAAAACTTACAGAAGAATCTTTATCCAATCCCCAGGCCTTCTAATAGTTGGATCGCTTTTTTAAAAAAAAGAAGAAGAAACAGAATATGCCTGATCACGCCTAAAATGTGACTAGCATGGAAAGGAAGAAAAAAAAGTGAAGGGGGGGGGAATACAGTTAACACATCCCTTAGACCCTCCCTTCTTTCACCCACCCCTGAGCTACCCCCACCTCATACCCATTTCCGAATCCTCCTGAACCACTGAAAGCAAAATCCAAATAGGAGAGCGAGAGCGAAAGAAGTTCACAAGCCATCCTCTCGCACTCTGCCTTGAATGCCTGCGGGGCCGGGGGGGGGGGGGCTCCTGGAAGAAAATGAATACAAATCTGCGATTGATTTTCATAATGTTTCTGCGGTGTTTTGAAACCAATCGTTTGAACCTCTGAGAATCTTACCTAAGTGAACCACTCCTACGCCTCTAAGTGCTCCAAACTGATATATGACAATATCTACTTTGGATCACGTGTCCTGGAGAGAGCGACTAAGACGGATCGCGCGTCATCTCGCCTTCCCAAATTTTTCCCCCTCTGCACCTCGGATCCAAAACATCTATCTATAGGAGCGAGAAAAGGAAGAAAGATGTTTAACTCAGTCAACCTGGGAAACTTCTGCTCGCAGTCGCGCAAAGAGCGGAGCGCCGACTTTGGCGAGCGGGCAGGTTGCGCTTCCAACCTCTACCTCCCCAGCTGCACCTATTACGTCCCAGAATTTTCGACTGTGTCATCTTTCCTGCCACAGGCCCCCTCTCGCCAAATCTCCTACCCTTACTCCACCAACCTCTCGCAAGTGCAGCCCGTGCGGGAGGTTTCCTACGGGCTGGACCCTTCCAATAAATGGCACCATAGAAGCAATTACGCCTCGTGCTACTCGGCGGAGGAGCTGATGCACCGCGAGTGCCTCCCGCCTTCCACCATGACCGAAATGCTAATGAAAAACGAGAGCGCCTACAGCCACCACCACCACCCCAGCGCCAACCACCCGGCGTCCACGGGCTTCTACTCCAGCATGAACAAGAACAGCGTCCTCCCGCAGGGCTTCGACCGCTTCTTCGAGAACGCCTATTGCTCCACCGAGACCCCGCCGGAGCCCTGCCTGCAGAAGGGCGAGGGCAAGCTGGAGACCGACTCCCAGCCCGGCGCGCTGTCATCCCGCGGCGACCAAGGCGTAGACCCGGAAGACGAAGAGGAGAACACCAACCCGGGCTCCTCAGCCTCTTCCTCCTCTGTCAACAAGGAAGGCAGCAAGAGCGGCAGCGCGAGTAGGTAGCGGGAGAGCGAGCGAGCGAGCGAGAGAGCAGAGCAGTAAATGGGAAAGGTTAAGGGACTAGCCCGCTGTTTTGTCGGTCAAATTTTATGTGGAGTTTTATAAGCATTCAAAGGATTTTATTATAACCTACAAAGCTCTTTCTTGCAACGAGGAAGGATTTTTACGATGGGAAAGGCTCTTGGAGGGGAGAATGGAGATGTTAGGCGGCAGACACAGTATCTCCGGAGTCTGTGAAATTTTTAAAAGCGCGCCATGGTGACAAATATTAACTTTGATCATGAACTTACACGAGCATTTTAAAAGGATTCGGTCCCGGGCTTCGGAGGGGGTAAAAGGCAATTGGGCAGAACACAAGCCTCGGCGCTTCCTGTCCTCTCGAGGAGGCTCTAAGAGGTGCATGCCGAGGGGGGGGGGAGGGGGGTTACATCTCTACCTATCTCTATCTCTGTCTCTAAATTTAATTCAAAATGTGTGTCTAGGTTGAAATCAGTGTGTTTTTCTGGGGAGGGGGAGACAACGTGTTGTCTGCGGACGGTGCTTTGTTTCTCCCTATAAGACTGCAATTGCTTTTCTAAACGGGATTTCTGGGTTGACTTTTAACATTATTTTGTTGTTAAAGGTGCTTTATTTGGGGGGGGGAGGAATGCAAGTGCGTGGGGGTGGTTGTTTGTTTGCTTGTTTGTTTTTCTAAATCTGAATCAAAGCAACTGGTCTAGCCAGTGTTCCCCGGTGTGGTCCGTTCCTTTTCATTCATACTAGAATGAAGCGTTCTGTGCCATCGGCTCTGCCCCATCGATAGCTGGGTGCAGGGATGGAAGGACGGACAGGCAGACATAAAGCAATTTCTGTTCCTGGGCGAACTTCCTTCTCCACTGTTCAGATCTGTTGCTTTGATTTTTTTTTTTTTTTAAAAAAAAATGTGTCTCTCCTCTCTCTGTCTCTTTCTCTCTGCGTCTCTGAGTGTGCGGCGTGTCTGTGGAGGGTGCCATTCCCCTTAATCAAAAACTTCTGCAGAACAGAATGCCCGGTTCCTATAGCTGTAACATTGCTCATGCTGACTCTAGAGAGAGGGGGGTCTGCAGATTGGCCCTTTGAACGCCTCGCCTCCCCACTGCTGTGGTGGATCCCTCACACTCCCCAGCAGCCATTGTTGGTTGCAGCAATAAGCCAGGGTTCAAGCTTAGAAAGCAGTTCTCCCCCCCCCAAGCCTTCTATGCTCATACATTCCAAACTTAAGAGGGACAACGGTCCTCATGGCTGTGCTAGACACGCCTGCTAAGATCC
>NW_015167536.1:496605-500207 GCF_001447785.1 Gekko japonicus | reverse complement strand
CTGTGATGGGGGGGGGGAGGAAAATGATGGGCATTGGTTCTTCCGTTGGCTTGGTCACTTTCATTCCCTCCTGGCTGTATTTTCTCCCCTCTCTTCTTCTTCTTCTTCTTCTCCTCCCAAAGGTACCCCCCGCACGAGAAAGAAGCGGTGTCCCTATTCAAAATTCCAAATCCGAGAGCTCGAGAGAGAGTTTTTCTTCAACGTCTACATCAACAAAGAGAAAAGGCTGCAGCTGTCCAGGATGTTGAATCTCACCGACCGACAGGTTAAAATTTGGTTTCAGAACAGAAGGATGAAAGAAAAAAAACTAAGCAGAGACCGCCTGCAGTATTTCTCTGGAAATCCCTTATTGTGAACCTATTTTGTTAAAAAAAATATATTAACAAATGCTTCTCTTGCTTGTTGAAGTATTCTGTGTATGAAGAAGGAGCGCTGCAAGCCCGGCTTTGACTGTGGGAGGCGACCAGCGACCCTCGAGAGTTTTAAGCCTTTTCCTTCCTTATCTTTGTAATGTGTGGGACCTGGTCGGCTTAACCACAATAAGGAGTCACACAAGTTTTCCCCCCTCCCCCCCCATGACCTAAACGTTAAAAGGACTCGGAGACTCGTATGAACTGCATTTTTTTTATTTAACATTTAGTCTCGAAGAATGGGAATTACGTTTTTTTAATTATTATTTTTCCTTCTTCTGCCTCGTCGCCAGTCCATGTCCGATGGAAGAAACCACAGTGCTGTATCCTGAACCTCGCAGACTGATGATCTGGTTACGCAAAAGCGCCCCCCAAAGACTCCCTGTCTTTCACTGGGAGGAGGGCGTTGTGTGAGGGTGCATGCAGATGTATGTGGATCTACCCACACGTGTTCACCTGTGCACACAGACACACACAGAGAGAGACACACACACACTGCTCTCCATTCAGAGTTCCACTGCTGTACATGCCAAGGACTGTTGTTCGCTTGAAAACTTATTTAAAGTATTCCAGGAATCCGTATCACTCTAATGGTGTGATTTTCATTGTATCTTTTATATGTTCATATTCTATGCAGTCCCGGATTTTTATTTTTATTTTTTATTTTTTTGCATCTGGGGGTTAGGGTAGGGGGTGGGGGATGGACAGGGAGGAAGGGGAATGGACGACGATAAATTTGCAATAACTGTCTCTGAAATAGTATGTAAAATGCATTATTTTCTTCGCTCTCGACGTGAGACCAACATCAGCAACAAGATCAACAACAACACCAAGAACAACATTTGCAATTATTAAAAAAAAATAAAATCTTTGTGTATGTAAAGGAGTGAATCCCGGGAAACTCTGTGAAATTCTGTGGCAAATAAAGACATTTCAAGCTGTTCTACATCATGATTTTATTTGACCATTTTATTAGTATTTCCCTCTTAAAAAAAACTCATTGCGGTCAATGTGGTATGGACTTTCCTATAGAATTTTAAATACCAAAATGCTATGTGTGTGTGTCGATATATATATGAGATATTGGCCAAATTAATATGAACCTTCTGCATTTAACTAGACATTTGTTGTGGAGTTCATTGTTTTCATCATCGCATTTAAATTTATAGGAATTTCTTGGCCCAATAATACAGTTCTGTGCTTGGCTCCAGATGTCTTTGTCTGTTTTCCCAATGTACTTACTCTTTTTATTTCTTTTCCTCTTTCTCCCCTCCCCCTTTTCCCCCACATCCTATTGCAATATGCTGGGGGGGGGGCTTAATGAGCAATATTGCAAAGACGCTCAAAGGGTGGTGAGGGAGCACGTCTCGGACGGGACGAGCCCCCAAGTCGAAATTTCTGTAATGTCAAGGATAAGGGACTTCTCCCCCCCCCTCCTTTCCCCGCACAATGCGCAAATGCAAAGTCAAGTACTTAAATCCTTCTTTTAAACAAAACAAGTTCAACTCCCGGACACTGGATAGAAGCGCTGTTTTAGGTGTACACAATAAGTCCCGCACGCACGCTTCCCTCCGTGTAAGAAACCCGATTGGCTTTCCGAGGGACAAAAATACATAAGAAGACGCCTTCGTCCAGTGCTTTAACTTGGGATTCAAATTTTAAAAATTGTGTGTGGGGGTATGACCCCCTTGGCTCCTGATGCATATTTGTGTGACTCACATTTGATGTCTCAGGGGTGTTTCAGGGCGAAGGGACAAGCTGCAACCAAATTATATTCCCGTCCACGGGCAAGGCAACTTTTTACTTCTTCTTTTTTTTGTGCACGGTTTTAAAAGTAGTATCCTGTTCAATGAACACTCTTTGATGTTGTCTCTTTGGTTTGATTTGTCAGCAATGAGGAAACCCACAAAAATGTGCTTAGTTTGCAAGAAACGGGGGGGGGGGTTTGAAGTGAGAGAGTTTAGCCTTCTTGATAGACCCGTCTTCCGTCTCGCCATGATATTTTCTGAAAGGGGTGATGTTAACAGGAGTGTTTCTCATTACGCGAGATGCGGGGATAAGATTAGACCTTCTGGATGGCAACTGTCTGCTTTCTTCCCCCCCCCATTTCCCTCCCCCTTCCATCTTTTCCCTTCTTCTTTTTTTTAAATGGAGACAGCGGAGAACCCGGAGAATACCAGGCCTGCACGCGCCCTTCGCTCTTCCTCGGATGGAGCGCGCAAGGCCTAAACCAGGTGTTCTCTTAGAATGGACGGTCCTTTGATGGCTGTTGTCCCTCCCAAGTAGGCGAGAACGGTTGGGGGCCAGCGGGACCTTCAGGTAGACCTGCTGCCTTCCAAAGCAGCCTTTCCAAGAGACGTGGGACCCACTATCCCACTCATGGTGGTGGGTGTATCGTGGGAGATCTGAGGGGGGGGGGCAAGTAGCATGGCTGGTCGTTCAGAGACATCCGCCTCTCGTGAAATAAGGGCTCTGGAAACCTCTCTAGGGTTAGGCCGGTTAAACCTAGGCGCAATGAGGTAGGTATCGGCCAGGTCAAAAAGCCCACTTAAATATCCCGTAACTGCGGCGGTTTGTCTGGACAAAGGGGGCGACAAGTCTAGACATTGTAATAAAGACTGCGGCCCTAAACAGCTTAATTTTCCCCCCTCCCTTAATTACCCCCGTCTGGCCATCGAAAAAGACTTCCGCAGTAAATAGTAAACAAATCAGGGCGTCTTAGCCGAGCTTTCTTCCAGCTCTCTCTCTCCCCCCACCCACCCACACGCTCTCACTTCCCCCTCTGCTTCCCCCCCCTCCCCGTTCCCCCCTCCCCTTCTCTGGCTTTTGCTGGGGCTGCGACACAATGAAACTGGAGGCCTAGTTCAAAGTTTTCTCGAGCTAAAATGGAATGCCAGTTGTAAAATCCAAGTTTATAGACCATGTGGGACTTTACAAGGGTATTAACCAGGAGTGCGAGGTAGGGATAACCCGTTAATGTGCCTTGGACTGTTTTTCTTTTCGGAGGGGGGGGGTATTTCACTGGGGGAGTCAAGGTACCATTCTCCTTAGGAATAGGGTGTAATTTTAAAGCCCTGCAATGGAGTTCTTCGGCTCTCTCCTCTCTGAAATTTGGGGGTCTAGGGGCGGAAGGCGCCAAGAGCCAAGGGCGCTTTGTACGCCGGGATTATGCTGGTTGTTTTGGGGGGCGGG
>NW_015167536.1:454994-496459 GCF_001447785.1 Gekko japonicus | reverse complement strand
TGCTGTGGCGCGCGGGGGGGGGGGGAGGCCAGAGCATTTTAAAAAAGAAAAACAGCAAACAAAAATAAAAATTTCGAACCAAGCTGTGGTGTTTATGGCACTTAATATTTAACTCAGCCAGCGCCGTGGGTTTAGTGTATCTGCAAGGAGGTTAACACGCATTCACCCCGCCGCCGCCGCCAACTCAAGGCGCATACGCGCTTTATTATTGTTATAAACCTTTTGATATCTTAACGCATGGAAAGTTTTTATAACTTTGTTTGGCATAAAAGTTTTACAAGCCCCCCCCCCCTTTCCCCGGGTTTCTCTTTCTCTCCTCCTGCTCCTCCTCCTCCTCCTCCCCCCCCCCTTTTAAAATTTTCTAGCAGGCATTTCGAGGCTTTGCATAGGACAACTTTTATTTTTTTCGCTCGGAAGGTCCGTCCGGATCAGGGCTCCCTCATAGGCTGGGGGATGCCGGTGTAAAGCCGCGTTAATGATCCTCCGGGCTAATTGCGGAGGACCTCTCCGGGTGACGCACAAACACCCGGCAAGCCAACCTGTTTCCTGTCCCTGCCTGGAGTCCTTCCATAACGTATGGGAAGCTGCCAGTAGGTGACTTGGTGGGGAGATGGTAGCTCTCAGTGGGAGGAAGGTGAGGGCCGGCCGTGGTCTTCTTCGGGTTTTGGAGAGAAGGCTCCTGTGTCGGGACTCGGGAGGGGAGCGCAGGGAGTGGGGGGCTCGGTTAGCGTCTTCTGTCCCCCTCTCTGTGTAGTGGATGGGGATTCCAAGATTGGGGAGAACGTGCGCGCGGGTGTGTGTTTGTGTGCCTGCGTGCTATACATCCATATAGTTTTGTTTTGCTTGTGGTTGGAAGGGCTGGAGCCCCGTCGGACAGGGCTCTTCACACGCACACAGGCGACCGGCCACACCCGCGCTTCTCCGCGAAGGGTTCCCCAGCTGCGTGTGTGTGAACACTCCCCTCTTCTCGAGTTTTGGAGTCGAGGCCCCATAAACTTGACTGTGTAGCCAGGCCAGGCTTTCCCGGGGGCGAGTCCTCTTCGGTGACATCACGTAGGCTGCGTAACCCCGGCCGGCCATGCAAGCCAAGGCCCACCAGACCATCGCCTTGGGCCCAGCTGCCCGCTGAAATTTCCGCAGGGACCCGATGCTGGCTTCGGAAACTTGGCCAGGACGGAACTGGAAAGCCCCCCCGAGGGACGGAGACAGTGGCTTTGGCAAGTGGACTTGATGCAAGCTTAACCGGCTCCCGGCAGCCCACCTTCGCTTGGCGGCGGACTGGGGGAGGGGAGGGGAACGACTTTGCTCCCTTGCTTCCCAGTAACTTCTGCGGGAGGGACCCCTGAGCTCCGACGGAGAGATCTGTAAATAAAATACCTTCCTCGTCCCGTTTTTGCCGGAGCGCTCTGCCGCTGAGAGACTCTTGTGGGTCGTTAACTGTTTCCCTCCCTCCCCCTAACTATGCATAATTGAATGTACGATTAATTTTACCTCCTGCTTTTAAAAAAATACCTCTGATGAGCACAAGATTAGATAAAAGGGAGGTAGGATATAAGGCCTTTTTAAAAATGCGGGATTGTGGCATTTGTTTGAGCACATGGGGGCAACTGTGGTTTTCGGGACGCAATCGAGTTAAGAGAATTCTACAAATTCGAACTTTTTTTTTGGGGGGGGAGCAGGAACGCAAGAAGGCTTTTAGATTATTACACTCACACCAAACGCACCCACCCACCCACACGCCTCAAAATGGCGTCTCATTAAGGCCCTGTTTGTACGCTTTTAATAAAGTTGGGAACTCTACGGATGTTCAGCATATGTTCGGCTCGAGCACGTCCCTCTGCTTTTGATAACCCCTCAATTACAACATGAACCCGTAAGAATGCGGTTCGCAGCCTCCTAAGACTTTTGAATCTTTTTTTTCCCTGCTGCAGCGCCTGAAAATTGATCGCGTTGTTGATGGTAGTGGGGGCAAAAGGTAGTTCTCGTTTCTTTTTGGCAAGAGAGAGAGAGAGTCAGAGAGACACACAGAGAGAGATTTTTTCTTTCTTTTCTTTCTTTTCTTTTCTTTTCTTTTCTTTTTTTCTTTTACTTGTTTCTGGTCGGACGAACATGCGTACCTTTCGTAGGCGGAAAGGAAGCCGGGGTGCAAATCTGCTCAACTGATTAAAGCGATTATTTAAAAATGATTTTATTTTATGAAAGATGATTTTAGAGGTACCTGCGCAGACCCCCCCCCCGCCCCGCAGCTATTATTTTTTCGAATATTTTAAACGCGACCCCTCTGCGGTGGTTTCCGGACTGGCTAAAAGCAACTGATCCGATGGTATAGACTCCAAGCGCAGGATCAAACGCATATGCCCCAGGAACGGGGGTGCGGGGCCCTTTGTGGGGAAGGGCGCGGGTGTTTCACGGGAGACAGACCGATTTCCAGACCCCTCGGAGCTTGTTCTGCCTTGGCGCAAAGACCTATTGCTGAAATGCCAATTACCTGAATAAACCAGGAATATGTATCGCAGCAGCGGACTACCAATCTTCGGAACCGATCGAGGCAGGAAACAAGCTTAGAGGGACCTATACGCGCGGTATTGTTTTAACCTCTGGCCCTAGAGAAGGAGATCCCAACACCTAGGGCATTGTGCAGAAAAAATGGAAAGGGGGCGGCTGGCAAAGCGCCGGGAGGTATACGGATTTCGAAAGGACCGCTTAATCCGTTTTTGTGCCATATTTACCAAGATGTTCTTGGTGGTCAACACAGCGTGCGGGGGGGGGGGGGGGGGGGTTGTCATAATTATCATTTCCCCCCCCCCAGCTTTACGGAATTAATTTGACATATTTTAACCCTATCCTTTTTCACCCTCCCCCAAAGTATTTCCATTATCCCTTTCCTAGGGAAGTGTCCCTTCTCGTATTCCAGTTGAATAATTTCTAGGAACCGACCCCACTCCGGTGTATGTCCGAAATGCTTCCTTATACCCTCTAAGAAACGAAGCGCATAAGAAAACTTTAGATGTGGTAAGGTACATTATTATAGCTCAGTACTTTATAGAATTGTCTCTGGTCCTCCTTTCATGTTTGATCGCAAATTTATTTCAATAATTGGCATTTATAAGCTCGTCACACATCCAGCATTAAGAAAGAGAGAGAGAGAAGCAGAAAGAAAGAGAGAGAGAGATCTAGCAGTTCGACTCCTCTTCTATGAACGTTTTCACAGTTTTGTCCCATTTTCCATGTCTTTCCACCCCACTGTGACCTAATTCTAATACTGTTTTAATGTCTGTTCTGTTTTCCGGAATAAACTTCCTAACTTGTAGTTTTGTTTCAGTGCCTCTTATTTTTCCACGTTTCTCCTAAAATTGTAACCTGGGGGGTGGGGTGGGGTTATTGACTATAGTATAGGAATACATCTTAAGACTTGATAGGTACATGGTTGTCCCACCGCTCACAGTCTATGTGCTTAAGTGAAACTTAATACACTAATTGTATTCACGAACAATTCCAACCGTGACTTTTCCAATAGTAGTATCCCGTTTGTGCACCCAGAGTTCCCATACAACCCCGCACGCACACCACGTCTAGGTAGCCACACATATAACCCCACATAAGTGATGTCGGCACCTAGTGTGAATGCGGAGTTTCTCTCTTCTCAACTTTGGGCTCTACTACCCAGGCACAAAGGCAAGTGACCCAACTCAACCCCGTCGGTTGGTGAGTCTATGTTGGGGGCAGAAATAACTGGAGCACGTCCCCCCCCCACAATACCACCTCAGGAACATGATATGGTTCCATAATTCTTTGACTTAAGTTACTCTGAAAGAAGGAAGCGGTATAAGAGGGACTGTAAAGTTTGATAGATTTCTTGTGGTGATAGTTTACAGTTTCTAAGCCAACATCTAAAGGCGTGGGTTTTATTTTTGCATCACTGTTATTGTACTCTAGTGTACTTCGCCATAAATCAGAATTATTTCCGCCACAACACAGGGCATAATACCGGGCAAGAAAATACAAATTTAAGGTAATCATTAAAGTGTTGCTACCAAATACTTCCTAGAAGCGAAAATGAATGCTTGCCATAAAAACGTTAAGGGGGCAAAAAAAAAAAAAAGTTGGTAAAAATACAGTGGGCGCAAGAGGCTCTTTCCGAGCATAACTCACGGTTAAATAATTAGAAAGGAAAAAGGGAACAGGTAAAATATTATGTGCAAGTTTGGGATGGGCTTGGTGTGAGTTATTAGACACGTGCATATTTTTTAAAAATAACAAAAACAAATGCCTTGAGGGTTTTTTTTTAAAGGGGAATGCGCGGCTCTTGGTTATGTGTGTGTGCATTTCCCCCCCAACTTCCCCCCTTCCCAGCCGCCTGCCCGCCCGTCTCCCACCCTAGTGAAGCGAAGGGGAACTGGATGGAGAGGACTTCTTATCTTGGGTCCACTGAACTGTCTGCCTTTGGCATTCAGAAAGGGCAATCAGACACCAGAGACAATAGGGGACCGTCTGCAGCTTGCTTCATATAACCCAGACATTGAAAGAAAGAATGGGAAGTAACCTTCCAATTTCCTCCCCCCTCCCCTGGCTGTTTTCTGTGGACTTTTGCTTCAGTAGAAGTCACTTTTTACTTCCCTTCAGTCCAAACGTTACTTCGGGTAAACCCATTCCGGACCGTCCCAACACAAGAGAATAAAGGCAGCGAGCAACTCCGGTCCCTAGGTGAACCCACACAAATATCCCAAGGGTGTAAACTTCTCCCCCTTTTCCAGTTTCTTTTTAAAAGAGGTGGGTTATATGTTGGATGTGCACATTGGGTTTCTCCAAGAGCTCAAGCCCTGTACAAGCTGCTGTGGTCTATTTATGCCCCGCACAGGCGTTCTCCTTCCCAAGTTTAATAGCATTTGTTGGTATTTATTCTCTGCAATTAGACGAAAGCATTTTTCCCAACGGGGGTCCTACTTAGGCTGATGAATTTTATTTCTCTCCCCATTAATGACCCATGTTTATCATACTTCTAATTATTTTTAACTTTAAACAATATTCGCTCTCTTGGAGACTGTTCCCCGGCGCTCCTGCCTCAACAAGGCCTGCCAAACTAGAGAAGGATCTGGAATGAACTACAGAAACGCATTTAGTTAAAAGTGGGTCCTTTCCTCCAGATCCTCCATCTTTTTTTGGGGGGGGGAGACTTTGAACGTCAGTCCGCTAGAGATTCTGCACGTTTGTATAAATAAATCGTTTCGGATACACCCCATGCTCTTTGGAAACATCTAAAGCATCCCAAGAGGAAACTAATACCAGTAAACACGATTCGTGCTTCATTATTATTATTATTATTTTAAATCTGCACCAGCTTTACACATTTTCGCAGCCCTCTTTGTGTTGTCTTCAGGGATATGGGTACAACGTCGAACGCGCTGCAAATTTCTTGGCCGTCTGTGGCTCTGTGAAGAGGATAAAAATCAAATTATTTGACAGGTTTCACCACACTGCGGTTTATACAGTTCTCTTCCTGCTACCTAAGGGGGAGGGAGAATATAACACAGGCAAGACTGCATGGCAGTAAATAAGGATATAAAAGGCATTTTTCCCCTCTCCCACTCAGAGAATCCAGCAAAAGAGGTCCAGTTTTGGGTCTCCCCAAAGACCATGTGAGGAAACGCATAGGGGATTCACAGCCTAAACTTATGGAGTTAGCCACATGATCTGCAAAAAAATAAAGAGGGAAAGGGGGTGGGGAGAGAGAGAGCGAGAGCGAGAGAGTACGGGGAAAGCCATATAATGCCAAACTGCATTTGGTCTTTAATTTCATCACCTATAAATGAGGAAGTATTGGTTCCCATGCTAAAGTTTTATTCTTTGCTTATAAATATTATGTGGAATTTTCGTTGGATATCATAAAACTGAACGATTTCTATCAAACTGTTTTAAAAAGACCTATGCAGATAACACAAATAGAGGCTGTAAAAGTCGCAAATAGCTTTCCAAGGGGGAAGCAAACGGGGCGTTGGAAGTGCAGGAGAAGCTCTTAGCCGGCTTGTCTTAGCCGGCTGGATTGGAGGGATGGGGGGGGGGTCGGGGGGTCGGAGACAAATAGAATGATGTCGTTTAAGACTTCCTTGGCCTGAGATATTAAAACTTTTCACCCTTGAAGACTGGGGGGGGGAGTTAAGTGTGGGCCCCAGCCTGCATAGCTTCCCCAAGCAATTGCCGAATGGCATTGCAAGCCACTTTTGTGGAAAACATTTTTCCCCCTTTCCCTTTTTTCTTTTTAGTAGAAGATCTGGCGGCTTTAGGCAGGGCACACTGCCCTTTCAGTTCATTATATATCACTGGAATTGGTCAAGTTCCGCACTTCCCCAACCCAATCCTCTTTCTGGCGTAATTTTCTCCACTAGTTTTCTCCCCCCCCCCCTTTTTTTTTTTGAAAAGCCTTCCCTCCCACCCCTTGAAAATGACTATGAACCCTTTAAGGTTTGTAATCCTTCGTAATGATCTTGAGATTCCAGTTCCCTTTGGCCAATTCTGTCCTCGCTTTGCTCGTTACTAGCGTGAGTGTTCACATTGGTTATTTAGTCCTCGTCTCTTTTGCATGGCCTTGGCTGGGAAGTGTCTAATACTTGTCCGGGGGTTGGGGGGGACACACCGTCGACAGCGCTGTCAAAGCGAGATTACATCACGTTAGTCAATTTCATATACACCGAAGAACAATTTGACTTAATTGCAACGCGGTTTAGAAAACGTCTAATAAAGGGAAACGGCTACGAGGGAAGCACCTAGTTTAACATACCTTTATATTCGAAATGCCCAGTTATCATTCTGAGCTCCTTAGCTTTAAAGAGAGAGCGAGAAAGCGAACCAGAGAGAGTTCTAAACTCGTAAAAAGGTAAGCGGGTCAAACAAAGAGGAGAGGATTTAACTGAGAAGAAATAAACATATCTGTTTTGGCAGAGAATTCCTTCAAGGGGGGGGGAACCCCAATCAAATAAATCCCTGCCTGCTCGGACAGCTTCCAGAAAAAGCTTTCCTTAAAACACTTGATCAAACCACCGTTTTGACATTTTATTTTATCTGGTATAACAATCTGTCGGATACTTTTTTTTAAAAAAATCCAGATTTGTACCGATAGTTCCCAAAATTCCATAATGGCTCACAGCCCTATATTTATTATGATACAGTTCTGTAAAGTTACGAGACAACCTGTACAGAGTTCGAGAGTGCCGAGTGATTTTAAAGGCGTGGGCTTTAAAAAAAAAATTAAAATCCGTTTCATTCAGGGGCGTGGAAGTTCCTTTTTCGACGTGCAGGTAGGAGGGAATACAGACACGAAACTTTAAAAAATAGAAAGCAAAGAATGACCTCTGGTAATCCAATTCAATCCGAACTAGCTCCCATTTCAATTCCTAAACTCTTTTTTCGCGTAGGCAATCCCTGAAATGAATAAACTAACCTCCTGACTGTACCCTATATTTATCTGATTCAGACAGCTTAAAAAAAATAAAAATCAAAAGAATCCTAAAGACCTTCTTGCTTCTACATTCAGGGAATTATTCTCAATCACCTACTTTGAAAACACCAATTAAAACAAAAATCCACCCCGAATCTGCCCAAAAAGTATTCCTGATGGACCACAAATATTTCTGAAGGTGCCGGCATTTCAGGTTTGGGGGGGGGGGGAGGCGAAAGATAACGAAACAAAGAAGAGGGTTTTGTGGTAAGTGGAAATAATGAAAAAAGTTCCTTTAGGGTTTGGGACGGATTAATCACTTCCTCAAGCAATTGGACTTATTTCAAAAGGAGGGATATGGAATAAAGAAGGGAAACGGGGGAAAGAAATAAAAGGGGGGAGGAAGGTTGATTATTTGCTGACCTTTTAATTTGAATTTGACTTTGCCTCTATTTACGCGTTGGCTTCCTTTTATTTTCCCCCCACTCTGCTGTAGACACGCGTTCGTTCATTGGTAAACAAACTGGAGGGAAAGGGGCTCCTCTCTCTCTCCCGCTCTCTCTCTCTCTCTCTCCTTTGTTCAACGTGAAGGTCCTGGGTTCCCTACCCTTCACAAACTGATAGATGTCGCTGTTGCTCCACGCTGGTTTTCTCCTCTCCCAACAACTTGACCCCGGTGACGTCACCGGCGTCTGAATCATCAAGGCCATTTTCAATCCTCATTGGCCTGGCCGTCACGTGGTTGGGACCAATGCGTGGATAATTATGGTGCTGATATTTTTCCCTAAAAAAAAGATGTCAGCCCCTAGCCGTAGTATTCCTCTTTAAAATCCCTCTCTGAAAATGTCATGTCCCAACAATGTGACTTCTAACTCGTTTTTGATGGACTCGTTAGCCGGTACCTGCAGAGGGGAGAATTATTCCTCTAACCAAGGAATGTACATGCAGTCTGGGAACGACTTCAACTGTGGGATGATGAGGAACTGTGGAATCATCCCGTCTCTTTCCAAAAGAGACGAGGTGAATAACGCCAGCCTGTCTCTCAGCACCTATCCATCTTACCTTTCTCAGCTAGACACCTGGTGTGACCCCAAAAATACTTACCGAATCGAACAACCTGTTGCGAGACAACTCCCCTCCTGCTCTTTCCCGACCAATGTCAAGGAAGAAAATGCCTGCTGCATGTACAACGCAGACAAAAGGGCTAAAAACGCCACCGAGGCGACCCTCTACCCCAGTCAGATGCCTGAATCTTGCCTCAGTGACCATGAAGTCCCCGTGCCCAGCTACTACCGCGCCAGCCAAGGTTATTCCTCCATGGAGAAGGCGTCCAACTGCAACAACCCGACCGAGTTTGAGGCAACTTTCGAACCCAGGGCGAGCCTCAGCCAGAGGAGTGAGCATCTGGAGCAACCGCAGCCGCCACCACCTCCGCCACCACCTCCACCGCCGCCACCATCTCAGCCACCACAGCCGCAGCCGCCGCCGCCGCAGCAGCCAACTCCACTTCCCCAACCCGGAGCTAAAGTCAGCTTCCCTGAAAACACAAAGCCGGAGAACCCTCAGAACACGCCGGCCAACGAAATCAAAACCGAAAAAAGTCTCCCCGTGGCCAAAATCAGTCCGTCGGAATCTGAGAAGGACCTGAGCAAATGCACAGACACCAGCACTGACAATTCGGACAACGAAGCGAAAGGTAAGGGCGCACTCTTCTCCATAGGTTGCGTTATCGAGCTTTCCCCAAGTCACCATCCGCCAGCCGGGTTGTTGTTCCTATTAGTATTATTATTATTATTATTATTATTATTATTATTATTATTATTAGTGATGATGATAATAATAATAATAATAATAATAATAATAATAATAATAATAATAATAATAATAATAATAATAATAATAATACTGCACGAAAGAATCTCATCTGCAGGGGAAGCACTCAAAATGTGTTCAGACACCAATGTCTAAACTCCATTTGCATTGTTTTCCTAGAGGTGGTTTGTGTTAGACTGTGCGTGCTTAAGAGCGAAGTTGCCAGCAACGTCGTTGGTTGATCTCTGCTAAGTTCAGGTTGTGGCCAGGTGGTCGCTCAAACGATCTGAACGCGAACGAATGGCGTTTCGGACGGGCAGAGTGTTTGGCAGGGTTGTTTGGGGTAGACAGGGGTCTTGTTGCTGTCGTTGTTGATGGTGTTTCTGGGTCCCCTAACCCCCTTTCTCCCCTCTTCTCCCTGGGTAGAAAATTGCTGTTGCTGTTTTTATCATCATCATCATCATCATTATTTTTAAACTTGCGGAGCCTGGATTGCTTAGTGGGGGAGGGCGAGAGAGAGAGGGCGATGAGAATGGGTTTGCTAAACACTTCAGGCTGGACTTGATTGTTGAGTTTCATTATCATGGCTGCATTCCCCTTTGATAACCGGCGGTTCCCGGCATCCAGAGTCTTGCTTGGGCTGGAAGCGCTCCCCCCCCACACACACACACACCCCACCACCCAATTTACGTGTCTGGACCATCAGTTTGAAGTTAGGGGATGCGAGAAAATGAGTCTTTTAGTGATGACGAGCGTTGCATCGAATGTTTGCTTGTGCCTTTCCAATCAACAGCCAATTTTTCCTCGCTAAGCTCTCTGTGCCTAATTAAATCCACTTGGGAAAAGAACGGTTCGAATAGATCCAGAGCCAAAAACAGGGGGGGGGGGGGGGGAAGGAGGCGCCTAAATGCGTTTCAGTGTGGCATGAAATGTCTCTAGACCCACAGACAACTAAGACCGAATTTCGATGAAAGCGAGGTCGTTGAAATACATTTGTTTTGGAGCGCGGGTTGAGATCCTCTCAGATGGTCACGGGCCATACTTTGGAAACAAGCAGAAGAGAGAGATGTACGCTTGGGAAATCTGTAGCTCTGTGTAGGCACGTGCATAGGATTCATACATACATACCTGTGGTACGTATGTACGTGTGTATGCCCTCATCCATACATATGCATAGATGCGCTGGCTGTCTGGGTACCACCAAGAGAACGCAGGCAATTCATCCGCTGTTTCTCACCTGATATGACATTGCACGGAAAATCACTTAAAGGTTATTCTTTGTATGTATTTATTTTCAAAAGTCAAAAAATGGATTTCCCATTCTTTGTTTTCGGCAAAGCTAAGAATCAAAGAGTCCCCGCCTGTTCTATTGCAAGGATGGGGGAAAATTGCAAAGTCAAGGTTATGAAAAATCTCTACCAAGGTATCTGCAAAAAAAGAGAGAGAGAGAGAGAAAGTGTTGTCTTTATGCCATATCAAGTCCTATTTTCTTCAGAGTCAAATTGGGGGGTTTTTTTTTGCATAAACATGATTTGCATTTGAATTTGGAATTGGAAGAAAACAGGGGAACAAAAAGGTTATTTTTCTCCCTTTAATGTGGATACACCAGTTCAAGCAAACGATGGATTTCGGTTATGTCCAGTTTAGATTTTCAAACTTTTCTTTTTAATCCCCCCCCCCCCCCGGAGATCTGTTTTGCCACCAATACGAGATTTCATATTCAAGGCCATGTTGGGTCTGTCTTTGGTTTTTATTCGCCCCCCTCTCCTTTTCTTTCCTTGCCTATGGTCTTTTAATTTCCGTTTCTCTTCTAATGTCCACAGTAAAATCTGGAAATAGAGTTTACAGTTTGGCATCGAAGAATTTGCAGGGTTCAATGGCATGTAACGGAGAATGTAGAGGGGGGAAATGGAAGCAAAGACGGGTTTTGTTTGTTTGTTTGTTTGCTGGAAAGCGTTCTTGGTCTGCTACCGTTTCCACCCGAGCATCTAGGAAACCGTTATGTGACTCTGACACAAATAGGCTTCTAGGATCGCGAAACATCTTCCCTCCCCAAACAAAGACACACACCTTCGCCAGATCAATGTTAGCCGCCTACCGCTGCCCAGAAAATCCTTGCACGCCCAAATTCAGATCCGAGGTGTTTATGTCTATGTACGCTTTGCCAGGGCTGCATATATGGAATTGTGGATGCCTGCCTGTATGTAGAACAGTTATTTGGAGGGAGGGAGATCCTCCGTTTGTCAAAAGGAAAAGCCAGGGGCTATCGGGTATGAGTAGCACTGTCGAAAGTTCTTCACTCAAAATGCCAATAGATACCTCGCAAAGGTTGGATAAAAAAGAGAGACTGGCTAATCCCAGGAAAATGCCATAGGCAGTCTAGCAAAATTCACACACACACACACTCTCTCTCTCTCTCACTCCAAAAAAGTAGTTTTGCTGATCTTGCTTTGATTGGACTCAGCTGATACTTTTACAGTAAAGTCTTGAGTAAGAATGAAGTGGTGGAGTAACAGCTCCGGCCAGGCTGGGTAATCTTAAAGGGCTGGTATGAAAATTTTGAAAAGCCTGCACAGAGAGCTTTCGCTCCAGGGATAATTCCCTAAAATTATATTCTGTTGACATATCTGACACGTGGGAAAACTCTACACCCGAGGAGAGTGCAAACAGCTTCAACGCCATTTGTGTCTCAGTAAGGATATCCCTTACTCTGAAATGAGTCTTTACCATGATCAGCTGAGATTTGGCGCTATGTCTCTGACGCCCAGGTGAATATGGTGATTATTTTTAATTTCCCCCCTTTTTTGTTAAGAGACATCCGACCCTCTTAGCTTTACGAGGTTAATGCAAACATTAAAATCTGGAAATAATAAAGAGGGAACTGTGGAGACGACCCCTCTATGGGTGCAGGACAGAGATTCTTGTATTAACAAAAGAGCCTGCTTTTTTGGGGGGGGGGAGGAAAAAATAAGACTTTACACTAGGAAGCTCTCTTTACTATTCCGAGGATACTTATATAATAATATTATTTTTAACAGAGGATATAAAGGCAGAAAACACTACAGGAAATTGGCTGACAGCAAAGAGCGGAAGAAAGAAAAGATGTCCTTATACTAAACACCAGACGTTGGAACTGGAGAAGGAATTCTTATTCAATATGTACTTGACCCGAGAGCGCCGCCTGGAGATTAGCAAGAGTATTAATCTAACAGACAGACAAGTCAAAATCTGGTTTCAGAACCGCAGGATGAAACTCAAGAAAATGAACAGAGAGAATCGAATTCGAGAACTGACTTCCAATTTTAATTTCACTTGAAAGTGTTCGCGGAAAGGATGGGGGGGGGCGGGAAATCATTACAAATCTTGTGCAGTATTTTTTTTTCCTTCCATTTTCCTGGGTATAAATGCAATGCGTGGTTGGGGGTGTAGGGGAGAGGAGACAACCAGGACCTCAGGCTAGCGTGCAGTTCTATGATTTGGGTATTTACAGTTTGTAGAGCGAAGGTGCATCCATCGATATAAAGCATGAAGAATATATATATATATATATTGCATCAATGTTTCTATGTAAAATAAAGACTTCAGGTGGTTGCTAAAACAAACGAGATGGGGGGGGGGAGCGCCCAGCTTTTAAGTTATTCACGAGCAGCACAAAGAAAAGGAAAAGGGAGATTTAAAAGAAAACAAAAAAGACTGAAGGACCCTATCTCTATGCCTTTTTTATGTTTAGGATCCTAGGTGCGTCTGAAAGTTTGCTTTTCATATCCTAGTGTAGTCTGCCTATTGTATAATAAAAAATGACTCCAAATGAATTTCATATGTGTCTGTAAATGAAAGTGGGAACATGCTCACATGGTGTAGTTATGCAGTCTCCTTCCAGTGAGGACCATTATATTTAAAAAAAAGGAAGAAAGAAAATAATAAAGCAGTATTGATATCTTCTGATGAGGGAGAGGTGGAACAAGTCCGATTTCTCTTTTTTAATTTTTTTCCCTGTGACTGTTATTTAAATATATTCTGTATGTGGTACCCTTTGCATGTATCTTCCTTTATGGAGCCAAATAAATTTCTTAGAACCGTGTACAACTGGGTATTTTTCGAAGTGTTCCCCACCACCACCACCACAAGAAGTATGCTTTCCCCCCTCCTCTTCTTTCTCTATGTAGAGTATCCCCCCCCCTTCTCCTCCTCCCCAGGACTCATCCTTTTTTAAGGCTTTCAGGAGAGTATCCTAGCGGGTTTAATATAAGTGAGAGACCATAACGTTGATTTAAATATTATCCAGGTGACCACAATAAGTCAAGGTCATAAAACAGTAATGTCAGGACAGTCTTGGTAAGCGCTGGAGGTGGATTTTATGATCTGCAAATATAATGTGCTGCAGCAGTAAAAGATGCATTTAAAGGTGACTGTGGAGGAGGGAAGCAAGTCAGAAGCTGAGTAGCATTCTTGGGATGCAGACTCCTCATGGCTTTGGCTCTTCTTCTTTTTTCAAGGAAAAAGGCACGCTTCCTTTTGCCTCCCCTGGAAGGATCACTCTATAAAAACGGGAATACACTTTTATTTAAAAAAAAAAAAAAGCACGGAAACTGGGATGTCACAGTGGAAGACGTGGAAAGGTAAGACAGACCCATTTCTTGGCTAAGATGCATGGCTGTGGTACAAGTGGGATTCTGTTTTGTCCTCTCTGCGTGTGTGTGTGTGTGTGCTTATGTGCGCGTGTAGCCAAGGCGAAGGCGGCATGGATGTGAACTCCACTTTGAAGCGACGCTTGCTGGTTTTACCCTGATGGGGCGTTCGGTTGGGTTTCGCCGGAATTGTCCCGCGGTTCGAGTTGGCTTCTTCCTGGGGTGACAGCTCCTTTTCGAGCGGATTATGCATGGTTGAGGAACAGTGGCGCACAGATTTCCATTCTGATTTCCACCACCACCCCACCACGACCACCACCACCAACAACAACAACCTACCCCACCCGTCTTTTCTTCCTCTCCCTCTTTTTAACTTACTTGTGATGAAGTTGGACTCTGGAGCGCTTAACACCCCAGGGGGTCTGAGATCTTGGATCGGTTTTGTTGGAGGACTTTGGACATGCCAAACATGTTGCAGATGGGTTTGCCCTTAACCTGCCCTTTTGGTTTCAGGAGTTTGGTTGGCAAAAGACGGTGGAAGACAGAAGGATTTCTTGGCATGTTTTTTGGGGGGGATGTTGTGGACACACGTTCCCCCCCCCCGGTGGTTTCCCCCGATTTTTTTTAAATTATTTTTTGTTGTTTGTTTAATTTGCCTTGGGACAGCCGGCAATCTCAGATACCTCTGCAATTGAAAACGGATAATGTCAGACCGGAGCCACTTTGCCAGTGAAGGATAGCGGAGCGCGCTATAATTCAAGGTTTTCCAAGCAGCTCGGTTTAAACGTTACAACCGCAGAGACACAGACAACTAGAGGCAGAGTTGACTGCAGATTCTATTAAAGGGGGAGGAGAAGGGGGAGAAGAGGAGGAGGAGGAGGAAGGGGGATCTTAATGAAGAGATTAAAGATGTTGCCGTAATTTGAAGAATCTTGGGGGAGATGATTTGGTTCTGGCATCCTTAGGTTTCGCACTTGGGTTAGCAAGTCAGCCCTTCCCATGCCCACAAAAGGCTCGCTTTTTCTCTTCTCTTCTCTCTTTCTCTCTTCTCCCTTCCTCCCTCCCTCGCTTTTTTTTTTGTCTTTCCTCCTCTTTTGACAGAAATGAGTGTGGATCTTCCGCCCTCTCACGCAGCTGGCCCGTGGTTTAGGTAGTTTCATGTTGTTGGGGTTGGCTTTTAACTCGGCAACAAGAAACTGCCTTAATTACGTCAGTTAGTCTTCATCAAGGGCAACCTTCCTTGGGTTTTTTTCCCCCCTTCCCCTCCCTCCCTCCCTCTCTCCCCCCTTTCGTTTCACGCTGGCAGCCAGACCAGAGCTGCGAGACGGGTCCCATCTCCCCTAACGCAAGGGGCAAGGCGGAAAAAAGAGCCATTGGTTTCATGCAGGCATTTAAATACACACATATGTATACATATATACACATATATACATATATACATATATATACATATATAAGAGAGAGAGAGAGAAGCCTCCGCCCCCCCTCCCCCTTCCACCCCATGTACACATAGTTACTTCTGGGCTTCGATGATTTCCACCCCCCAGCTGCTATTGTTTCAGGCCGACGGTGCTTCCCAGGCGGACAATTGGGGGGGGGGGGCCCCTCGAGAACTCGAGAATTCCTCATCAAATTATTGAGCTCGCTCATGTTCAGGCCGCAGTGCTCGCCCGATTGGCAACGGCGACTCGGTTTCCGGGATTCAGTACCGCCCTGTCTTCTTAAATGTGATGTCTGGCTCTCTCGCCTCCTCCGGTGCTCTAAAAAAACAAGGAATCTGGGCTTTTCTGAGAGCAGAATTTGCGCCAAGGGATGGCATCTTTGATGGCTGTTTGCTTGTATCGGGGGGCGCTCAATAAAGCGGCACGTTGAAGGTGATTGGAAGGCTAAAATTTGCAGCCTGGTGGCTTCTATGGCAATCTCCTGTTGCCCTGGCCAGTGCGCCGACTATTAAACCAGCTCTAAGTCAGAGCGTATTATGTTCCTTGAAGGTGGATTAAAGAACAAAAGCAGGACGTGGAAGCCAAGGCTCCGCTGTCTCTCCTTAAGAACCCCAAAGAGCTCCGTTTTAAAAAATTTAATAGCCATTTTAAATACTTAAACACGAACCTAGGGGTGGGCTATCCCTTGCAAAGAGCTCAAAGTCTCGTTGTGGCGTTCTGAACACAGACTGGAATATAATCTGCTTTTCTTCTTTTCTCTACTGAGGAGATCTATGAAAGCTAAGTAACTGTTGACTACGAGGACGAGTGGGCTCAGTTTTTATGATTAACAAGTTGTTGTTCTCCTTTGGTGTCATTGTTGTGGGGGCTGATATCAGGGGGTGATTCTGTGGAGGAAACGCTACAACGCGAGGGCCACCCTTTCGAGATAAAAGCATATGGTTTACGGAAAGAGAGACCAAAAAAGAGAAATGTGGATTTGTGATTTCCCCCCCCCCTTCCATCTCTTTCCACGCTTGTTTATGAGACCCAGGGTATACTCGAGCATTAAGAAGGAGGTGCCCTCCTATGAGGAACCAGGAGCCTGCAGGTTTTTGCGTTACTGTGGCCTTGTTTTTTTTTATTAATATTTTATTTTTTAAGGAACCTTAAGAGATATGTGGACCTCAGAGTCGGGATCAAAATATTTTCTAAGAGTCAGTGGATAAAGTGATCTGCGATCCGCGTTGCCCTGTCTAGGAAAGGCAAGATGGCAGACGGTTTCATTTCTTTCCCCTTCCATATGCGTTTTCTGATTAGAAATTTTCCCCGAAAAAAGAGAGTTTCCAGACCTCTTCCACTGGGACGGTGCTGGAACTCCTCTTTCCTTCTAGTTTGTAAAGCATCCTGCTTCTTCGAGAACTTCTTGCAGAAAAGAGAATATTCGGTGATCCTTCCACTTCAGGGGCTCCGCGCTTAGACTAGCCAAGGCGTATAAACATGGCCTTCCAAAGGCATTTTGCAGAGGAACAGGCAGACTTGGCTTTAGGCTTGGTGCCTCTTCTCGTTTGTTTACATTAGCGAGGAAAGAAAGAAAGAAAGAAAGAAAGAAAGAAAGAAAGAAAGAAAGAAAGAAAGAAAGAAAGAAAGAAAGAAAGAAAGAAAGAATCCCGCTAATGATAAAATAAGAGTGGAATTGGACTCAAGGTTGAGATCTTATGGACTAGCAGCTATTTCTGGTACCTTCCGAGGATGAACCGGCAGGCACGCCCAGCTTCCATGCTTGAAACGTTTTAATAAGCAAAAAAGTAACCCACACCAGAACAGAGAATCGCTCTTTCCGCTTTGTTACTGTAAATTAGCATTTCCAAACAGATAAATGGCTGATCATAGGTAGCGTAATTATTCGCAATAGTCCTGTGGTAATTGATTGATTCCCACGATTCATTATTTATACAAAACTTTCCTCTTTTCTGGATTAGCCACGCTCAGATCAACCCCCACCCCCCTTTTTATTTTATTCCATAAACAGCATGGAAGAAGGACAGGGGGGAAGAGATCTATCATGCATTTATGAAGTTTAATTTCAATCTCTCTCTCTCTTTCTTTCACTCACTCATGCGCCCACCTACCTACAGAGGGGAAGCCTAACGTAATATATGTTTAATCGACCCAAGTCAAGAAATGTAATAAAAGTTAAATCCCCCCTACTGTGTTTCTCTCTGTTTAAACGATTCTATTAGATCAGGATGAAAGCGGAGGATTTACAGACTTAAAACGTTATTGCCGCGTGTTGCTTTATCTCTTATGTGAGAACATGTGTAATTATAAGGATCTCGTGCTGTTTCCTGTGCATTTCCCTCCCGGATCATATCTATCTATCTATCTATCTATCTATCTATCTATCTATCTATCTATCTATCTATCTATCTATCTATCTATCTATCTATCTATTTTGCTAAATGTGTCTGTCCTTTCTGGGGCTGTTTGTCTGGGGTATAAAATGCCAGCAGCCGTCCAGGGTTCCTTCATTTTTCTTGTCGATGTTGCTGTTAATTCTGCATTTCTCAGCAGGTGTAACCTCAGAAGGCGGCTGCCTTTTGAGTTTGTGTGGATCTATTGGTGCGGCCTTCTGTATACTTTTTCTTTTCTTTTAATCCCAGTCTTGTTTCGAAGAGTTTGTGGGAGACCTAGTGATACACCTCTGTCTAGATCTATAATGGAAATAGGCTTATACAACCACGTATTTTGTGCTGGGTTGTACATGTGCGAGTTTTCCTATGTGTTAGCCTGTTCTCTCCTCTTTTCCTCTCTGGGTAGGTGGATGGACAGATGATAGATAGATAGATAGATAGATGATAGATAGATAGATAGATAGATAGATAGATAGTAGATAGATAGATGATAGATAGATAGATAGATAGATGATAGATAGATAGAGAGTGTCTCCAGTTTGGGGTATTGCCCTTCGCATTTTATTCTATCGTGGTTTCGATTTGGCGTCTGAGAACCTTTCATTGTATGTCTGTCTATACCATATTTATCTCAAGGACTTGGTCGTGCACTCTGTAGAGCGAATGCAGCCCAGGGTATCGGTGCCAGAGGACTCCGGCTTGCCTTCCTCGTTCCTTCCTCGAGTCGCCCTGTGGTTGAAACCCGTTCCTGGAAAGTTGACATGTCCCAGATTGCCTCACCCAGTACGAGGGAGGACTGGGTGCCTGTCTGGGGTTGGGCTGGCATGCTTCTACGTGTGGGGTGTTCGGTGAAGAGAAAGTTCTGTTTACGAGAGGCTGGTGCGCCGAAGGCAGATCTAAATTAACGGAGGCCTAGAGGAAATGTGGAAAGATTCGCCTTGGAATGCACTCGCCTTCGGTTGAAACTTGCCCTTGTTGGACACATGCTGTCTGCCCTGTCTCTGTGCATCTAACACCTTCCCTTGTAGCCTGACTTCTGCAGCTCCTCGACAGCATCTGGGAGCCGACAACTGCGCAGCTGGCAGTAGAGCTCTCTGGGATGGGAGAGCGTTCCAGCCTGGCTTGGGAGAGAAGAACAAAACCCTGGTGGGACAATTATAGATATAGGTCTGCGTCTGCGTTCCGGCAACTGGTGAATGTAGGCTTAGGCTCCTGATAGTCGTTTGTATTAAGGCCATTTGGAAATCTCTTGGCTTGCATGTGTGTGCTTGTGTTTGTGTCTTTGACCCCCAAGATACGAGGTAAGATCTGGCTCAGGGGACCCACCATTTTATGTCTCGTTTAAACGGGTTGTTGCTGCTTTCCGCAGATGCTCTGCCTCCATCTTCTTCTTCCTCCTCCTCCTCCTCCTTTTTCTCCTCGGCTTTCTCCTGGGCGAAAACCTGAACATGTTTGTCAAGGCACGGCAACACGGGCGAAATGAATTGGTCCGGAGGTTTAATTGCACTTCGGAATTTATTGTCTCACTTAGAGAGTCTGGAATCCAAAGTCATAACATCTGACAAAATTCTTAGCAACAAGGAGGGGGGGAGAGAGAGACGGAGAGAGAAAGAAGGGGGCTCTAAACAGGTACCAACTTTTCAGAAGTGAATTTAAAAGGACTATGCCCTCTAAGTCTTGTCCCCCCCCTTTACCCTTGGGTTAAATTTAAAGATCACGTCCATAGGGGAGGAAAATAAACATTAAATGCCGTGTTTCCTAATAGGGAGTCTCCTGCTTTAGAGAGACAGCCCTGAGCCATATCTGTAAGAAATCAAGAAAACAAATGCTGAATTAGTGTATCTGAAGATCACCATTACTACCATTATTACTATAGTACTGTATTGCTATAGTACTAAATTACTATAGCACTATATTACTATATATAATATCATTATTATTTCATTTTGGCTGAAGTTTCCTCTAGCAATACCATCAGTTACAACATGAGACTTAGTACTAAGAGGAATCAGATAGGCGAGTGGCTACTGGCAAAAAAAGGAAAGGGGGGGAAAGGGGGGGGAATCCTCAGCAGGAGAAAAGGAAACAGAAGAAAGGTAGAGGAGGAAACGGGGATGGCAGAACCCACTTAAGCGCAGAAGCCACTCCCTGATCTTAAACTCGACTACTTGGAAGTAAAACCTCTTTGATGCCAGTGCCACTTCCTTCCAAGCTCGGGTGCAGAGGATCCTGGCCTCTAAACTAGCACACAGAAGCGAGAAAAGAGGGGTCTCCTCATGGGGAAACTTCAAGGGGATCCCCCCCCCCCTTTAAATGCTCAGTTTGCTTTCGCTTCTGCTGTCAGCGCCGCGACGCCTTCAGGCTTACGGCCGCCGGGCCTGCAGGGGGACGGGGGAACCGCGCCGGGAGTCCCCAAGAAGAAGGGCAAAACGGGATTTTTTAATCCGAACTTGACGGTGTTTATTGAGCCAAGGGGCGACTCGGAGGGGAAAGGAATGCGGCGTGAGAGCGGCCGCGGCTCTGCGTGTCAAGGGTGGCGTGTTCGTCTGCGAATCCCCGGAGGCCCCGGCGGGAAGTTTTGTTGATCCAAACCCCCCTCTCGCCTGATCTCGTCCTCCGCTTCGCCCGCGACACGTCGGGAGCTATTTATAAAAAGCTCGGCGGGGCTCTCCTTTCTTACTTCTTCGCAGCTTCCCGGGGCGAATCCAGCAGCTGCTCCGGACCCCCCCCCCGTGTGATGGGGTGTGTGGGGGGGGCAGGCCGTAGGTCCCTTTGGCCTGGAGTCCTTCCATGCGTGGTGACACCGAAGGACGCCTCGAGGCAGCTAGCGCTTCTGCTGGAGGGGGCGAAGGTGGTGGAGGAAATATTTTCCCCACCCTTGAAAAAGGCTACCTGGAGTTTCAGTCTTATATACACACACACACACCCCTCACCTAAGAAATTCGAGGAGAATTTCCGTAACAGACTCTCCGAGGATGAGATGGAACTAGACAGAAGTCCAGTTGTGCGTAGACAGTGGGGGGGGGGGGGGGGGGCAGAGGGGGGAGTGGGGAGAGACAGGGCAGAGGAGTCTGCGTGTGTGAAGGGGTGGAGGGGGGGCTGTCTTCAAATTTCTTTCCGATCGGAGCTTCTGAACCAACATGGCGCTAGTAGCCAGCAGATAACGATTTTTAATGTCAGGACTAAACTGAGGGATCAATAAAGTAACCAGTTGAGGTCAGAGTTTGGCTTGTTGTTATTATTTTTTTTCACTCTCTCACTCACGTCACAGATGACGAGCCGGTTTTTTCTTCTTTTTTAATGCATATACAAATACAGATTGTTTTTTTTTTAAATCCAATTTCCCCATCCCTCCCCCCAGCAACCCTCCCTTAATTTTTTTTTTTACCTTTTCGAGGCATTAAAATAATAAATTTTAAAAGCCGTGAGAAATGGGTGGTGGGTACCATCGTTTCGGAATTCATGGTCTTCCGTCAAGGGGCCAAAGACTGGGATGGCAAGAGGGTGTTATAAAGCCACTGGTCAGGAGGAGTAGAAACGCAGTCATCTGCAGGTAACAGCCCAAAACCTCGATGCCAACGCCTCACCCAAGATATATCCCCCCGGAGAGGGATATTGCAGAGTATTATGCATTTCTTCCCCACAAAGGCCAGCCTGAGTTTCCTCTGCGCCTCGAGCCCACGGAGACAGATATCCCAGCCTGTTTAAGAGCGGTCCTTCCACAGGTCTCACCCGGCGCTCCTGCGGTTGTCCAGGCAGCCTGGAAAGTGCTCGGAGCCTTCGGTGTTAAGGGCATGGGCTCGTCGTGTTGGTAGACAAACGACTCCCTTCTCTCGAGTTTCAGCTTTGCTCGAGCCTTGGGGGCCCCTTGAACGAGGGCGGCTTCCCACTGCCAGCTCTATAGGATTATTGGCAAAGAGCAACCTGCAGCAGACAGGGGGGGGGGGGGGGGAAGGCGAGCTTCCCTGTAAATAACAAGACATTTCTTCCGCTTCGCCCTATTATTTGTAGTACTGCTGAAACTATCCCCCCTACATCAGGTGATATTCGAATGACCTTGGTGAATATTATGGGGACCCTGAGGCTGTTTTTACTGCCAGGGTTTTGAAAAGCCAGTCCTTATCCGAGCGTATCTCTGATAGGCTAGATTTCTCGCCTTTATAGAAACAATCTTACTTGGTTTTATGGTTGTTGTTGTTGTTATTATTATTTAAATCTCTGCTTTCCTGCCGGTCGGAATGTTGGCCAACGTGCGTGTTTCCAAGAGAGTGAAAGATTTCTGAGTGGCGAGGCCAACTCTCCCACCGTTGCAAGATTTATTGGGGGAGGGGGGATTTTCTATTTCTTCGGTGCAACTATGGCGAAGGTGTCAACTCCTCGACGCATTTTGTAAAAAAACAAGCAAAACCCTCCAAACACAGAGAGATTTATTCTTGCTTGAAGGAAGCCCTTCTCTAAAAAAAAATCAGAGCAAACCTGGAGGATTCGCTTTCTCTCTAACATTTTTAAAAAATAAAACCCTGAATTCACTGGAGACTTTTGATTGACAGATCAACTGAACTACAGAAAGGCCAAAGGACACATTACACTCCTATAGGGGTATTTCTCTTAAAGCACGGCTCCTCAAGCGCTGGGTGGGAAACGGGACGAGGAGAGTGGGAAGAAGAGGGGGAGTTCAGGTTTCACAGCGAGACTGTTTTCAAATTTGGATTTCGTGGGGGACACCCGAGCGCGCGTCCCCGCTCCACGCGAGCCCCGCCGCATCCCAGTTCTATTTCAAGCGTGCCCCTTTATGGCATGGAATACTGTTTCTCTGCACCAACGAGAAGAGGTTGGTGTGGAACTGTCGAGGACTGCCGGAGGAGGAGGAGGAGGATGCCAGAAATCAGCGAAAGCAAACCAACTTTGCCAGGGTCTCCAAAGGGGGAGGGGGCGAGTGGGAAGAGAGAAGGGGAATATGGATCCTTGCGAGGATCCCCCCTGCCTCTGTTTCCTTCCCAACCTTCAGATTCCCAAAACATGGCACAAAATACATCTGCTGGGACCCTGCACAGGCTGCGTCTAGTGTAAAGTCATCAGTGGATGCTGCATCCCTCGGAAGCAGAACTCCCCCCCCCTTCTCTGCCTTCTGCCTTCTCGAAGAAACCTCCATAACCTTCTCTGTTCACTTTTCCTGTGTCTCCCCCCCCTTCTGTTGCCAATTTACCGCATCTCCAAATCGCCTCTGCTGTATTATATTTTTTTGGGGGAGGGATGTTGCATCCTCTTTTGACAACGCCACAAACCCCTCGCCTCCGTCTTCTTCGTGTTGTTGCGTTTTGGGGTACTGGGGTGCGTCTGTGTGCGTGCGTGTGAAATGGATATCCTTTTGCAGGTTTCTTTTTTTCCCAGAGCACCATCCTTCCAGACTTCTAAAAGTGTGAGCTGCAGAGCCATCCACCTTGCTTCACCACAGGGGAGTTAAAAATAATAATAATAAAAAGCCAAGTTCTGCAATCGATTTGGTAAACAAAAAAGTTTCAATGACCTTATTGTTGTTGTTGTTGTTGTTTTAAAAAAGGACACTGAGCATGAAGCCAAGGAAAACATGGGGGGGTACCTCTTCTCCAAAATCAGGTACTTTAGCTTATCCTCCACCTATCCGAAAGGTTCCTCCGTCTCAGCCATGCCTTAGAACTGAAAACTTCCTCGCCCAGTTTTATTTAATGAACGACACATTTATGAACAATCAAATGATCCTCGTAAAAATTTTTATTGAAGGACATAAAAACATCCGCGACTGGCTTGCCGAATAACGTAGCCTCTCCCAGAATACAAAGATGAGAGCCACAATTTTGTTGTTGCTACGACTGCTGTTATGATTCCCCACTCGTGTTTTACAAGGTCATCCTCTTCCTTCCCAGTCCATCCCCTATCTCTTCATTAACATATATCATTAACAGATTACCTAGGAATGCACAGACACACGCTTAAAACAGACACAAGTACATACACACAGGAGTCAGAGAGAAGAGCCCATGACCCCCAAGACTTCTTGCTCTTAAGTAGGCTGACGAATGTGCATCGCAGTATGGATGGCACCCCCCTAAAAAAAGTCCTTTTTTCAGGCTAAAAGAGAACGGGTGGGGGAAATATAATAATCAATAGCCATTCGTGGGGTTGGTGCTGAAGAGAGGGGAGAGCCAGCTGCAGGATTCTGCCAGGATCTCGAACCGACCCCCCCTCCTCTTTTAAAGATATTCCATGCAATGTATCCATTATAGAATACAAGCTGTAGAAGCAGAGAGAGCGAGAGCGAGCAGACAGAGACAAATTGCGTCAAGAAATAGTTCCTGTGATACCTTGCCTACGCCAGATACCTTGCACACTCATTAACTGCAGGGCTATGGAAAAACCAAGTCGCAGAGCCCGCCAGGCAAGGAGCGAGGGAGTCGCCTTCCAGCGGAATAGGCACGTAAGATCCAACTGCTGCTAATAACCGCATTATTTCAAGAGGCTCTCTCTTTTTTTTTTTTAATGAAAACCCAAGTCGCACAGGCGCTATTTAAGAGGGGGGGAAAATAGGAAGAGAGAGAGAGACAGAGAGGGGGGGAGAAAAAAAGACCTGCGGATTGATCTACACTGTATTTTTGGGTAAATACAATCACGTGAGCGCCGGGAGCCAATGGCAAACTAGGAAAGGCTGAAAAAATAATTACCTGCCCTGATTGTTCTATGAGAAGATAAAAAGTACACATACAGTTCATACAATAATCTTATGAATGTAAAAGAGGGGGGAACAATGTCGGCTTCGGGTCCCATAAGCAACTATTATGTAGATTCCTTGATTAGTCATGAAAGCGAAGAACTGTTGGCATCAAGGTTCCCAGCAACTGGCTCTCACCCTGCAGCAGCCAGACCTTCAGGACTAGTACCGGAGTGTGCAGATTTTCCATCCTGCAGCTTTGCCCCCAAACCGGCCGTTTTTACTACTTCGTGGGCTCCCGTGCATTCCCAGTCGTCCGTGGTCTACCACCCGTATACCCACCAGCCTCACATTGGAGCTGACACCAGATATATGCGCACTTGGCTGGAGCCTATCTCCGGCGCTGTCTCCTTCCCAGGTTTTCCAGCCAGCAGCCGGCACTACGGGCTTAAACCCGACGCCTTCCACGGCCGCAGGGACTGCGGACCGGTGGATGGACGTAGTTATCCGGATTATATGTACGGATCCCCGGGAGATCTCAGGGACAGAACCCCGCAGACTATTCCCTCCCCGGAATCTGAGGCCATCGCTTCCAACAAACACAAAGAAGAAAAGACCGAATTGGACCCTAGTAAGTCGAAGTCATTCTTGTTTACAACCGGGAGGGCATTACAGCCGCCCCTGCACAGTACTCAATAAAAAGGAATTACCTTGCTGTTTAGAATTCTTGGCGTCCCTGCCTCGAACCTCCAAACGTACAGGCTTAAAAAAAGAGAGGAAACCTAACTTAGAAGATCATACGAACTGCTAGTAGTTTTGTTTGGGTTGGGGGGGGGGAGAGGGGCGGAAGGAGAAGGGAGGTAGTCTGTTTTTTTTTAATGACTATTTGGGGGTCTTGAAGAGGGGGAAATCCAGAGGTTTGATAAAATATTCATAACCTCCCAAACCCTCACTTGGATCCTTCCGAGTTTTTGAGGAACCAGTCGGGCTAGCAGTTAATACAAGAGTGTGTGGGGGGGGGGGGTATTTGGGGGGGGGAGAAAATAATTTTCATGTGTATATTTTCAAATGTGTGTGTAGGGGAGAAGGGATCTAGCAGAAACCCCACAGTCACGTCATGATTCATAAAATCTGTACATCTTGCCAAAGGGGAATGTCCTGGGAAAGGGGGGGGGGGAGAAAATTAATGTAGATTATCCAAAGCTAAATAATCGGGCTGGGAAAAGTATAAATAGACACTGGAGTCTGATAGATGGGGGTGGGATTCAGTAAGGGAGAGCAGTGGACCATGCCATTTTTTAAAAAGTGGACTGCAGTTCAACTTGTCAGAGAAAGCAGCAAAAGAATAAATACCCTTGAACATTGTTTTTGGGGGGGGGGGGGAGAAAGCAGATAGGGTGTTGAAAGGACTTGTGCCTTCGTGGTTTTTAAAAAGTCATCATTCTCCTGCATAGTAAAACGTGGACTTTTGAGGGGACCGAAGTAATTTCAGCCTGGGTGATTGTTTCTGAGCAATATAGACTAGAGTCCTCCAAGAACTGGTGTCAATTCGTGTGTATATGCACGTCTGTGTGCATGCATTTCTATGCACACCCCCAGTCCCACCGTCCCATCCCCATGGCCAGGTGTTTACAACGCCTTCAGGCCTAACAATCTGATCGAAGGCTGGTTTGGTCCTACTAACTTTTTGTGTCTTTGTGGACGGGCACAGTTTACCCTCTTGCAAGCCCGGGAAAGGCACACAAGGGTCGTAGACTCGGGACCGAGGTCTGAGGCATGAAGCTCGATAGCCTTGAATTAGGAACAAATGCACTGGTTTCCAAAAATTTTACCCACGAGTTAATTAGTGGGAAATGTGGTTTATTCCCCTGTAACAAAGTGTCGAGAGGTTTAGTTTAAAAGGGTGCTGGTGGTTGAGGATTGTGGGGGAGAAAATGTTGTTCTTGGAGCCAGAAAGGTTATCCTGGGGCATCCTCCAGATATTAAAATAAAAATAAAAATGCACGCGGTTCCAGGAGTAGGAAGGTTACAGCGAGAGGACTGGAGAGTGACGGTTGTAAACAGAGTTTATGGGCCTGTGAAGTGGTGGGAATTTTGACTTTTTATGACTATGTTCTTGGATGACTCCTGCTAGTTTCCACGTGCACCACTATGTTGTTATGAAACCTTTTGTTCCGGTTTCTGTTTTTAAACTGAGACTTGTAGGACACGATGGTCACCTAGCTGGAAAATAAAATAATTCTCAGAAATAGGGTGCAGCCCAAGCCTGCTAAATTGCAAGGAGAAATGGCTGGCTGCCTTCAACGTGGATGTAGATGGCACCTTCTCACTTCCTATCAAAGAATCACTTAACGCCCTTAAACTACCCTGAAGGTCAGTTCAGAAATGATCAGCTCATGTTGCCAAAAAGGCTGGGACGCCTATTCTAATAAAGCAAGGATAATTATTGTGTAGGAATGGCTTGGGGGACTCCACAACTAACTGTAATGAGGGGTTAGTGATGCTCAGATAATGGATTTATATTAAACGCCCTCGACTCTTCTTTTCCAGACAATCCTGTGGCAAACTGGATCCATGCACGTTCGACAAGGAAGAAACGGTGCCCCTACCCGAAGTACCAGAATCTGGAATTGGAAAAGGAGTTTTTGTTCAATATGTACCTTACACGGGACCGCCGTTACGAAGTGGCCCGGGTGCTTAATCTCACGGAGCGCCAGGTCAAAATCTGGTTTCAGAACAGGCGAATGAAAATGAAGAAAATGAACAAGGAGAAAACCGATAATAAAGACCAGCAGTGAAATTGGCCGAGTCCCCTCCCAAGTGAAAGGAGAAAACCGAGGCGCTGCTTGGCACTTCCTTGGGGGTTTCGAAGTCTTTCTGACTTTTGTTGAGTGTGCTGATGAGTGTTTTAGAGATTAGTTCGACCCAGCAACCCTTTCTGGAGCAGAAGACAAAAAAAGAAGAAGATAAAAAGTGCTTTTCTAAAAACAAAAACAAAAAAGAATAACAATAATTGCAACTTAAAAAAATAAACATTTCTTGTTCTTTGCAGAAAACAACCAAGTACTTGAATATTTTTTTTAGTATTTTATTTCGTAACTTAAAATTTATCCAGTTTTTTTTTTTAATTTCATGACGTCGAGGCTGCATCTTTTGTACAAAAGGAAAGGGGGGGAAACGTGGGGGAAAGGAAGATGAAAGAGAAAAAAATGGGGGTGATGGCTCCAAACAATGTTTCTGTCATAGTGTTGAGCGTTTCCGGTGTACCTATTAGTGTCTTTTTTGATTGTCACAGAACCGTTCTTGTATTGGTGTTATGTTTTGCTGTGCTAGGGGCAGCTTTCTGTATATAGCTAACGTCACACACACAAAAAAAGAGGAAAAAACACGTTTCTTAATCGAGATGTCTTTTTGTTTTGTTTAAACTGCACTGAAGGAACAATCACTCCCCCCCCCACACACACACAAATGGGTGGGAAAGCTATTGGATTCTGAAAGGGAGAGCCCCAGAAGAGAAACCCATAGAAATTAGTAGTGATAATAATCTCGGATTCCTTGGAGAAAAGAGAAACCCCTTCTTTCAAGAAGCCAGATGGAACCGGGAAAGAATCGAACTTCCGCTGGGAACATAGACTCTCTCTCTCTTTCTCTCCTTCCCTGTCCATAGATCTATATCTGTATCTATACGGAGGTAGGCTCGTAAAAGCACAACTTCGAGGAAGGGCAACTGTGCGCCGCGCATTTAGTCTGGGGTAATTAATTGTACTAATTTATGACCTCCCGAGCAATCCAGCTATATGTACAAGCTTAAATATGTGTGGTAGGCAACCCTTTGCTTACAGCAGAAATTCTCACTTTGGTTATCTGCCGGGAGACAACTCTATTAGAAAGTTCTCGGGATTATCCATAAAGTGCGAAAAACGGATTGGGTGCTTGTGTGGGGGGGGGGGGGGCCCCGCCTAATTACGTCGCAGGCGCAAAGAAGGGGGGGGAATCCATCAGTGTTTTTTTTCATATTGGTGGGGGGGGGAAGGAAAGGAAAGGTGATCGAGAAGAAAATTAAAAGGGAAGATTAAAAAAAAGAGAGACTAAGGAAGCCACCCACCCCTTTTAAAAGAAAAACGACCTTTTTTGCACAAAGAGCTTTTCCTGACTTGCTCTGGCAGGCCGAAGGCAAGTCTAATACTGTCTCCGAAAAAAAATAAATCAGATGTTTGTACTGCTTAGGAACAAGTTAAGTGACACAGGGTGAGTGGAGGGGGAAAGCGAGGGGGCTCTCTCTCTCTCCCCCTCCCTTCCTCTCTCTCTTTCTCAACAATGCATTTTCGCTTTTTCTGCGAGTGGAAGTGTCCGAAGTTCCTTTCCAAGGCTTGTTAAAATGAAAGTCAAGGGATAACAAATGAGCCGCCGGGAGATGTTTTCACCAAAACCACTCGTTATGGGTCTCCTTTCTTTAATGGAATGAACCCAACAGAGGTTGTTGCTTTTTAAAATCTTTCTAATGATAAACAGATCGAAATAATCATGGAGGTGAGGGGTTTGGGGTTTTGTTTTTTGTTTTGGTTTGTTTTCTTGTCCATCGGATCCGACCCTCTCGATAAATAAATAAAACCTGGACGCCATTATCCCCGCTGATGTCGTTAAGAGATTGCTCCTCAACTTTATTCCTTCCATCACGTCCTGCGTTTGGAGTCCATTCATACTGGCTTGTAATTTTATTCGCTTAATTTACTGAAGAGTGGTAGTTGTTTTCTCCCCCCTTCAAAAAAAAAATGGGTGGAGGCGATTTGCTACAGTCGACACAATCGAGCAAGGTCCTCCCAAAGTCTTCATTGAGCATCTAGGCTAGGGCAAATAGGCATTGGGAAGGGACAGGAAGGCGATACTGGGGAGAGGGGGGGATTTACAGTGACCAAATTATTTTTAAAAACCCTCCAGCAGTTATTTCCCCCCCTTGCCAATCTTTGCCCCCTCCCCCCGCCCCATCATACAACCGAATTTTTAAAACGAATAATAATGGCTGCGAAACCATTCGGATTTTCAGTTTCTGTGCGTGTGCCCGCTTAAAGGTGAAGAAAGGCAAAGTGAAAAGAAGAGGACCTTCTTCTATTCTTTCCGCCTGTCTCTTTTTCTTCCTCCCCACTTCCCTCACCACCACCTATACGGTTCACCATGATGCGGGTCTCAATAACTTTGATCCTTCACCCTGTTTGGAGCAAACCTCCCCCCCCGGATTCTCACAAACCTCATTTTCAAGATGACTAAAGATCCAATCTCTTTCACCTTCCTCTCCCCCCCCCCCCCCACCCTTTCCCCCACAACCCCCCCGGCGCCCTGTCTTCAGCAGGGCTGATCTCCCATTGGAGCTAATGGGGACGAAAAGAATGTAAGTTATGTTCCTTTTGTCTCCATAAGGCTGTTGTTCTCTTTCTCCCCCTCCCCTTCTGCCTCCCGCTCTCTGTGTCTTTCTCGCTCGGCTTTGTTTTAAGCCAGAATACAGTTTCAGTTCATGTACAAGGCTTTTCCGTATAAAAATGCAGGCGGGCTCTGCAGTGGCTCCATAGGTAGTCCCTTCCTTAGGAACGCTTACTCGGAAGGAGGCCCATGGCCGTCTGAAGGGGATTTATCCTCCAGGAAGCTGTGTGTCAGATTGCGAGCCTTTATTGCACAGTTTGCTCCAATGGGTTTTAGTCGCAGGCAAGTGTGTGTTGTGACAGTACAGCTTTAGACAAGACCAAATCACTGCACCCCCTTCCCCCCACCCTGCAGAAAAGCATTCCGGCAGGCTTGGCTGGTGCGTGTGTGTGTGTGTGTGTATTAAACATGGACAAAATCTTACCATTACCCTCACATTCCTTCCCCAAACTGTAGATCCTTTGCGGATGACCTAGGGGAGTGTGTGTGTTCCTGTGTTGCATGCACATTGCGTGATTTATGTGTAAAATGAGTGTGCATGATGTAAACACCTAATTAGATAGATAGATAGATAGATAGATAGATAGATAGGGCTCAGAGTGGGGAGAAAAGAAAGCCCTCTTTTTCACAGCTTAAAAACGACCCTTTTGTAGACGACACACAACAAAAAGACAGGATACAGCGGCTTTGAAAGCAACCCATAGGTACATTTCCGCAGCCCCAAAAATGCCAGCTTTACAGCTCTTGTTTGTCTCACTGCTGTGGGCGCTGAATAGAATGGAACAAAAACAGGACCACAGAACCGGCTAGACGTCTGGCCTTAATTGTTTTATGGTTTAAATAAGGTGGGTGCTCTTCTCTTTGAAACCGGCTTATTGGAATGTTTTGTCTACCAGCAAGAAACAACAGACGCGCACCCCCCCTTCATTCCCCCCTCCCTTCCCCTCTCTTTGGCAGAGGAGAGAGAGGAGAGAAATCTTTTAAAACATTGTCCGGCGCGGGGGGGGGAGTGGTTGGCAGGAGAGATAAGAGAAGCTGCAACATTTCGCTGGCGTATTCACGTAAGTGTGTGTACACGCATGTTGTGTGCGCCTCGTGGTCGTCGATAGGACAATGGGTGGTCATTTAGGGTATGTGAGGGGAGGGTGTAACAAAAATGAGCAATTGCACTGCGGTGGCTTTAAAAAAAAATCTAGTCAAAATCCCCCCCCCCCTTTTTTGGCTGATTAAAAAAAAATTCCTTGCTTGATTGATTAATTCCGGATGGTATGTAACCATCAGATTCCAAATGGCTCGTCTTGAACAAAATCCGGATTTTTTGTTTCCTTCGGTTCTCTCTGGACCAAATCGGATGCACGTCCTGGAAAGCTTGAAAGGAGGGGGGAATAATAATAATAATAAAAACAAGGGGGGTGATTTTGGTGCTGGGAGATCTTTCCCCTTGTTTTGACCGAAAAGGTTTTGTTTGGAAGGCCTGTGTCTTGGGAAAAACTGGCGCAAGATGGCGCTGTTGCTCAATCTTAGAGGCGATTAGCCGTTTTACTCACAAAGCCTCGGGTTAGCACCTTTAGGCCCCTCTTGGAGGCTGGAAGGAAACGGGGCTCCATAAATATACATACATAAAGTCACCTCACCTGCTACCACGTTAGCGTTGACTTGCAAAAGAACGTCAGACCTGGACTTGACTGCGAACCGACTTTTCGATGGCTAGTGTAAATGAATTTCTTGGGGGAAACCATCCCGAAATTATATTTGCACCGTCCTGCCCTGTGCATAAATGAAATGCATACGTGCAGTGGAAGAAGGCGTTCGGTCCAGCAGCCTCGGCTGGTGAAGTGCATGAATGTTGAGTAGCGAAATCTGCTGGACCTCCATTTTCTCTGAGCAAGGCTAAAAGAGACCAGCCTGGTTGATACATCAAAATTAAGCCAGAACGTTTTATTGGCAGATCCTCTATGTGGGTGATGTGTTCAACACATTATTTTTTAAAAAGTAACAATGTGACACCCTCGGAGGTATAACACAGTGGTATGACTTCACATCCATTCATAGGTAAACAACCCCAGCAGAAACAAAGAACGGTTTTTCCCCCAGCTACCTGAAACGCCAAAATGGTGGCCTCTCTTGGATTGGTATTAAAATGCTTTTCTCTATATGGGTTCAGAGGGCGACACTTTGTTCTGTACATTTTAAAATAGCATATATTATAGTCTCAGTGTTGCAAACCTGCTACCACCCCTCCATGTGCTGATTTTTAGGGGGAGGGTTGTTTGTTTGGGGGGGGGGTAGAATACAGAAGATTGGAAATGCATATTTAGCAACTTTCTGCCTTCCCCGCAACTCATGGAATCACGGTCAACAACACACCCGAGAATCTCCCTCCTCCAGCTGACTATGTTGCAATAAAAAAAGGACAGGGTTCGCTACTAGATTTCCAAACTCGAGAGCCATTATTGATCAGCGTCTCTGAGAGATGGGCCCATTGACTCTTATCTGCCAATTAAGCCCTGTCAGGAGTTGCAGCGGTTTGTTTAGGAGCTGGTGAGCTTGGCTGCATCGTTTCCTCGTTTTCCCCCTTTGGCAAGCCAGTCTTTCCCCTTTTTAAAAAAAGGATAAAAGGGCCACAATTTCATTTTCAACGTGAGTGTGACTTTTTTAAATTGCATTTTTCAAAATGCAAAACAGTAAGAAGGGGGGGGGAGGGGAACACCAACAGCTCTTCGGCATCTCTGTTTCGAGGATGGGGGGGACATCTGAGAAAGCCTAATTTTTGAAACACTTTGGAAAGGGAGAGACTGTTTATTTGGGTGAACTGGGCGGAAAACGTCTTTTGCTGGTGGGGGGAATCCAATTTAATGACAGATTTGGGCGTTCTTATTGCCCAACGTGGGCACAGAATCCAGGAGTTAAGGCTGGTTCACGGGGGTGGGGGGTAGGAGGCCGAGAGGAAAAGTCCAGGCTCCACAGATTTACTCTGAAGAGTGTTTTACGGTTTTGCAGACTTCCTAACAGTGGGGATTTCCTCAGCCTGGGTTTGTTTCCCCCGATGAAATTTGTGCCCTAGAAGGTATTGCGAGGGGGGGGGGGGGCTCCTGATGAGTTTACGAAGGGGCCTGGCGGACAGTTAATTTATAGAAGTGAGCTTGATTTTTTTGTCAGATTTCAGAAGCTTCCCAAAAGCGGCTCAGGAAATATTAATTTGCGAACTTTACAAAGAAGAACGGCTCCTGGGCTTTGAGGCTTCTGTTTAATGGCCCCGAACTCTCTCTTAACGCGGTCGTAAAAATGGTTTCAGCCAATGGTCACTCCAGAGTTAGGAAAGTACAGGCTGGAACAGAGCTGGCGTCTCCCCAGTACATGCATCACACACACACACACACACACACACAAACACACACAAGCAAGATATGTGGACAAATTCTCCAGCATTTAAGTAGTAGCAACTGGGGGGGGGGCATGAGATAGATACTACTACCCCTCTTCGCCCATCCCAGCATATCCTGTGCGCCCCCCCCTCCTATTCCTTCGCCAAGACGTTTCCTGTGGACACAGCTTCGAGGGACGCCTTCCAGTGATCTGCAGAAGGGAATATCCCCCCCCCCCAGGCCTACAGAAAGAAAGGAAAGAGAATCGTGTTCCTGAGATCTTTTATTTTTTCTTTCTTTCAAGGCAACTACATATGTATATACACACACAGAGAGAGAAAAGGAACAGCCACAACGCACCTCGGGAAATCAATGGACTCTCCAGATTGTTTTCATCACTTTTTTTAAAACGGGGGTGGGGTGGGTTTTTGGCCCCATCATATCATTTCCCCCCCCCTCCCTCCCTGCACGACAGTCACATAACTGGAATAGTTGAGGTGAAGGGTGGGTGGTTGGGTGGGTGGGGTCCCCCCCCCTTAGCGTTGCTGCGCCCCTTATAGGGCCATCTAAAAATACACCCCCCCCTCTAAACACAGTCATTGATCCGGGTTTGCCTCTCTTTTTTACCTATTACCTGTTGAAGTAACCTAAATTGACCTCGCCGGCGCATGTATTTGCTCAGATAAGTGAAGAGGCTCCGTTGCATAGGGAGGGGGGGGGAAGAGAGAAGAGCACCTAAGGGTATTACTGCGCACCTTTCATAACCCTGTTTCATTCAGCAGCTACGAGGGTGTGTGTGTGCGTGTCCCCCCCCCCTTTCCCTCCTTCTGAAGGGCTGCTTCTCTCACCTCCCCGTCACCCCCTCGAACCCCCCGATTTTTCCCCTTGTCATTTTCTTCCCTTAGCCTGTCTTGCTGGGCTGGATTGATGAATCCAGATCGCGTGTGTGTGTGTGAGTGAGAGAGAGCGAGCGAGAGAGAGAGAGAGCCTCACCACCGGGATTTTGAGGAATTTGCCTGTGGTGTTAAAGGGAAGGGAACAAGTAAGAGAAACTGAGAGAGAGCTCTACCTATCGACGGATATAAGAGAAGTCAAGAGCATTAGGCATAAGCAGCCATACCCACTCAGCCACTATGAAACGTCTTTGAGAGAGCGCGCATTAAAAAAAAACAAAAAACCACAATCAGCCACTAACCAGGACTTTCCAGAGTCCAGGGAGAGGGGAGAGCGAGAGTCCTTAGCACTGATCTCTTAGAGCATTAAAGACTTTTTTTTTTAAAAGCGCTTGGCTTCTTCTCCTCCTTTTCATGCGAAAGCCATGAGTTCCTACTTTGTAAATCCTCTTTTCTCCAAGTACAAAGGCGGCGAGTCCCTGGAACCAACTTACTACGACTGCAGATTTCCACAAAGTGTGAGCAGAAGCCATGCTCTCGTGTACGGTCCGGGCACCACGGCTCCCAGCTTCCAACACCCGTCACACCACGTCCAAGAGTTCTTCCACCACGGAACGTCCAGCATTTCGAACTCGGGATACCAGCAAAACCCTTGCGCTCTGGCGTGCCACGGCGACGCTTCCAAATTCTATGGATACGAAGCCCTACCAAGGCAATCGCTTTATGGTGCCCAGCAAGAGGCGGCCGTGGTACAATATCCTGACTGTAAATCCTCTTCCAACAGTAACTCTAGCGAGGGACAAGGGCATTTAAATCAAAATTCTTCGCCCAGCCTCATGTTCCCATGGATGAGACCTCACGGTTAGGATCTTTCTTCTTCTTTTTGTTCTTCCTTCTTCCTGAAATGTGTTTGGGTTTTTGTTTTGTTTGTTTTATAAAATTATTTAAGTAGAGAGAGGAAGGAAGGGGTGTGGGGAGTGGTGGTGGGGATATATTTGTGTTTGGGAGAGACAGAGAAAGGCAGAGGGAAGGTTCGATTGTGATAATGTTTCTGCTTCCTGTTGCGGGGGGGGGGGATCCTTTTAAAAAGTAAACAAGGGTGCAGTTGGCTTAGGAAAGCCAGGAAGGTGATTTCTGGGTTTAAATCACAATAAAGTAAAACTTTTTTTTAATGGCTTGCCTCGAGGAGAGCAATAAGATACAGCTCCCACGAGGTTATTAGCATGTTCATAATACGCTGCCTTCCCCCCCCCCACCTCCAAAATGTCATACAGCTTTTCTTAACGGCTTGACGTCTTGAGCTTAAAAGGTGAGAGGATTTGGGGAAGGGGGGGGCTCGTATGCTTTGCTAAAGACCATTTAGGATATTTTGAGAGATCCTCGAAATTAAAAGTTTAAACTTGAAAGGGCAACTTGGTGGGGTGTTTTTGTTTTTATTTTATTTTATTTTAAAAAAAGGAAAAGAGGGAAAAAACCCTAGGCTGTTCTGCACCAGGAAGAAAATAAAAAATAGTCATAGCACTAATATACATAACTTATCAATAATATGCCATTGATTGACCTCAGCTTTGCTTAAGGCAGCTTTTCGAAAGCAATAATACTTGCCCAGAACAACTTTCACTGCCTTTATTCAGAAGGTTTGTTTATTCACATGAAGGGTAGGTAGTTTTAAGTGGGGAATTAGCCTTCTTTGGAACCCAGCTCCTTCTTTAGAGAACAACTATCCTGTAAACAAGGCAAGGATGTGGCCCAGGAAAGCTTCAAATAAGAGACAGGAGGAGAAGTAAAAAGGTTTAAAAGTTGCTTTTGTAAGCCAGACACTTCCCCAATAGGAAAACTGATATGGTAGGATTTATGTAGGGTGTTACTGGAGTATGTATATATGCATATGTGCGTGTATACACCTACCCACATACACCATATACACGCCGAAGTATGTGTGTACATATTCATATGCACAGAGATGCAGATATCATGGTATGTTAATTATATAGAATAAAATCACATTTTGGGGGGATTTGGGGTACCTTCTCCATGTTTACATGCAGGGCTTCCTACAGCCATACGTGTGGATGCATCAAAAGGCACCTTCCTTCCGAAGGCAAAAGCCAACTCTGTATTTTTTAAAAAAAATTAGTGGCAGAGAAAATCTCTATCTTGAGGGCTACCGACCCAGACTGAGAAGCGAGGGGGCTATATTTCAAAGACTGAGATTTGCATCAGGAGGTTAAAAAGTAAATGTTGCGAGGAGGGGGTGGGTGGGGTGGGGGGGCTGAACGGAAGGATGGCTGCTCTGGCGCTATGTTGTCTAAAGGGAATGGTTTCTTTTATTGGACTGTTGGAATGCTACGAAGGTTGTGGGGCTGGAGGGGGGGGACGGACCGAGGGAGAAAGTGGTCCGTTATCTTCGGTGGGGAGAAGACAGAATCAAAGCAAAGGGCGAAAGAGAGCCTAACACGTTCTTCTTTTTGTTGTTGTTGTTGCTTGCTGCTGCTGCTGCTGCTGTCCCCCAGCTCCCGGAAGGCGCAGTGGCAGGCAGACTTACAGCCGGTACCAAACCCTGGAGCTCGAGAAAGAGTTCCTCTTCAACCCCTATTTAACACGGAAGCGGCGCATCGAGGTCTCGCATGCCCTGGGACTGACAGAGAGGCAGGTCAAGATCTGGTTCCAGAACAGGAGGATGAAATGGAAGAAAGAAAACAACAAGGATAAACTCCCCGGGGCCAGGGAAGAGGAGAAAGCGGAAGAGGAAGGCAACGAGGAAGAGGAGAAAGAAGAAGAGGAGAAAGAAGAAAGCAAGGACTGATCCCCCTCTCAGCTCCTTGAAGTCCTCGTTTTATGGCAGATGATAAATCGAGATGTTTACGACGGTCATTCGCTTTTATAGAGTATAGAATGGAGAGACTCACACACAACAGTAACTACCTGTCAAACAGTTGTAGAACCCCTTTTTTATTGTCATCGAACTTCCCCTAGGTTTTTTTCTTCCATCCTCCTATAGCAGCAATCCCCCCCCCTTTTTTTGGCTTTCAATAAAATAAATATAGAGCTGGGTTTGACAGCAGCCCAGTCCGAACTGAGCATTACCTATTTGCAAAGAACTGGACCTTCCGATCGTCACCACCAGCAATGACCCCACCCCTTCTCCGCTCCTGGCTCTATTCTAACTCTAAACCACAAATGCTCTGATGTATTTGTTTGGAAGTGGGGGTGATGCCTGTTTCTTCTCGACCTTGTTTGCTCCCCAAGTTTAATCATGTCAAGTGGGGGCCTGGAGGGAGGGTAAGAATGAATCATAATACTTTATGCTTAGTCTTAAAAACAAAAAAACCCTATCTACCTATATATTCTTCCACATTAAGGTCCTTTGATTATTTCTTTTTTTCTTTTTTAAAAAACTTTTAGCTCTCTGTACCTACTGAAGGACAATTTGGGGGCTGGGGGGCTGGGGGGGAGAAGGAGGCTTGACATGTGCCTGAAGACAGACCCACATGCTTACTAGTTATCTATGAATATATCTGTACATACAGTCTACCTATTCTATTGCCCTGTTATCTGCTAGGCAAAAGCTGCGACCCTATTGCATCTTCACCTGGAAGGAAATCCCACCCCAATCAGGGGAAAGGGGGGGGGGCTTACTTCTGAGTAAACCTGCATAGGAGAGCTGCGACGAACGTGGACCCATGGAACGATTTCCTATGGGTGTTGTTTACTTATAGGACTTGGTGTGAGCGCTCGAAATTCTTAACATACTACCTAATGGGAAACCTGCAATAATACTCTGTTAGCAACAAAGTGGGGGCTTACACAGACGGGAGGGAAAAAATAAACTTCGTGGAAATCATTTTTTAAAAAACGAGAGGAGTGTAATGCCCCAATGCAAGCTACTAAGTAGCAGAAAATAATAAGAATAATAAGTAATAATAAAAAATACAAAAAAAGGAACCACCCCACATTGTAATGTATCTTATCACTACCTATAGAAGGAGTCATGCTTTGAAAGTATTTGTAACGCGGTTTTGTTGTCGTATGTTGCTGCTTATTTTTTTTCTTGGAAAAAGAGAGGTAAATTTAATTCCCAACAACTGAAACTGCCTAGATATGAACGCACAGTATTGTATTATTTTATTGTGCTTATAATGTAGTTTAGGACTTCAATTGCACTGAATGTATAGTTATCTATTTGTCTTGACTTATCTGTTAATGCAACATGCTCGAATTACAAAAAAAAAAAGGAAAAAAAGTCATTTGTTTTATGTACACCATAGTTCTCTGCGTGTTCCAAACTCTGAATGTAGCAATTTCTGTCAGAAAAGCCCAATTCTGGCAACCGTGGATTTGTATTGTATAAGTGAGACATTACGTAAATAAACAATAAAAAGAAGCCCAAAAGAATCGAGTTGGGTTGTTTTTTGATAGCCGGACAATTCCTGGGAACCACCAACTCCACTAGTAGAGAACAATTCAAACGTTCACGTTACAGGAGTATTCAAAACCGTTAAAAACCAGGTGTGATTTTAACACATACACGGGGATGAAGATCATGAACTGAGTGAATTGGGAACCTAGATACGTGGAAATCAGTGGGATATGAGACGTCTTCAGGTTTGGCATCTGGATAGCAACTGAGTAAACAAAGAGGAGAGGGGAAATCAAGATCATTCCTTACCTATCCACGGCTAGTGTTATTGGTCCATAAGAGGAGATCTTTATGTAAGGCAGGCAATGCAAGGACCTACGCAGGGCTCTGGGATGGAATTATTCCCTCCTAAGGGTTCACCGGTTACTCACCCACCCATCCCGTATTCTGCTGATACCCTCCAAATTACTATCAAGTCTTTACCACTAGCCTTCAGTAGCTGTGGCATAGGTAGATGCGTCTTCTTTCTCAACCCCCCCCCCCCCACACACACACACCTCACCTCCTCTGGCATGAAACAAAAATCAGCATGCTTAAAATACATGTCTTCCTAGCTATGGCATTCAAAAGGATGGCTGGATCCGCAGGCAATATCTGATATTTCACAAGGTGCCTCTTGGTGTACCTATGCGAAGGTGGTGGAAATGGCTCGAAAGGAATCATCCCTTTGCAGGTCTCCCTTATAATGCAGATGGGGCATTATGGGAGGAAGGAAAATGTTATTTTGCACGCAGAAGTCTCTGCAGAAGCCATAGTTGGGCTGCACTAGAACACTGAGCCGTGAACTGAAGGAACAGTATTATTTTTCCACTAGGTGATTGTCCACAGGCAAACGTACATGCTTCAGGTCAAAATGCTATTTTGTGTGCCTTTTATATGTGCTTCTGAAAGTGGGTGTTGGGGGGGGGGGGAGGTATTCTCCTATCTAGCATGCTGAGAAATGGACTGCATCCCACATCGGCATTTGGTATGGAAATTGACAGGTTGTTTACAGTGATACCCCAGATAAGACCTATCAGAATTCCTAAAACACATTCTGGCTTAGTAAACTGAATCTGGACAGGAGTCTGGGGGTGCTGGGAACATTCCTGATCTCCAAATGGCAATTCTGAAGTTCTTAAACCTATAAATGAGAGGTATGTATGTACGTGTGAAAGAGAGAGACGCACAGACAGCTCGAGGGAGAGAGAAGCTCTGAAGATTACAGGAGGAAACTATAGGGTGGGTGGATTATGGGGTCCATATTTCCGTTGGGCGTGTCCACGTGCCTCTGTACACTCCTGTGTCCATTCACACATGTGTATACAACTCCATGCGTGTGTGCGTGGGCGGGTGTGTACACCTATGCATTTCAGGGCCTTAAAATATTCCAGCTAAGTCCTTGTGTTCGGCTTCAGAATTCCGCTCCAGACGCTGGACACGCAGGCACATTAAAGACCTTGTCGAGCCAGGTGTTTCTCGAGATACAATAAGGAACTCAAGGACCTGAAAACACCACCGTCCTGGGGCAGGTTGGGTGCAGATAAGCCGGCTTTTCCACATCCACAGACGAGCTTTCATTTCTTTGTTTTACAATGGGGACTTTCAGTGATCATGACTGTAGGAGGCTCCTTTCGAAATCCTAGTTCAGACTGGGAAAAGGGTGTGTGTGTGTGTGGGGGGGCAAACAAGACAATGTTACCGGCATAACGGTGAACGATACCGTCATACAGGCACTGAGGAGGCAGGTTGCTGCGCCCGCCGCTGGGATTCGAATCCACAACACAAAGTGAAGGTTCTTGCCTAGGTATAGACACCCACACCCGCATCCCTATTACTAAACAGGCATATCCTTGAGGGGGACATACCAGATCCCACCAATTCGCTTTCTCTTTGCAAAGGGATGGACAATAAAAGCCTCCATAGCCCGAGCTTGATGAGGCCGCAGAGTAGAAAGGTAAGCTGTTTTATTACTCCTCGTCATAAGGGCCAGGCCGGGCCTATCTTAACTGCAATGCTGAATATATATATATTCGGAATGTATTATTTCTCCTCACTAGCCATTGGGAGGGTGGCTAGCGACCCTGGAGCGAAGGAGCTCAAAGTTGACCTCCCCACCTTTCAAAACCAAGCTTAGGACCTCTCTTGGCATCCTGTTAACTAAGTCAGTAGTCTTGGCTTTAAAGCGCCTCTTATTCCCCCCCCCCCGTCGCCGCCCCGCGCCCCACAGGTTCAAGGAAGCCCTTGAGTAGACAGTTCTTTGGGTGATTTTTTTTTAGTAGCTGCAAGGACGGGGGAGGCGAGAAAACTTAGTTAATTTCGAAATAAAGGGAAATCGAGGTGGGAGAGAGGACAAGGGGGGTGGGATGGGGAGAAAAAAGCTGTCTCTGCACACTATCCATCATATTTAAATCAACATTCTTAAGTGGTTTGATTTGAAGGAATCTCCCGAAAGATACTTATCCATCATAGGGTTAGATGTTAAATTATTGAAATTGCAAGAAAAAGGCTGTTACTTTGGGGGGGGGGGCTGTTTATAGCTTATAGTCAACACAACCGAGACGCATCTTTAGATGACATGCAATTTTTTTTGTAATCACTCCATCATTTCAAGATCGAGAAGAAAAGATGGGGGGGGGAGAAGAAGAAGAAGAAGAAGAGAAAGGCCATTTTTATGGGGCTAAGTAATTTGAAAGAAGATAACGGTTTCCACAAAGTGGCTGATTTCGGAAATGATCATTGCTTCAGTATTACCGAAATGAGATTCGCCTCCACCCGCCTGGAGTTAAGAAATATCATCGTATTCCGGGCTGCCTTTTTTTTTTATTAGCCCATCACAATTCCTTCAAATCTTCATTTGTGATTTGTGAAAAATATCATCCCTCGAAATGCTGCGGCGGAGCATATTGCTCATTTTGGCTTAATTTATTATTCTAATCACAGCAGCCGTTCCGTGATAATGTACCCATTAAGCGGGCGGGGGTGGGGGGGGGGGGGAAGA
>NW_015167536.1:452505-454739 GCF_001447785.1 Gekko japonicus | reverse complement strand
CCGTCCGTCGCCCTCTGTTTCTCACTCTGCCTCTCGTTTTCGTTCTCAATTTCAAGTTAGATATTTGGTTGTCGGCTTGGGAAAGTTGGGTCGCCGTTCCATTACTTTCCAGTCGCCCTCCCGCCTCCAGATGCGAGGTGGGTGAAATCCACATCACCTCAGTGACGGGGGCCGGCGGCTCATTTGGTAATGCAGGAGAGTCGTCTGAAGGGAATGAGGCAGAGATAACCCCCCCTCCCCCAAAAAAGGAAAGGAGGGAAACGCGACCCTTCGCCAGGGATGAGAACCTGGCGGACAGGTTAGGCGCTTGGTGAAGAGATGGAAAAAAATGTCCTGTTCTCTTTATGGACCCTTTTTTCTCCCTGGAAAACGGGGAGTCCCATTGTCTTCCAGAGCCACTGTTGTGACGGTTCCTTCCTCGTCGTAACTTTTAACTACCTGTTATAAAATTTATGGACGGTTTGTAAAGTGCGGGAGGGGGGGAAGGAATTTCCCCCTTCCCATCCGGTTGGATTACAACCTATAATGAGTTTTTGGGACAGACACGCACCACGCACTTAGACAGAGAAACACACCCAATTCGCCCCGTCTTTTCCCCACTGAAGAATTCTGAAACATAAAAGGGACAGTTAACTGCCGGACGGAATTTTTTAAAAAAGAGATGTCTGGGCACAGTCCAGCCCTATTAACACCCGCCGGAGTTCAGGTAAAGTCGGACAGAGACTTGGACAAAAGACGGCTCTCTTTGCGAGCCCCGCCACGCCAATTCTCCCAAGGTTATGACTCAGTTCTGGGGGTGCCTCTGAAGACAGCAATGTCAGCACCTCAAGCACTTACAGACGGAATACGTTTGTTCGTCTGTCTGTCTATTATTTGTCTGTCTGCCTCTGCAACGGCTTACTCTGAGTTATAATCTTCAAAGGGGGGGGGGGTTCCTGCAGTTTCTTGGTTATCTCATGGTTCTACCCAACACAGTTTATCCCCCCTAATTCAAATAAATATTTCTAGCCATTTGCGTAATGATAATAATGATAATGATAGTAATGATAATGATAATAATATCCTGGCGTGAACAACTGACTCTAAAACTATGACCAGATATTGAGATATTCCGCCGGCCTCTGCGTGATGAATCGTACGGCTACGTATTAATTCGGAACCAAACTAATTTTGAAACCGGCCACTTTTGGGCAGGACCCTCGTTGGACTTGGAGGCCATTTGCTCGATCAGGTGTCAGATACCGTAGTTCTTTGGGGTTCTTTTAAAGTCCGATCTACGCCCCAGCGTCGCCGAAGTGCTTGGTGTGAACCTGACGAGGTCCTATTGAACTGGAGCTAGAGGTTTGGGTGGTATTTTGCCTGTTACACTTCCATGATCTCCTCCAGCCTCTGGATTCGAGGAAGTGAAACAGTCCTGGTAGAAGGAAATGAAAAGGAGAGGGTTTGTAACCTCTGAAGACGCACCTTTCCCTGAAGGGTTGTCTCGTCTTCGGAAAAAGATCCCTTTGGAGTTGAACTCCAGTTTGGGAGGGAGTTCAAGCAACCCTTCTCCGGGAGATGGTGTTTATCATTCCTTCTGTTGGGCACCGAAGAAAGGAGTTGGCTGTCGGGTCTTTGTGGCTCCGTAATCACCTAATCATAATTGTGGACATTCCGGGTTTTGTCCCGTCTTTGTTTCTTCGCCTTGCGTTTGTTGCCACTCATTGGGTTTGTTCGATTAAAAGCCGTAATCAGGGAGAGTTTGGACTGGTGGGTTTGCCCCAGGAATAAGCCCAGAAGAGCCCAAATCGAAACAATAAGCAAATTAGCAACAACAATAATAAAGAGAGAGAGAGTAGCATTGTATGACGGACGCTCGCCTTCCCCCCCCTCTCCCCCTCCTCTCCCCCCGCCCCATATTTGCCTGTTTGGAAAGAAAATGAATAAATTGGCTTAAAAGGTTGTCACGCCTCCTCCGATCTCGTCAAATGTATCCTGGTATTCGTGGCTTTTAACGAGGGGGGAAATGTGGGGGACAAAAGGAAGACTCGGAAAGCAAAGTGTGTGTGTGTGTGAGAGAGAGAGAGAGAGAAAGAGAAAGTGTATGTGCCTGTGCGTCTCTCTATGCACACACCCAACAACACACCCTTAACACACATGTGTATATATAAGAGAAAGGCGAATTGTATAAACATGGCGACAGAGAAGAGCGTTTGCCCTCGTCACGCACCCACCCCCACCACCACCCACAACAC
>NW_015167536.1:436161-452470 GCF_001447785.1 Gekko japonicus | reverse complement strand
CACCCACCCACCCACACACACACACCAAAAAAAAATGCAACGCATTCTTGGTTGTTTGGAGAAAATTTACAGCTGAGCAATAAAAGTTTACGACTGAATCACAAGTTGGATTGGCCACAGGAAGTCATGTGGACTCCATCCATGAACGTGAACTTTTTATTGTGGTTTCTCTTATGACTCTTTCGCAGTACTCCTTCCTTTAACAGTCCAAGCAGTGCCAGTGAAACGGGGGTACGATGGTATCTGTAATTTTTTTTTTCCGTTTCCTTTGATGATGATGATTATTATTAGTGTTTTTGGTGGAAGGGGGGGAGGGGAGGAATTTGTCTCGGTTCCTTTTCTTTCTTTCTTTTCCTTTCCTTTCCTTTGGGTTGGGGGTTGTTGGTGTCTCCGGGCATTTTGGGAATAATTAGTTTACGGCTGCGGCTGGGTCGCCTCCTCCTCCTCCTCCTCCCATTCTCCACCCCTAGGGGCAAAAACGCAACACATTTCCTTGGGAGAAGGCAATGGCGAGGGGGGAAGAAGGAGTTGTAAATACCTTTGGATTTTTTTTTTTAAGGGGAAATATATGCTCACCCTAAGCTTGCTATCCTAACCCCCATGTTTAAAAAAAAAAAATCCGAGGACTGCTTTACGTTTGGGTTTATTTTTCTTTTCTTTTTTGTTGTTGTTGTTGTTTCTCTCTTCTTTTTTTAATGTATTTCTGTGGAGCTGAACGCAGCGTCAGCGGAACAGAAAAGAGGCAGAAAAAAAGAAAAGAGAGAGAGAGAAAGAGGGAGAGAGAGAAAGAGAGAGAGAGGGAGAGAGAGAGAGAGTCGGGTAAGTGTTCCCTTATTGGCTAAAATGTGTAACTAATGATCCATGGCGCTGGGTGTTAAAGATAATGATGCATCGTGCTTCGCGAGGCAGACGAGAAGAGAGGGTGTAGCCCGGTTATGATAGAATATGATCAGGAAGGGATCGGCGCAAATGTGGTTAATTCGGGGGTGGGTGGGAGCCGGGGGGGGGAGCGAGAGGGTTTTCTGCTGCTGGTGGTGATGTCACTGGGGTGGGGAGGGGAGGGGAGGGGAGGGCTGGAAAGGAAGGGGGGGAGCAAGAGGAGAAGGAGCCCGCGAGGGTCCACATTTCACCGGTTAAAGCGGCTGGGTCGGACATAATACTGGGCAAAGATCACTGCAGCCAATGTATATAGATATTTTTTTTAAAAAAAAAACGTTTATGTTTTTTTAAAATAATAAACAATAGCAACTTTTCATAAGAGTGCATTGGGTGCTTCCGGCACATGCGCAGTGCAGAGCCTCCTCCTGGAACAGCGTAGACACCCCCCCTGGTGTACCGCCGGCGAGCGAGCAAGCGGGAGGGCCCTTTTTAATGAGCAATTAGGGGCCGCCTCTGTTTGTGGCGGATCGGGAGGGGCCTTTGCTTTTCTGCTCCCCCAGCTCTGCTTCCCGTTGCTTCTGCTGGAAGCTTGCCCTGTTCGGCTTGAATTTTAAGATTTTTTTTTTTTAAGTCGATCCTCCCCATTTTTTGGCGAGTTTCCCTGTGCTCAGTTCTCTGTCCGACTCACGCCCTAACCCCACCCCCTGCCCTTTTGCGCAAAGGTGCTGTCCAAACGAACCACCTGGATGCCTGCCTTTATGTAGCTGTCGGTTCTAACCGGGGTCTGTTTTACTCTCTTATACAAACTAACGTGCTTTGCAGAATCATAGACTTGTCCTGAGGTTTCTGCCTTCCAACATTTTACAAGTTTCAGTGTTCGGCCCATTTTTATCTGCAGTTTTATTGAATTGATTCAGAATGTTTCCCTCAGTGCTTTAGTAAAGTACATTATATCTTTCTTTTTTCGCTCTCCTTCCTTCCTTCCTTCCTTCCTGCCTGCCTGCCTGTCTTCCCCCCACCATATATTAATCTATTAATAACCCCGGGCTCATCGAAGGAAAGAGGGTTTTTTATATATATGTATTGGCCTATCTAGACTGTTTCGGCTGAAGAACGTGGGTTTCCTCACTTCACGTTGCTCAGGGCAACCTTCCAATGATTACGAAATAATCGAAACACAACAATAACAAAACGAAGGCTGAGACAATCGCACTTCTGTCAAAAGGGTGTGTGTGTGTGTGTGTGTGTGTGTGAGGGGAGGGGGAACAAAGACCGAGGTTCCTTCCTGAATTATTACAAATGGCTTCCCCTTGCCAATATTAATACAAGATGTGGAAATGCAAATCTTTTGCAACTGCACCCTGTTTGTCTCTCATTTTAAGGGCCTTCAGCTCGATCCCTTAATGAAATATTTAACACATTCCGCATCCAGGTTTATAAAGGCCTCGCCGCTATTAAATTTGCCACTGAGGATAAGGGGTGCGGGGCTTTTCGAAGGGTTACGCTGTTCTAATTGGATTGCTCCGCGGGTTGCAATGAATGAATGACTATTGTTTATATTGGAAACGGGGGTGGGGAAGGAAAGTGGCAAAAGTAAGCTGTCCTTATCCTGCGGGTTGGCGTTCAGATATCTGATCAAATGCTTCCCGGTGGTGCCTGCCATTTGATTCTTGGGGGAGACAACAGCTCCAGTCAAGCTCCATGGGCTTCTTGTAAATAAGGAAAGCACAAACCCTGCAGATGGTAAGTGCTCCGTGTATATGTATGGTTTAAAGATAGATAGATAGATAGATAGATAGATAGATAGATAGATAGATAGATAGATAGATAGATAGATAGGATATGTCTCTGGTTTTGTTGCTGAGGATCGGGTTTCTGGGGCATGACATATGCCTAGTGCCTCGCCTCTGCGAGCTACACCTTTACTTGGGAGTAAATGGTTTGGGACTGCAGTCCTTGAGCATTAAAATGGCTGTTAAGGTCCACTCGGGTCAATGGGATATGACTTCGTTGTCTCTGGTGTTGATATGGGGGTGACGTAATATACCTGCAAGGAAATGGGTGAAGGATTGGAGCAGCCGACCAGGATACCCTATATATGTGTGGGGGCTGTTGCTGTTGTCTGGTGATGAGGGTCGTGGTGAAGAGCTTTTGGCGAGCAGACGAGGATGGTCTGCACTAGAGGGTCGTTGAAATGTTCTCTTGGTTAGCAGGTCTGTTTTCTCCGCTTCGAGCTAGGTTGGCTCTGGTGACTGACCCTCACTCGCTCGCCCTTTTCTGCGTTTACAATGTCTCATTTGTTGCGTCTGTTGCCTCCAGACCTCCGCCACAATCGCCTCTCTCTGAATGGCAAAGGATCGCCCGTCCAAAAACACATTGCAATGCATTGATTTTCCCCTTAAACTGACATATTGCCGTCGTTCATAAAGTCAAAGCATTTCGGTAGATATAGGAGAGAAAAGAGCGAGAGAGAGGAAACAAAGTCCTGATTTATATTATCTGCGATTTTTACGGACTGCACGAAAAGAACGTGGATCAGGCTTCTTTTATCCAGAACGCCGCCGTAAGACCAGGGGTCGTAGTGAAAAGGCCAAAGTATTATTGACATACACGCTTGTGAAAGGGAAGAATTGATGGTTTGCGACCCAAATTCGATCCTGTAACTGCCGCTGAAGTTATTCTGCTTTGGCAGGCGGCGTTTAACCCTGAAGTGGCGTCATAAACCTTGCGTCAAATACGAAACACTGAAAGACCACACGTTTGACTTGGCAGTAGCAATCATATGAATGTTTATTAAGATGGGACCAAGGGTACAAATAACGGTAAAACCAGGGGGTGCAAAGGGATTGTCAGGACGGTAACTGTAACCGCGACAATCTGTTTCCTAGCAATAGGCCAGTTTTTCTTAAGTCATTCCACGGAGAGAAGGGGAAAGGGTGGGAGTCGGAGGAAATAGAATATCATTAGTTAAAGGTGGTTTTTTAAAGCATACTAATGGTAGTACTCTTTGAAATCATGTGATATCCCTGTTTCATTCCCCGGTGTGGAGAAGAGGGAGGGGGGGACGGGAAACATGTGTATGGGGGCATGGGGGGACATAATTACAGTTTCCTACATCAGTGGTTAAACTCGGAACAATTCGGGTTGCAACAGAAGAGCCAGGTTGCTGGGAGAAAACTAGGATTGGATTGAAAAGCAGCAGTAGCCGCCGACATCAAAAGCATTCCCCTTGAGTTATTGCTAAAAAGCATGGAGGGATATTGACACCCATTTCAGTGTACTTTGGGCTTGGTGGTTTTAAAAATGTTGTTGTTACTATTATCGTTGCTGTTGTCGCTATCATCATCGTCATCATCATCATTATTCCTCGTGGACTTTTGATTTTTTTAATATGAGTGATTGGCTGTTAGGAACTGCTCTGAGTCCAGGAGCCTGGTATTTCGAAAAGGGGGGGTATGGTTTCCTCCCAATTTAAGGTTTCAAAGGGAGATTATTGAAGCACGTGCTTAGATCTTCTGGTCCGGTGTGCCGGATCGTACCCATATATTTTTTTTATTAGTAAATTCACTTATGCTGTTGTTGTTTTTTTAACAAGACAAAACAAAGCTCCTGTGAACCTCCCAATTTTAAGAGATTAGTTACCGGAGGGAGCATATTTTTCAGAGAGCCGCAGAAGAGACCGTGAAGAGTGTAAGGGACTGTACTCGGGAGCTAAAGGAAACAATTCGCCATTTTATGTTTGCAAATTCCATGTATAAAACAGAAGTCCAGCGTCGCCTCGAAGTCTTTGACTCCACCAGGCGCTTTCCTGAGTCAGAGCTGGCCTAAGCTCATGGTGGAATAAAAGTTGGTCGCCTTTGAGGTGCCACCGGACTTCTGTCATATTTGGCTGCAAGGGTCTGACATGTCTTCGCCCTCTGCAGTTTCATCTCTGCCTTCAGACGTGACACGCTGCGTTTCCGCCCTGCTCCCGGTCCTTTCGCTCTCCTCTGGGAAACCATCTGGGCCTCGAGGGTCCCGCAGAAAAACTGGCTTGGGCTTTGCAGGGCCCTCTCTGGGTTTGGCAGCATTGGGAAGCAATGTTCCCTCTAAGCTGAGTTGGTGTGAGCCAGCTCACAATTTTTTAGCCTCCGGCTCACACGTTTTTGTCTTAGCTCAGGAAGGAGGGTTCCAGAGCAAACTAACTTATGTAGTAGCCAAAATTGCTTGCTCACAACTTCAATGCCAGTAGCTCACAAAGTAGAATTTTTGCTCACAAGACTCCACAGCTTAGAGGGAGCATTGTTGGGAAGGGTCCTCTTGAATGCTTGAGAGCAGGCAGTCTGGAGAAACGGGTCTCTGCTCTTGAGAAGTCCAGGTGCTCCAGCTGCTTCCCCGGGCAATTCTGTATTGATTTACCAGCGGAGACCAGGGCGAAAAGAAACGAAGGTGGGCGGTTCAGAGCATTGGTATGGAGAGCCAGTGGTTACAAAATCATGTCTCAGGTTGCTGGTCATAGTCAGTTTGAGATTTACCAGTAAACAAGCCTGATTTTCAGGACTTGTATGTGTGGGTCAGTCCCCTGTGCATACAACATTGAAGGTGCCTCCTAACAAACTAGTGGACTCATAGGGTGTAAACTACCTATCGTTGGATCCAAACACTGCAGGACTGCCACGACAGAGCTACTTTTGCGACACTTACCTATGATCGTGGCAAGCGCTTTGGGACAGGCCGCAGCTCAATTTTCCCAGTCCTGAACAGAATTTAAGAGACGCTGATCCCAAACGGAGTTGCTGCGGTCTAATCCTAGGCAGACTTGCTCCTGTCTAAACGCGTTGAAGTCGATGGCTGGAGTGACTCTCCCAAAGACTACACAGACCCACCAGCCGGCGTCTAAACCTAAGCAGAAAGGCTTTCTCACAGTTCCAGCCCTTACAAAGTTATAAGCAAAGCCGGTTGGTACTGACCAGGGTGACTTTGGGTCAGTCGAGTCAAAGGCTGTTGGTTTGCGAGTCACCCGAACATAAAAAGAAAATAATGGGCCATATTCGTCCTGGACCTTGCCTAAGTGTGTCCCCTTCGCTCTGCTGCCTCGATTGACACGGGTTGTTTGGCAAATTTCCCTTCTTGTTTTTGCAGGATCGTAGACGGCAGGCGGGCACAGACTCAGGCATCAACCCCAAACTTTATGTTGTGTTTTATTGAGAGTGGGAACTCGGGCCAAAAAAAAAAGTATCTTTCTCTCCCCCCTGTTTAATTTCTCTCTTTTGTTGTTTACTTGTTTTATATACTGCCACCAAGTGACTGAAAGTTGGCAAGCCAACACTTTCCCAATTTGGTGTCTCACTCCCCCCCCCTTCTTTCGGAGGATGAGGGAGGGTGGAAGATGGGGGGGGGAGAAAGAGCAAGACAAAAATAAGGTTATTTCAGTTCGGGGGTCTGCCATAAAGGCCGGATTCGTGCAGACATTTTACTACTTTCAAAGCTGGGGGGGGGGCGTCTCCTCCCCTCTGTTCCTTTTGCCGCCGCCTCAGCAGTCCCCCTATGAAGGTGCTGGACGAGCACTTAGGACTTTTTAGGAAGTTTGGCCTCTCAAAGCTGTTTGGTCGTCGGCAGTTTGAGGGGGTGTCTATTCACCCTCTCCCCCTCCCTTGCTTAAGGGATCTCCCCCCCCCCCCCCACTCGTGAACTCACTAACTTCAATCCTTTCCAGCGTGGAAATATTCATTAAAAAAAATACAGGAGGCACCTCCGCCCGAGATCACCACTGTTACCCCATTCCTGGAGGGCAAAAACGAGTGTGTTGAAGCAGATCGCCAAATATTAAATCCTAACTCCGTTAAAGGCAATACAAATGGACTGTATTTTTCCAAAGTGGAAAAAAATGCCTCTTCAAATATATCGTTTAATTCTTTCTAAGCGATCACTTCTTTTAAAAACACACATCATTAAGGCAAATAATATCGTCTCTTGACTTATTGTTTCTTCTCTCTCTCTCCCGGCGTCCCAAGATTAATTTTTCCCTCTCCCCTACCCCCATGTGCAAACAATAAAATAAAATAAGGACTCATAGATAATGACAACCATTTCTCATCGTTGAATTATTCTTCCTGAACGTATTAAAATCGTATTCTTCTTTGTTTAATCTGTTCGCGGGCGTAAGTAGTTCCTTATATCCATATTTTATACAGCTCTATATAATATCACGCTTTATAATTTTTAAGCCGGTAGCTATTCTCCATGACAACTCGGCGTGACGTCACGACCGCAACTCTCCTGAATGTCAAAAGAGAAGGAGGGGGGATCATTGCGGAGCACATTTCCGTGCCATAAAACGGAGTAATCTGAGTCAACCATAAAGTTCTCGAAACTGAACATCCTTTTGGTGAAGTTTGCTAGGCTATTGGGCTATAAGAGACATTCCACAGGAGCTAACAAAATAATAATAATAATAATAATAAAATCCTCCAACGATTCAAATCAACCAATAATATTGTTAGTCCTTGAACTGTTAGGCCCTGTATCCTTTCAAAGCACAATAAATATTTTTTAAAATAATAATAATAATAATAAAAACAGAAAACAACTAAATATGCAGACTTTGAATCACCCTCCCCCCCTCCCAGTATCCAAATTCACTACACAGAAACACGTTCACAGTTCTCGAGGCCGACGAAGAGCTTTAATCGATTTGGAACATTGGAGAGCCAGCATTCTGGCGAGTTAAAAAAGGCAGGAGGCTATGTTTGGGCAACCATACGTGGGTTACTGGTGAAGTTCCGCCGGCGAGCCGGAAGATTTTTTTCGAACCTTGGGGGGTTGAGGAGGAAGCAAAAGATCTGAAATGAGAAGACAAGAGAGAAAAAGAGGGAGAAATAAATAAGCAGAGCCACAAATAAACCAGAGAACCTGCGCATGGCGCGGATGGCTTAGGCGTCAGCAACCTATCGATTAGGGAAGCGGGCGGGAGGGGTCTGCATAACTCCTGGGGAACGTCAGAAAAGGAACTTGAATCCTTATTAGCAGGAGGAAGGGAATCGATTGGAAAGAGTATTAAACGCATTTCTCTCCCTCTCCCCCCCCCCCCCCCCTGCCACTCCTGTCCCTTCATCCATTCGCAAACGTGTGTTTTGACCATTTCCAGAATTCCCACCCACCCCCTTTCTCTTTCCAAAACGTGCCCTATGGTTAGGACGTGGCGTTTCCAAGCTCGAAAAATAAAACCCCGATTCTGCCCACCCCCACCCTTCCACGCTCTTTTCTCTACTCTCCAATAAGCCCACTGGTTACCACTGGGATTCCTTTCGAGTAAATGCTCGATTTCTGCAATGATCAAGGTTAGAGCTGGGAGCCTCATACTTTTGGGGAGTGCACGCAGCATTGTGGGTAAGTTGGATGGGATGGACAGCAAAATGTTTTCCCAAACTGCCTGGAAGTTAGGAAACGGTTGTTTTTAAGATCCCTCCTGTAGCCATAGCAGGGCGACCGCAAAGAAACCAGGGCTCCACGTTGCCCTAGAAGACCATAGCATATTTTAAATGGACCGTTTGGGGCTCTTTCGCCTTCCAGCCAAGACTAATTAGAAAGTTACAGGACGAACCTCAGAAACGGAGTTTATACGACAAGAGAGGGAAATCGTGGAAGGATCGGGCGGGGGGACAGAACTGGGGTAAGCCCTTGCTGGACATTATTGATAATTCTTGCTGTGTGTACCTTGGTCGACAAAAATGGTTCGTTTGGGCGTCTTAAACTTTCCTGCGCTGGAAAGCGTTTTTGTCAACAGCCTTGAAATCCCAATTGCAGCAAGGCTGAGTTTTTAAAAAGGGTGGGGGACCCCAAAACTCTGATTGAAACCGGTAGTCCTCATGCTGGAAATAATCGAGACATAATGACTGTCAATGGAAGGGACGGTTCATAACAAGGCAAACAGATCCGTCGGGGCACAATTGGCCGGTGGCGTTTCTCTGTGCCAGTATTCTGAGTTGGCTTTACTCTTCCCCCCCCCCCGGTTATTTACGGGCAGAAGCAAGGTTTGATTAAGAAGGTGGTTCTGTAGGAGCAGGGAGAAGTCGAGTGCAAACGCTCTAAATAAATAATTACAAGGCGAGAAGCTCCTGCCTGTAATAAATGTCAAGTCGAAAAAGGCCGAGATAACATATATAAGGTGAGATCAGCTCAAACGAGGTATGCAGTTGAAGTCACCACGTGTATTTACATAGGACACCAAGGAAATAGCCTGGGTTTTCCGTCCTGTTGAGAAGATGACCTCATTCCAGACTTATTTGTTATCTGGCTTTATCGGCAGATTCTCTTTTTTGGTGTTTTTACACATAAATATAAATCTTTTTTTTTTAAAGGGGAGAAGCGAATCACTTTGTTACTCACTTTGGAAACGCAGACATTTCATTTGACTCACGCGCTCAAGTACGCATAAACGCGTCCACAAGCTACTTTGCCTTTTCGTTCTGCATGTGGTACGCTCATAGGTGCATAAGTGAAATCCATCGGGTAAACATGAGCACATATGATAGACAGGGGAGGTGTGCGAGTGGAGGAAGTTGTTTGCAATCTATCAATGAAAAATAACTATTCCCAACCAGCTTGCCTGCTTAACCCAACAAATGCAGTTGACCCCGGGCAATTTTTGATGCAGATTTAAACCCAACCAGACACAGAACCTGCATTTGTGGACAAGCAGTTTCCTACGCCCAGGCAACAGACTGGGCGAGAAATTAGGGAGCTGGGGGGGGGGGGCTCCACTTGTGTTAAACTGTCTCAGCTGATCGCCTTCTCAATAAAGAGACAACCCCACCAGGTCCCCAAGCCCCTCTCTTTTGAAACAAACAAACAAACAGGCTGGCAAGCAAATAAACAGGTCTGGATTCTCGGTTTTTAAATCACAAAATCAAAATCGGACAGCATCTTCCTGGAGGGAGCTGCCAAGCTGCTGAGGGGGGGACGGGACACTCAAGGATTGCTCTTGTTTCCTTCTAGCAATTAGTGGGATAGAAAACACATGTGTTGAGTGTGCATTTTGAAGCCTTTCTTTAAATCAGTTCATCAATTTGCTAATTACAGGAGAGGGAGAGAGAGAGGGAGAGAGATTTTTTTTTCTCCTTACCATCACTGTGGGGTAAAATCCGGGGTAAAAAACAAAAAGGGAAAGCAGCTTATGAGTCTGGGGATGTTATTGCAGCTTTCTGTGGGCTTTTTAACTGCAGGGGGCGGCGTGGGGGGGGGAAGAGAGACCCAACTGCTATTAAAGAACTACTAGAGGACTCGCGCATATTTTCACTGCTGTGTAGCAGTTTTAATAAAACATCTGTTCTTGCTTCTGCTGATGAGTTTACATAATTGTTTGCAGACCAATTTAACCAGAAAGAGACCTACACATTTCCCTGAACATCCCCCCCCCCCAGGTAGAAAGGCAAAGGAGGAGAGTACCTTGCATTTATATTCTCACCATCTTAATAATAAATATATTTTTAAAAGAACCCCAATTCCGCAAAATATCCATTAGCTGACAACACTTGGTGGAAGAATGTAAGGACCCTGTTTGCGTCCATGTATTCTCTTGCCCCTTCTTCCCCACCCTACCAAATTTAAAGAGCAGAACATTCCTACGCTGGAGTTTCTTTACGCCAGCTGTTTCTCTTCCCTATAATTCCACCAGACTTTTACATCTTCTCTTCTGTTTAGAAAAGTAATAAAACACTTAGCTTTCTCCACTCCAAGTCACTTGGTAGTTAACACAGGTCGCTCTGAAACAGGACCTGGGCAAAAGATTCCACACCCTTGGACCAAGACTCTGAATCCCTGAGATTACGACTGTTGTTGTTGTTGTTTGTTTCTTAAAAAGTATAGCAAACTAGAGAATCCCCACCATCCCACAAACAAAGGCCTGCAGTCTGTTAATATCTGGTTAATTTACATTGCAGGGTCTTCTTATTGTTGTTGGTCGCTGTCCAGTCTAAATACAAACAAGCACACAGGTATATAGGAGAGGGATTTCTCAAACATTCATTTTTTGTGTGTGGGGAGTGGTGTCTGTGGGGCTTTCAGTTCGGGTTGACTATGCACAGAGACCTTCTAAGCTGTCCAATTAATACCATTGGTTTTCAGAGCAATTCGAATTGGAATGAATGCCATTGTCTTCTCGGTGTCCTATGTTTGTTTGTCTGTCTGCCTGTCTCCTGACCTACCGTCTACGTATACACATGCCTATATGTAAAGGCACACTGAACGCATTGTTATGTATATCTCTCTGACTGGGTAAGGGGTGGGGGTTACCTTATGGTGCCTTTCCCCCTCCTAGGAAAGCAGGGGTGTGTGTGTGTATGGGTGTAAGCATAAATTCCCTGTCAATAATGCCGTGAAGAGCTGAGAAAGGGAAGAAGCGAAAACAAATCCGACAGGATCTCCTCAAATCTGCATACTAGGACCTGGGCGCCCTGTGTTCCAGTCTTCAATGTGTACAAGTTTGAATGACAGCTGCTGCAGGAGAGCAGACAGATCTCTTCCAGTGGGAGAGGAGCTTAGCGTCATAACAAACGGCATACTTCCTTGCAGTGTTTCCATCTTCCCTCATTTATTTTAAAAAAATAAATAAAAGGAAAAAGAGGGGGAAACTTTGGTTGTTGTTGTTTTTTTGCATAGTAACACTCCAGCAATGCTTAAGGTTGTACAAGATGAATCCTCGAGACCCTTTTCTGTCAGCTGTAGTCTCGTTTATGGCTTTATGACTACCATTGATTGCTTTGTTGCACAGAGGAAAAAGATCATAAAATCCTTTGGCATCCGGGTTTCTGTTAAAGCAGGGGGTGGGGGTGGGGGTGAGGGGGGGATGTGTTCCTTTTCATTCCCAACTAAAATCTGCTAGAGATACTCCCCTCCCATAGAAGAATCTGAAAAGTATTGATTCATTACGAGCCAAAACCCATTGAGAAATGCACTTCATTTTGCCAGGTAGCCATCAGATTTCATTTCATGCACACCGATTCCTATCTTTAAAATCACAAAACAAAACAAAAGTCGTCGAACAAGTACATGGGAAATAAGGCCAAGGTTTTCTTGCCCTAATTGAATTTTTAAATAGCCAGCCAGTGGAATGCTGAAGGAGCCTAGCTGTATTTACAGACCAGCAGGTATATTTTACGTTGAAGGAACAATTTATGGCGCTGGATTGAAATTAAAATTAGATTTGCTGTCTTCATTTCAATTAGTGCGTCGGCGCAAATCCGCACAGGAGGAGAATATAATCCCCTCTCTAATCTAACGAAACATTTCAAGGGAAGTTGTCTAATCAGCTACAGTGATCTGGAGCCATAAATAGTGGGTGGGTGGGTGGGTGGTGTGTGTGGGGGTCTTTTTAGGGTTTTCGGGGGGGAGCAAAAGTAAACACGACCTGCTCTTTCGAACACCCTCCATTGCAAATGGACAACACGAGCTCTTCATGGTGGACACTAAACATTCAACCAGCAGTTTCCAAACTGTATGAAAAAAATTCTAAGCGGAGATTTAAAACAGAACAGTTGGAATGTGTTAAAAGAGAAGGTTTAAGGTGAACTCAGAATGTTGTGGTTGGATATAAGAGAGAGAGTGGGGGAGGGGGGGAGAGACTGCAAAGTTCTTAAAATTGTGAAGTACAGAAATGCCCTAAAACACACACACACACACACACAATATCTGCCCAGTTGTCATCCTGTTTCCATTCCCTCCTTTCAAGATGGTCCTGTAAGGAACACAAGCACTTGATTCCACATTTATTGACCAACAGTAAATTAGTGGAGGTTTTTTTTGAGAATTTATGGTTTAATATTTTATGCACACTTGAGATTTATGGCTATAATTTCGGGGCTATTTAGGTAGCTAGATATTAAGCAAGCACTGGGAGGTGGGGAAAACCAAATATCCTGATCTCTATAATCATTTAATTTTTAAAAAGTAAAAGTATACTCGAATTGTGATTTAAAAAAAAAAAAAAGAAAGTCTCTCTTTCTCTTTCTTTCTTAACTGTGCCCCTCCCTCCTCCCCTTCTCCCACCCCTCCCCCCAACCCTATTTACTCCCCCCCCTCTTCTTCTAAACCATCTTATATTTAGAATTTCGAGACTTACTTTCAATGCATACTTAGTTTCAACTGGGGAATCAACACAAGCAAAAGCAATTTTTCCGTGTCTTGACATCTAGCTTCCTATTGGCTGACAACGGGTCAGCTGACTTTGTCATTTTGTCTGTCCTGGAGTGGAGCCGTCCCTATAACAATCTAGTTCAGACTACAAACTGGAGACAGAAATAAATATTAAAGAAATCATACAGCCAGGTATAGGGGGGAAGATATGAATTCCTATTTCACAAACCCGTCGCTGTCTTGCCACCTCACCAGTGGTCAAGAGGTGCTGCCCAATGTGGCTCTCAATTCCACTGCCTATGACCCTGTAAGGCATTTTTCAACTTATGGAGCCGCGGTTGCTCAAAACAGGATCTATTCATCTCCTTTTTATTCACCGCAAGATAACGTTGTCTTTAGCTCCAGTCGAGGACCCTATGATTACGGATCTAATGCCTTTTATCAAGAAAAAGACATGCTTTCTAGCTGCAGGCAAAATTCTATGGGACACAATACACAAACTTCCATTGCACAGGATTTTACAGGGGATCAAAACAGGAGCACATCCCAGGAACAGAAAACTAGCATTCAGATATACCCGTGGATGCAGCGCATGAACTCCCACAGTGGTAAGTTTTACAGCTTGCAGAGATAAATTAAATAAACTGAACCATCTTTACGACCGTCTCCCTAGCAGAACAGGCTCAGCTACTTTTTATGGCCCCATAAAAACAATAATATAGCTTCCTCACAGTTGCCGCTACAGGCCTTTTATTTGTTAAGTTGTTGCAAGCAAATATGGCTTGTTATGCTCTTTCTAATTAAAAGACTTCGAGAGTGTAAAATATCTATAATAAAGTGCATTCGGCTTTGATTTTTTTTTCCTGGAACGGGGGTGTGGTGGAATTGAAGGACAGAGTAGAACTGGGATATATATATATATGGTGTGTGTCTGTCTCTCTGTGTGTGTTTATATACATAGTCCAGTATATTCTATATGTTGTGTCCTCTGTATCTGTGTATACATACACACACACCCCACGTATATGTATATATCCCTGAGAGGTGAGCAAGGGCATTTTTATGAAGGGGGAGGAAAAAAAATGCAGAATGTCTTGTCCAATAACAGGTTCGGGAAATGGGGATTTATGGAGTGGCTTGCCTTCATCGTGTATGAGAAGGAGTGTCTCTTCTTAGTAATTAAAGCCACGTTGAAGTAAAGATCTAATTGGATTTTTTTTTTAAAGTTTGGAGAAATAATTAAAGCCAAGACATTCTGAATCTTTGCAAATAAGATGGGGACACGCTTTCAATTAAACACCAGCCGCCTCCCCTCCCTCTCCCCCTGTGCTGCAGGGTTTTAATGGGCAGCAGGGCTAAGGAACAGAATTAGGTTTTTGGGGTGGGTGGGGGGGAGTGTCGGTGGATGACAATGAAGACAGGGCACCGAAGGATGGGGTTTGGGGGGTAGATGAGGGGCATCCATCCCCCCCCCCCCGGTCATTTTTTTATTGTTGTGGCTGATTTTGTTTGAAAAAGACACGTCTGTCCGTAGCTAATGGTTTTTAGTTTGTTTGGTTTCCGAATCCGTAGGGGTCGGCTACGGAGCAGACCGGAGGAGGGGGCGTCAGATCTACTCCCGGTACCAGACCCTGGAGCTGGAGAAGGAGTTCCACTTCAATCGCTACTTGACGCGGCGGAGGCGGATCGAGATCGCCAACGCGCTTTGCCTAACTGAACGCCAGATCAAGATCTGGTTCCAAAACAGGAGAATGAAGTGGAAAAAAGAGAGCAACTTGAGTTCCACCCTGTCTGGGGGAGGCGGCGCCGGAACGGCCGCGGATAGCTTGGGGGCCAAGGAAGAGAAGCGGGAAGAAACAGAGGAAGAGAAGCCAAAGGAATGAGCCGTGGACGGCGCGGCCACCCTTCGCCCCCCCTCCCCTCCCCTCCAACACACACGGTCCCCCTTTCTCCCACCGCCCTCAGCCCCACGTCGCGGGTCTCCTTCCGTGCCATCCCTCTGTTCCCACTGCCACCCGTGTATGCGTGGGGCGGACGCTGAGAGCGTGAAAGAGAGAGCGAGAGACAAGCGTGGGCGCGAGGAGAGCTCCCTTGCCCTCTCCCCCTCCCCCACCTCCCCCTCTCCAGCCCTGGTGCACCCCACTTCGTCCATCAGGTCCCCAATCGCCTTCGCTTTCTTGCCTAGAAAGCCCCACCAGCCCTTTACCTTCCAGCCCCACCCACCTTTTCTCCCGATCCCCCCCCCAAGCCTATTTATCTACCTTTGCATACGGACTGTATTGAATGCAACCGCCCCCACCCACCTACTCCGCCACCCCTTCATTCCTTCTCCTAAGACAGAGCCCGTGCTGACAAAAAGGCAGGGCGCCCTGTCAGGTTGCTTCTTTGGCCGCACTGGAAACCGACCATGCCAGTATGAACTCTATGCAGTTTCGCTCCCCAAATCTCTGATTATCCCTGGGGTGGTGGACACCATTGACTCCCCTAGCCCTGCGAGAGAGAGAGGGAGAGAGAGACTTTCCTTCATTAACTTTCCCCCTTCCAAGCCTCTAAGCGATGTCTACCTAAATATAGCATTTTTTTTTTCCTTTCCAGAGTAAACTAATTGTATTTAAACACTACCTGGGGTCATGATGCATAACTACAAAACTGTGACAGTTTCTGTGTGAATATTTTTAGCTGTATTTGTGGTCTCTTGTATTTATGTTTCTGTTTAGCACTGTAACGTTCAATCCGTATCAAGTGAATGGAATTAGAGCAAGTAGGAAGAAAATGATAATGATAATAATTAATTCATTATTGTGTTAACACTCCTCTCTAACATCATGTATAAAGGTCACGTCCAGAGGACTATGGTTGAGTATTTAATAAAAACTGGATATTATTTTTAAAATGGACTGGATGGCTTTTGAAATTTCATGGGGAACACCCCACCCCCCAAGTTGGAAAGGCCGGCGCAAGATGCTGGCGCCTGGTTTCCCTTTTCTCCAGGAGCCAGTATCCTCCTGCGCCTGTCCCTACCAGCTTAGCCCTAGTTACTCAGAAGTAAATCCCACTGAGTTCAGTGGAGCTTACTCTCGGTTCAGTCCGCTCAGGATCTTTTTCTGTGCCTCTGTGTGTGTGTGTGTCTATTGGGCGCGGAAAGACGCCAAAAGGTGGAGAGATCCTCTTCGCTGACTGTGTGCGGGGACAATTGCCTGGAGAAACCTGTTTCCATCCCTTCCGGCGTTCTGATTTCAAGTAGCCAAGGCAAAGGTCTTCTTTCCTGATCGCCGAGGTCAAATGTTTCTTTTAAACTATATTACAGAGACCAAAAAAA
>NW_015167536.1:429012-436091 GCF_001447785.1 Gekko japonicus | reverse complement strand
GAACCCTTACAGCCCTTTCGAAATGTATTTCGGCGTAACAAACAGGGTAGTGGGAGAAAACCTTCCCCCCCTCCCCTGGAGTGTAGACACTTAAAAAAAAAAGTTCAGTTGGCCATAAATACCCTAGTGTGCAATTGCACCCATTCATGTGGCATTGTGACGCTGGGTCGGGAATTGTCTTGCGCCTTCTGTTTAGCTCACAGGCACCTTAGAAACACATACAAATCGGAAAGCGAAATCCTTGTTTCTAAGTATACCCACTGGCTAGGGAGCCCGGGCTGCCTCTTGATATGTTGCAGTAAACCACCGAGGCTCCAACTGAATTAAACAAAAGCCCGGTTAGCATACACGTCGTTTGTTAATTTCTCGTCTCTGTTCCTCGCCAGCCCCTTCCAGTTTGTCTTAGGGTGTGTATGTATCAGTAGACATGTTGTATTCTCTCTCTGTGTGTTTGTGTGTCTGTGTGTCTGAGAGGGAGACATAGACAGAGGGAGAGAGAGAGAGTCCCTGTTTCTTTCTTATTTCCTGCGTGTGTATAAGAGAGAGAACTAAAATTTTTAATGAGATTATCTAATATGTACAGTAAATATATCTTTTATCGAGATATACATATAGGTACATAAAAACACGTTCCTTTCCTCCCTGTTAAACGTTTGGGCTACAGGCCTGTCTAAAAAAAGAAAAAAAGGGGGGGAAATAGCTAAAGATTATATAAAGGCCTCTAAAAGAGTGCAAGAGATTTCAGATGCAGGGCTAGAGGAGGTTTTAAAGTCACACACACACCTCGAACGCTATGTAAAAATCGGAGCAGAAGTGAGCGGAACTAGGTTTACACTCGGTCCCTCCAGGGGTTAAAACCCCACAGTTAAAGGGGGGGGGGGAATCCTGTTATGTTTTCAGGCGTTTTCCTAAACACTCAAAAGGAAGGCATTTGATTTCTCGAAATTTGCCGGGTAAAGCCACTCTCAGGTTTGAAAGGGGCAAGGGAAATGTGAACACATACCTTTTCTGTGTTACCAAAAAAGAAAGGGGGGGGGGAGCTTTATAAACAGGCTTCTCACGTGCCCGCGTACAGACCATATAGAGGAGAGACAAGGTGTGTGTTTATTTGATTCACCCACGGCACAAAAGTTGATTTATGACCGGGCCAATTTGATTCACAACCGCCATTGGATACACGCACACGCAGCCACACAGATATCAACACGGCTCACAGATACTTCACACGGAGACCAGAAGATTAATCTAGCCCGGGTTTCCATCTGCTGCATATGGATGAGTGTTTTTTTTTTAAAAAAGCAGATCTGTTGATCAATTATACATGCATGCATGTGAAGCCCGCATTGCACATGCATGTACAACCAGCCACATCTGAACACACGTAAAGCCTACTGAGAGCATTGCCGGTGACACAGCCCATGTCTAGGTCCCTATGGCCTCTCCCTCAACTAAAGAGAATTCGAACCCAGCTCTCTTGCTGAATGATGTCTGTGCTAAATCACGGCACCTATCTGGAGCTGAGATGCGCGCGCGCTCAACACACACCCAACACATGTACACAACAAAACAGTTCTTCTCATATCCGGGCTACACACATGAGGAAATATGATAACACGCGTTTCTGCTCACGGCCATATTTCACATTATCTACATCAATGGCAAAAAAAATCCCTGCGAATAGCTGCGGACGGGACCCGAGCTCTCGCCTTCCAGTCTTAGGAAGGCTTAAGGGCGTTTCTGCGTATTGAGTTGTTTCACACCCTTAAGCCTTGGAGCGTTAAACGGAGGGGTAGTATTTTATGAAACGTCATACCCCAGACCCGGCACCAGGTGACGCTATAGTCTCATTGTCTCGGTGTTTTGAGTGTGGGGCCTTTTTTTCTTCTTCTTCGCTATGCCAACATATCACATACGTTTCACGGGCTTCCATCAATAACCTCCTGGGGTCATCAAGCCAAATTTATGACTGGCCAACACCGTCACGTGATTCTATTTAAACATTCCATATTTGGGCAGCGCACATAGAATAAAGAAAAGAAGAATCCCCACCTATAAATTCTGCACTTTAGAGAACAAAAAACCCTGAACTTCAAAAGGGCCACAAATCAAGCCTAATCAAAGGGGTGTGAGAGAAAGAGAGAGGGAGAGAGAGAGTGAGTGAGAGAGAGAGAGAGAGAGAGAGAGGGAGAGAGGGAGTGGGGGGAATATAATTCCTGACATGAGTTCCTACGTAGCCAATTCGTTCTATAAGCAAAATCCAAATGTTCCAGCTTATGCCATGCAAAGTTATGGGAATTATGGATCAGTGTCTGAGGTTCAGCCATCCAGGTATTGCTACAGTGGGCTGGATCTGAGCATTACATTCCCTTCATCTGGGGCTTCCAACTCTCTGAGCGGTGTGGACATGTCTTCAACCCCCAGAACTAACCCCGACCGACCTTCCTGTACAGTCATGGGATCTTCAGGGCACACTTTAGGGAGAGACGACCAGACTTCTCTAAACCCAGGAATTTACAGCCAGAAAACTGGTAACACCACCACCACCACCACCTCCTCCTCTTCCTCCACGCCGATGGAAGATAGAGCTAAGAGCAATGGGGAAATCAAGAGTGAACCGGGGCAGACCGCCCAGCATAGCGGGCAGCTCAGGCAGCCGCAGCCGCAGCAGCAGCCGCAGCACCAACACCAGCAGCAGCAGCAGCAGCAGCCGCCTCCACAAATATACCCGTGGATGACCAAACTGCACATGAGCCACGGTAAACTTTCGCTTCTCGATTTTGTTTCACAGGATTTGCCTGGGTTTTATAGGCCATACGGGGCAAATAATAAGGGGGGGAAAAAAACCTGGGGTCGTAAATTTTACGACTAAGGCATCAATTGCTCGTAAAACTGTCCTCTAAAAGGCTTAGAGGCTATATACGCCCAAATTTATGACGGCATAATTGGATCATAGAAACAAAACGGGTATAAAGGCAATATTCCGTTTGGGGGGGTGGGGTAGAGAAGAAGGAAAGGGTTGTTTTTTTTTTTTTTAAGGGTGGGAAATAGCATGGAAAGGCTGAGCATTCTTGAAGGGGGGGGAGTTTACGGATTTCAAAAAAACCTTGCCACGTTTATTCCATAAGGCGTGACTTTTCGTAGCCCAGGAAATGGACGGCTAGGTGTGATATTACCGTTCTCAGAGGGACTTTTCTCGTGGCCTGAGTAAAAATAATTTCCGGGGGGGGGGGGGAGTTAACCTTATGCTGAACTCCAAACTTCAGCAAGCATGTATTGGAAAATACACCCTCTTCCCCGGATCTACCAGGAAACATTTTGAAAACTATGTAAAACCAAAGAATCTCCCTCATTCTTTTTGGCCTTTCCTACGCTCCCCCCCCCCAATTAAAAAACACAAACAAACAACTTCACGGTTTGTTTGTTTTGTGCTTTAAAAAAAAACACAACCAACCAACAACCTGGTGTCTTTTATTTTTCCAGAAGCAGACGGCAAACGCTCCAGAACCAGCTACACTCGCTACCAAACTCTGGAACTAGAAAAAGAATTTCATTTTAACAGATATCTCACCCGCCGGAGGCGCATAGAGATTGCCAACAACCTGTGTTTGAATGAAAGGCAGATCAAAATATGGTTTCAAAACCGGCGGATGAAATGGAAGAAAGATTCCAAAATGAAAAGCAAAGAAGCCCTCTAGGTAGAAGCCTGGGACGGGGCGGGGGGCGGGGGGGGGAGTCACTTCGTGGTGACAAGAGTGGTCAACCTACCTTGACAAAACTTTATTTTCCCCCCCTTTGGAGGGAAGAGTAGGAAAGGGCGGGGAAGGGGGGGGCTGCGGACTGGACTGAGCTTCTTTTACTCTGGCAGATCTATCAGACAAAGGCGTTTTCTGATTAGTATGCAAAATAAAGCTTCCCCCACCCCACTCCCACCCCCCAGGTCTTTAGCTTCTAGTAGAACCCATTCTTAAAGCTCCTCTGGAGGACTCCTGACCAAGCCGCGGTCTCTAACTTGCCGAAGGGTGGGGAAACTTGGGAAACCTGCCGGGTCAAACCACAACCCATCTCGGAGTTGAGTTGGGTGACATTCGACCAGCCTTCCTCCCCATCACTACGAGTCCAGCGTTATCATAAGCGAACGAAAGGATCCCGAAGGCCAAGTTATGAGTTTTAAAAGTGGGGTGGGGAGGGGGGGGGAGAATCTTCAGGACTTTGGGAAAGTCCTCAGGACTCAGTTCCACAGCACCAGAACTCGGAAGTCGTCTCCTTGGAGATGCCCATCCAAGTCCAATGGGATGGAAAACTACAGTCCTTTGGGCACACGTGAAAGTGCAGGCGAGTCCCACTGGACTCCGTGGAGACTTACTTCCGAGTAAACGTGCCTGGGGTCGAGCAGCATGCTCCGAGTGTGAGAGACCCTGTTTTTTACTTTTGAGGAGGATTGGAAGTGGCCACGAATGTGGCTTCCTGGATGCACTTAACCTGAAATGTTGTGTGTGTGTGTGGGGGGGTACATGCTCGCGAAGAGACGAGTTTGGGGGGGAGGTATTTGTGTGTGTGTGTGTTTAATTTTATTATCTCCCCCCCCTCACTGACTTATTTTTGTATTATTTGCATATGAAAGAAAAGTGAATGGACAATGAACAAATCTGCTTTAGCGTATCCCCAGGGAGATATTTGTGCAAAAATATTAAAGCACTGTTGGGGAGTGGGCGGGGGGAGGGGAGAAGAGCGCGAAGTCTCTCGACTTAAATATTCCTGTGTATTTATTTGTCGCGTAATTAATGTAGCCTTGCAAAAAAAAACAACAACTCAAAATATGCTGAATTTTCATACAAATGTACACCTTTTGTTTACCTGTAGACCACCCTAGCCACGTCCCCCATTCCTTTCCGCTATGTCGTATTCCATATATTTATTGGTTGTAATTTCATATGTGGAAAAACCATGGAACATATATATTTTGTCATATTGAATAAACGTTAAATAATACTTCAACAAATTAAGGCCAGGTTTGGCGTTGCAGAAAGGAGCTTTCAAAGGTGCCTTTTTCTTGTGCGATTCTCGTCCAACTTTCGCCCCCAACCGACTGTTGGTTTGTTTCAAAAATATCTCAAGTACAGGGGGTGAAAACCCTTGATTTTAACCCATTCCCTTTGTCAAGCTAAACCCCCCCCCCCCAAAAAAAAAAAACCTTGAGACACGATTCAACCACAGTGAACCTCTGGGAAATCCCACTGAGTCCAATGGGGGAGCTAACTATTCTTAGAAGCCAAAAAAATGCTAAGTCCAAACTTTCACTGTTCCTGGATTTCTTGAGTTTTCTTCAGATCAATGGGTCTCCCTTATCAGTCCTCAAACTCGAGTTGGAAGGGAGTCCCTGGGGTTGTAAGGAAGCTTTTATTTGGGAACAAATATGCACAGGATTGCGGCAGACATAGTTTCGTATAAACAATGGCAAATCTTGTTTCCCGGTGTGTGTGTGTGTCTGTCTGTGTGTGAAGTACTTTGAGTTGTGTATATTCCATTTGTCTGTCTCTACTGTCTTCACAAACTAGCTTTTCCTTTTCCTTGGCTGGGCCTTTCCTGAAATGTTGAACAGTTCTTGAGGCAACCTAGCGTGCGTATATCATAGCTTTGAATTCCTCGACAGACCTTCAAAGGACTGGGTACGTTTCCTTCTCTTCCTTTCCCCTTTCTCCCATTCCCCAAATCTTAATGGTTCAGATAGAAACAAGACCTTCTTGACAAAGAACCCATTTCTACATCTGCTTAAAACCCCCACTGAACAGAACCGCTGGGGTCGGGTAAGCAGCTCTTCCTCCAGATCACTTTCCATTGACTTCAATTGACTTTGTGAAGGTACTTGTTTTACCACAGGAATGTACACGATTGGATTAGTTGAGAATGGTAGGACTGGTCAGCAGGGTAGGTCAGGTTGATATGGATGGTTTTATCATGAGGGCCTTTGGGAAACTTTCGCTGTTCCAGATGTTTTGTAAGGAGAAGAAAGTACCACCTCTGCTCTTGAAAATCTGCTTATCTTTCTCCTGGTGCTTGAAGACTCCCATCCCTGGGTTCCTAAGTCTTTTTAAATTATTAAATATAGCTTCTATCCAGTGCTTCCTCTAAGCTGTGGAGTCTTGAGAGCAAAATTCAACTTTGTGAAGTACTGGCCTTAAAGTTGTGAGCGAGCGATTTGGCTGCTGTATAAATTAGTTTGCTCTGGAGACATCCTTCCTGAGCAAAGCCTTAGAGCTTAGAGCTAAGCAAAGGCTTAGAGCTTAGAGGGAACACTGCTTATATCATCTTATGCATTTAACATTGTCCCATGCATCTAAAAGTTTGACTTAACTAGGGGAACAGGCCAATGGACATTCGGAAGGAGGCTGCCCATGTATTTTTTTGTGTGTGAGAGTTCGTGTTCCTGTTCAGCAATAAACCTACACGCATTCACTATATACACCAAACATCCTCCCTCTTTCTCTCTCCCTCCCTCAGGCCTGCCCTGTCTTGAGAACTATTTACAGTAGAAACAAACTCGGGGTGGGATGGGGGACCCTCAATGGCTCCATAAAACCTTTGTAGTATTTCCTTTACACGTTCCAAACAATGGAGCAATTTCCTGAACCTGGAAATAAGCCTTCCTTTTCACGAGGGGGAAACTTCTAAGGGCACCACTGGAGCAGTCTCCCAAAAAATAAAAAATAAAAAAAATAAAAATCACCCAATTGGCATGGCGTCCCCCCGACCCACACACCCTGTCCTCTTCCTAGTAGTCCACTGATATTAGTATTGCCGTTCTTGACGGAGTAGTCCCCGACAGGATCAGATAGTACTGTCACAACGGCGATGGCCATTTCTTTTATGGCAATTTTACAGTCCGCTCGAAAGTCTCTCTTTCCCCCTTTCTCTGGATCAACTTGTCGATTTATTTGTTTGTTCGCTCGTCTGTTTAGGCATCCACTTTCAATAAAAGCAGGGTAAACCGGTTCAAACCTCTAGCTTTTCTTGTCTGATCCAGGGCTATCGCCCCCCCCCCCCCCGCCGTCTTTTTTGTTGTATGTCTTTATAATCTCCGA
>NW_015167536.1:393838-428973 GCF_001447785.1 Gekko japonicus | reverse complement strand
AACCGCTCTAGATATAGAATCTTGCCGGTGTTCGAAAAATGAGAGTTGTGTATAACCCACTCAGGAACAGAAAAGAAAGATGCCTGTCTAGGTAACTCTGCTCTTAAACCCAAAGGTGTTTTTCTTTTTCAAACATCTGTTTTGATCTATTTTGTCTTAAGGCTTTCTTGCCCTCCCTTCTTTTTCTTTAAATCTTGGCCTTGCCTTTCCCTTTAATCGGAAGTCTGCCAAAAGAATAATTGGGCTTGACAGGTTAGGGTTAACAAAATCAGATGCACTTTTTGTTTTATCTTTGGGGGGGGGGGTTGGAGAGAAGAGAGAGGGAGAGAGCGAGCGAGCCCCTTCGCGTGTAGCAGCCCAAACTTTTCCATTACCATAACGCGAACCAGCCGAGTACACACACACACACAGAGCCTTATGATTAATTATTCGTTTATCCAGCGAACAACGTGGGACTATTTGGGCCTCTATCCCTGTCTTTTTAAAAAGTAATTTTTCAGGACTGATTAATAATTTGGTCGTTGGGCTTGTCGTTGGCTTTTCGGCATTCACTACCTAGCCCCCCTCCTCGACCCCTCCCTTTTTTTTGGCTTGCTTTCCAGCCCCCTCCTCCCGAAAAGAACTCTTGCAAAGTCAAGAAGGAAATGAAACATCGCTTACCTTCACTGTCATCCGTGTGTCAACACAGTGGGGACTTTTTAAAAAAAGGCCTCCAAACAGAAAGGAAGGGAGAGGGAAGGGGGGGAAAAGGGGAGAGAGAGGGAGGGAGGGAGACCCGAAGTCCCAATGTTTGTGTGCTTTCAAAGAGACACGGGGGAGGGGGGGAGGAGGGGGAAAAAACAAATAATAATAATCCAGGACTTTAAAAAGCCAAGCCTTTCCCCTCTTGCCCTCAGAACATTAGGCGAAAATACCCGTGGCTTCTAAGTGAATTTAGTAGTTTAAAACTTTTGAAGGTTATTTATGTGGATAGCCCAAAGCAAAGGCCCTGAATGGCTCTCGGTGAGCACGTGGTGTCATTAAACTAAGTTTTATGGTTTGGGGGAGCTGACATACCCACAATATATTTACATCATATATAATCTTAACTGTCCACCATCGCAGCTGCTAGAGCTGTTTAATGCTGGGACGGTGGGACAAGGCAGTTAGTGCGGATTACGACGGCTCGGGCGGCTGTTGGGGAAGGTACATCTTCCTCAAATGGATCCCTGGCGAGATCTGTAAGTTAATTTCGGTGGTTTTCCACCCCCACCCCTCCTCTCTTCCCCCCTCCCTCCTCTCCCCCCGGTTGCCCGGGGGGTTCGGGGTTTGTTGGGGGGGGGGGGAGGCTCAGTTGCACCTTGAGCCCGGGGCAGGGGGCGAAAGTGCCGTGCGTCAGGGTGGGTGCATGTGGCGGTGGTCGGGGAGCGGGCTCACTCCGCCGCCTTGCTGTGCCGAACGTCAGGAAGCAAGATCAGACCTCTTCCCCCCGCACACACCCTTCACTTCCTCGGGGGCTTGTGGAAAATTAGATAAGGAGCCAGCGCTTATGGGACTGGTGAGGCTGAGATTGCTTCACTCCCCCCCTTCTCTCCTCCTCCTCTCATCCCTCTCTTCACTTCTCTGCAAGGCTTGGATCGTACCGGGGGGGGGAGCGGGCCGGGGGGGGGGGGGAGTCGCGGGTTGCGAGCCACGTTTGTTCCTCAAGAGAAAGTCCTGTCAAGAAGTTTCGGCGAGGACAGCCGTAGCTTTAAAAGGAAAGGGTGGGGGCTGGGGGTGGGAAGGAAAGTGCATGCGCATTGCACTCGGGCTGGAAAGTTTGCTTCTTGGTAGGGTGGGCAGGTGGGGGTACAGGAAGACGCACCGGAAAGGCAGGAGCTAGGCCGGAGAGCCCAGCGGGAGGAAAGCATGGATGGAGGGGAAGGGAAGGGAAGGAAACTTGGAAGACACCTTTTTTTCCGGTTGAGATGCGACGTTCCATCAGTGTGGCGTGAATCAGAATTTCAAAGGCAGCGTCGGTCTTCTCAAGTCCTTCCCTTTGAGGCTTTGACCCCCGTCCTCCCACCGCCCCCAGGAATACCACGGGTCAGGGTGTGTGCTCTTGGATCTGTCGTGGAGACTAAGGAGGCAGTTTCCCACCTAGAAAACTCTCCCTGAGGAGCCACAAGCTAGGACATCCTCGGTTCCAGCCTGGCCTCCTTCATAACCTACTTAGATGGCCTTGAGCAACCCACCGTCTCTCTGTTTCAGCTCATATACAGTGTGGGAGGGTGATACGATGGTGCAGCCTTACTGCCCTATCCTGACGGGTGTAAAGTGCTTTATGAAAAGCATTATGCAAAAGCTGGTGTTGATAATGTTGCTGTGTATCCTTGATCTTCCCTCCACTATTCCTTCATCTCCACACCTTCTCTATTCACTTTTATGCGAACCACTTATGGAGCAGTCCGGGTGCCCAGGGCTGATCTTATCACAATATCCCAGTTCATTTCTAAGGTGCCACCTGGAGACTTGCTCCCTCTGGAGAACCTGGAGACTTGCTCCCTCTTTGTCATCCTAAGGAGGGTATTTTAGACAGACAGGCAGACAGACCTGCTGGTGCTGCCTTTACTAGAGGCATTGCCATGACCGTTGCACTTTATGTAGGCCAGAGTCAGACAGACAGATGTAGAGAGACTAAAAGTACAGTTGAGTTTAGGATTCAGGTGCAATGGTTACATATGATCATTTCCAGCGGGTTGATTCAACAACTCTTTCACCCCCTCCTTCCTTTGCCAAGGAAGGTAGCACTGGGAAAGTAGGGTTGCGTAGTCATTGGTATGTATTCTTTGGCTCTCCCAAAGATGTCAGCTAAATTATCCTAGCAATATGGGGACTTCCGCAATAGCCTGGAGGCATCATGAATTTTGAAGGTTGTGCTTCATTGATGTGGTTCAGTGCACCAGCGGAAGACTCTTGAGCTGGTCTGAGAAGCTGACAATGGTTGAGGGAGGTTGGAGCCTGGATGGCAAATGGACGGCCTTTTGCAAGATTTGCTTAAGAGATGAAGCTGTGAAGTATGTTCAAATGTGTTGCCAGAAAGGACAGGCCTGACAGGCAGTTTGTTTGTCTAGTACTTGCCGGACCTCAGCTGGAAGGCAAAGTCCTTCGCACTTTGCCCATCTTCAAGAAAATGGGGAGAAGTGTGTCTTAGAACAAAGGGGGTAAAAATATTAGGGCAGATTTGCATTTTTTTAAAAAAGCACCTTGTAAGTGCAAAGCTGGGTGTCTAGGGTTCCTTCATTGAGGAAATATCAGTTTGGAGACTGCCCCCCTCCCCTGCATTTCTAGTTTTCCCATTTAGATCTAGGAAAAGTGTGAGGATCCAATTTCACTCATGAAGGCACCTGATAGGCTGTTTGTGAAACTTTCCCTGTAAAGCCGTAAGAGGCACAGTTACGCCTTCTGTTGGCCTACAAAGCCCACGAGAAAGACAGTATAGATTTGTAGAAGGTTCTGCTTTAAGGAAACATGACTGATGTTCCTTTCCTGGTGGTACCTTTTCTGATTACTCTTTCTTTGGTTCAGTTTCTGGATGATTCTTAAGAGACAAGTTCACCCCCAAAGTCCTGTATCCCCTTTTTTTTGTGTGTGTGACTAGCTTACATTCTGTGCTGATGATAGAATGTCTCTGACATCACGTCCCCTTGGTGAACAGCAGAAAAGGAAAGTTGACCTAATTGTATATATAGTACTTCCAGAACCATTGAATTTAAGCATGTACAATATACAATATTTTAAAACAAAATTCTGAGGTTTCCAGGAACTCCACGCTCCTGCTGTAGGCCGTACTTCTCTCCAGAGTTCACTGGTGTACGTTTGGAATCCTCCATCATCACATTTTTTATTATCCTTGGACTTCCTGAAAAACAGCATTACAAATGATACCTATCAGCAATGCAGAACTGCTTTGACTCTAGCCTGAATCACGTCTGGTTCAGAAGTGTGTGTACGTGTATGTATGTAAGGCTGCAAGCTTCAGAACACTTATTTTAAAGTAAAAACATATATAAGAGAGGACCGTAAATATGGGCAACACCGACCATTGAAATTCTAATGAGTTGTGGACTGGGCTGTTTAGTTAGCAGGAAAGGCAGAAAGAGAACCCTGGAGAAAAGTTCACACACATACAAAAGGAAGAAGGGGACCTGATATGCATTGCACTTTCTAGCTTACAACAAAACACCTTTCCTGGAACCTAATGTACAATTATTTCCGCCTGATTTGATTTGCATTGGCTGAGAGATCAAGAATGAAAACCACTCATTCGCTTCCAACCTAGAAGAACCAGGTTTTCAGAATGTTGCCATAGGGTACACTTGTGCATTTACTTTGTGTATGCTGCAGGCATGTGTGTATGCATGGCTACACACACCTGCCTTCTGCTGTAGGGTTTGCACACCCTTGTGTGTATGGTAGGTCTCAGGGAACCTTCGCGGGCCAGAACTTTGCCTATGGTGGAAATGGAGAATTTTTACATTCTATCACTACAGAATTTCAGCTGGCTAAATGCTAGAACATTTCAGATATTCACGGGCCTAAAGTAAGACCACTTTCCTCGCCTGTTTCAATATTTCGCCCGGGAACACAACAGCGATCCGTATTGCATACAGAACACCCATTGCGATTGCAACGACTCTGTTTCGTTTACCGGAAATGTCTTGTGAAATGAAGCGAGGCAAGACCTTGTTCCTCCAGATTTTCACAGACGCCTTTCAATCATCGGGGAAATGAATGAATAAACAAACAAACACAAAAGCCTTCCACGGTCCCAGGTCTTACCGTTTTTGGACCACGGAAACCGAACTCATTGTGCCGACCACCCCAAAACGCCTTTGGAACCCCAATCTGTTCTGCAGAAGCTGAACTCTTGGCAGGAGGGGGGGACTGATTGGCAGGCGTCTTTTTGCTTTTCTCCGCATGTGCCATACTTCCAGGGGGAAAGCCCAAGCCACGCTTGAGTCCACTCATGGGGAGGTGGGGGGGGGGGGACAGCTGTGCACACAGTCTTTCTGAAATGAGTCAATAAATGGAACCATACATGTAGACAATGGAGGAGAGGGAGGAGGGAAAGGAGACCTGGATTTGCAGGAGGCCGTACCCCAGGTATTGTTCCTTTGGAAGGAATTGGTTGTGAGGCATACCACGGAAGAGGCTACTCACGATGCCTACCCCTGTGACACTTTCCACATATATATTTTTTATTCCTATACAACTCCAGCATTGTAGTGGAAGATCTGTAGCCAACACAACGGGGATGTAACGTAGCTCGTAATGACTCAGTTAAACTAGACAACGTGGTATTCCTTCAAAGGCAAGGTGGGCATTTCACCGTTCCAAACATGTAGCAGCTGAATCTGCGCCCAGCCATTGTGCTCCGGTGGGGAGAAGTTCCAGCCTTGCCCCAAGGCGCTTTCACTAGGCAACAGCTGAACTCTTTTAACGTTACTTGAACGGGGTGTTCCTCCTAATTGCTCTTGTGATGTGAGCCCGGAGAAGCCAGGTTGAATACGGATTGCTGGCGCCCTGGTGACATGCGTGGCTCCACGTGGAAAAAGGTCCCGTAGCTGGGCACCCATGTTTCTCTCACGGAGGGTGCTCAAGAATTCCACGCGATCTATGCATGGGGTGCGAGGGGAGAGATGCACTTATAAAAAGTTGTCCAGTTTTTGTGGCCAAGGAGATGGAGAAATGAGAGTCACAAGAGATCGGATCAAGGTTTAGGTTAGAAATCAGTGTCTTCATCGCAGCTTCCTTTCCTCGCAGTTTTTCAAATAGGCTTTCATTTGACAGCTCTGATTCCAGTAGATAAACAAATGCAATGGAGTTTTGTCATATGTACCACATCATCAGCTGAGGGAACGCACCACCGCAAGGTGATAATGAGGCCACTCAGATCACTTTGAGAGAACGTACCAATGGTCATTAGTCACGAAAACTAGGCAGCACCTCCATGGACAGAGCTAGTGTGTGTCTCTCTTCTTGATCCTGATGACAAGCATCAGGGGATGGCCCTCACATTGTGTTCCACTGGTGGGTCCTAGAACATCCAGTGGGAAACAGAACGCTGGACTATATGAACCCTGGTTATTATTGATCTCTGATATCCTCCTTGCTGATAGCTAGAACGATCAATAGATCTATATCCATATCTGTCTATACCCAGAGACTTTCAGTTTGGTTTCCAGGTCACTTATTATTGACACACACGGAGATAACTTCTGCACACATAGACTGAAAAGCTCTATGCGCAAAGCATTCCATCTACACAATGGGGGCAATTACTTTGAGGAGTTATGATTACGGCAAGCTTGGAGTCTCCTTCCCCCATCAATTCACTCTATTTCTTTCTTGGGTTTTTGTTTTGTTTCCTCATAATGGATACTTGGGGGTGGGCGATACTTTTTTTTTTTTTTTAACTGACCTTTCTTACCCTGAAAGATGGAAAGGTAGTTAGAAGATTTGTGTCCTGGTGTGAAATCAAAACTTGTTTCCAGAAATGACTGGGAGCATGCCCGGACTGGGACCACGTGATCCCAGCCCTCCACTCCAGAAGAGGAAATCACATGTAGGCGATGATCTATGTACACAGAAGCCAAACAGAGGAGAACATGTTTTGACTGACAGAGGCAATGTGACATTCACCCATGTCTGCCACATTCCCATCCTCACCCCCCACCAGCAAGCAATCTAGTCAAATTTCATTAGCCGAAGCTTCATATCTTATTTTGACTTTAAAATTGTATCACTGTGGAAAGACCCCCCCCTTTCCTTTTAAATGAACCATAAATACAGCCCATATTCCACCACAGGTAGAGGGAATAGATCATCATGCTTAACTATTCATCTTGTGCTCTTTCATTGGAAATATTTGTAATTCATCGGCATTCACCTTAAAATTCTTTCTGAATGATTTGGTGAGGGGGGAAGAGAGATTGGTCTCTATAACAAGGGAGCTCAGTACAAAGGGGGGGGGAACCTTCGGTTGTGTGACTTATGAAAAAACAGGGACTTAAAAAGAAAAGTCGGAGCGACCTGGGAGGTGCAGTCGAAAACAATAGCAGCTCTCTAGGTTCTGAAAAGCCAGGTGAGGCCTTGTCATGGGACAATCAGTCTTTGTAGGCATCTTGACTAGCATCAGGCATTATTGGATCCAAAAGAGAGAAGAGTATAAGACTCATGAATTTATCCAGGGTTCTTCCACCCAGTCCTGTAGCCTGAAGCCGGGTAACGTTATCAGCAATAGACACTTAAACAGGAACAAGATTGGAGTCTTCCTGCAAACCTGGCTTGCAGAAGCTCCATGCAGATGTCTGAAGAGCTGAGCAAAGGTCGCAAAGTGCGATCCGTAGGCTGCGTCCAGTGTTCAAAGAGCCAGGGTACAGAAATCGCTCTTTAAACGCTTATTCGAGAATCGCATTGCAAGTAATGATCGCCCAGGACGTGGGGAACTGTAGGTGGCATGGCCCTTTGAAGCTACCGTAGCTGATGAACCTTGCCAGACCTTACCACAAGACAAGGTGGAGGAGTGTTTTAACAATCCGAGGGGGCGGGATTCTAGAAGGCTGGGAACTTTCACTTTTTGGCAGCAACCCGGTTTCTTTCCCTCCCTCCCCGTTTTGCAACTCTATTGTAAAAAACAAATGCTGAAATGCGAACTGTTATGGAAGCGGAGTTCCAGCAAAACCAGCACTTCCACTTTTAGGTAGATCTATCTAGGATCTGGGTGCCCGAAGTATCCTTGTTCTTTTAGGCGTCGCAAAGTTAGGCGTCGGCATAACCCCCGCAAATCTTTGCATCCCCCACGATGCAGGCAAATCTCGTTTCCTGGAAGGGGTTTCCCCCGGCTCCCCCATCCTTTTTGTGTGCGCGCAAGGAGTTTGATCACATTCTGGATCTTATCACTAAGAAGACCTTTAAAGTATTGTGGGGAAAATGCAGGTTTCAAGATGCGTTTTAACTCACGCGCTTTATTGGCAACACCGCCTCCTCTTCGGCGTTCCAATATGAGGATACTGTGAATGGAGTTCTGTTTGGATGTCTCCCCTGGGTGCTTTATAAATTAGAACGCTGAAGAATCCGCTTCTCCAAGAAACCCATTGAGAATATTAATGAATCTGTGGGAGGGTGTTTGAAAATATTCTCCTTTAAAATACTGCAATGGGTTGAGTAATCTCGATGAAAAGCGGGGGACGCGTTGGCAAGGCAGAAGGGTTAAACCGGCCTGGCTGTTTGCGCCGAGTGCAATAGTTCCGGTTAGATCTCAGCTGCCCTTTTCTTGGCAAGGTGGGGAAAGGTTGTTGAATACACTAGATTTTATCTCCTTCTCTTTAAGGAGAGGATAAATAAAAGGAGTATATCTTGCATCTGTGCAAACTGCATTGATTGACTGATACGTTGGTCGTATTGATTTATGATCCAGTTCTGAAAGAGCTTCTCTATCAAATGGCGTTTCCATTCGGTCAAGAGTTGAATTCCCAGCTATCGATTTTTGTATGATCGTGGCTTGCTTGACTTGCAGTTTCTGGCTCTCCTGCCAGATTCCCATCTTAGCTACCCCGATAGGGTGGTAAACACCCGGCTTTCTCCCCACCCCCACCTCCGCAGTCCTTCTTGGTGGTACTTTACACTTCCATGGCGAAACTCTGCCCCCACAATCCTGGCACAATTCTGACACAATAATAACATAAACACTGAAATACTTGCCAGACTGTCATCTTTGGGGGAGGGGGGGGGAAAGACCCTATTTGTCCATGCATCCATGTCTAATATCCCTCCTTGCTTTTTTTGCAGCCTAGAAAATGAGGAAAAAAATAATTTACGGGAGGCAAAAACTAACAAGCTATATCCAGTCCATTACCCCTTCTCCTGTACACTGTCTGTCGTATCCACTCAAGTGTATAGTGTAGTATAGTGTAGTATAGTACACTGTAGTATAGTATCTATCTGCAGGCACATCCCTCCATAGACGCTTACAGAGGCTTGCAGACTTACATCTGTATAGCTATTAATAAGGCTGTGCCTGGAATTTCCTGACAAGTACAGATCTCTCCCCATGCCTGACCCAAGGACGGATCAGTCACGTGGGGGAAGCGAGTCACTACTGTTGACCTTAGTATTTATTTTCTGTCCCAGGCAGGATCAGCGTTTGCAGGAGTTTGTAACATAAACAGTAACAGTAACATGAACTGTAATGTAATCTACAGGCATTTGCAAGAGATTTAGGAAGCCTCTTAAGTATGTCTGAGGCCGAGACGCTCCTCTGCTGTAGCCCTCCCTCCAGGCAGGAAACTTTCTTTCTGGCTTGGGAGGGGGAGGGACAGTGGGGGGGAAAAACTTTAGGATTACAGGAATCCCCACTTTCAAAAACAACGTCGCACCCCCCCTTCCCTACAATTATCCTGGTCTCCCCCCTCCCGGATCGTGTCTCACCAGGTGGTATACTGCCATACCTAGAATCCTTCCCCCCACCTCTCCAATAAAAGTGACGGGTGGCTAGACTTTTATTACAGGAGCTCTTTCCAGGCAGGAAAGGGAAGGGGTCGTAAACGCAGGTAGGTGTCCGGTTTGATCTGTCTAATCACAGGAAGCGGGGGCTGGGGGAGATGGGGGGCTGGGAGGTTGTAAATTCCACCGCTCGGCCAGCCCTTTGCTTTCCCTTCCTCTCCTCAAAGGTGCCTGTGTGAAAAGATGAAACGAGAAGGAAAGGGGGGGGGGGGAGAGAGAAGAGGGCAGTGGGTGGGTGGGTGCCATAAACTCCCTCGGTGCTTTGGTGGGGGAAAGATTGCGCTCGTCTTGGCTTTAAACAAACGCTTCCTATCTCCTGCCTGGCTCCCTAGACGAGTTTATTTGCAGTTTTCGACTTCTCTGAGGCTACCAATAATAAGGTTGGAAGAGCCCCCTTGGTAGCGAAGATGGATGCGCCAGGCGGACCAGCCTGCCTCCCCCGGACAGTAACTTTATTTCGCACTAAACAGGACGACTGAAGCAGAGACTCTGAGCAGAACCTTGGGAGATGGGGGGGGGGCTCCCCCGCTTCCTGGGGGGGAGGCTGCGAAGAATTCTAGTTCTCTTCCTAGATTGAGGCTTATGAGATAGCTTGCTGTGATTAACAAGGGAAAAGGGAACTTTCCCCTCTTCTCTGGAAGTTGGTGTGAGGCTACGACAGGACAGCGAGAGAAACAATCCCCTCAAATCCACTTAAGGTATGCCGCCTGGGGAGGTTTGTTCCTATCAAAACAGAAATACACACATACCCTGTAAATCTGCTGCCCGTCTCGGAACGAGGGGAGCCAAACCCCCACCGCAAAGAGCGCAGTTTGTTGATCATATGTACACCTGATCATAATATGTTTGAAGGGAGAAAACAAAAGAGATTGGAAACGGGTCTCTTTTACACAGCCACCTAGGACTGATTTATGGGCCTGAGTGGGTGGAGTGTATACCCCCTATGGTAGAACGTGGTCATTCCATGAAGGTTGAACCACCCCCTCTTATTTCCATCTATAATCTCTATCTATCTATCTATCTATCTATCTATCTATCTATCTATCTATCTATCTATCTATCTATCTATCATCTATCTATCTACCTATCATCTATCTATCTACCTACCCATCTACCTACCCATCTATCTACCCATCTACCTACCCATCTACCTACCCATCTACCTACCTACTAAACTAGCAAAAGAAAGAAGTCCTCTCTTACCCTTCTTTTTCTGAAATATATGTGTGCGGGTCTCACATGTGTTGGAGAGCTACTGGTTATGGATTTTGAAAGGGGGGGGGGACACCACTGCCTCAATAATCGTAGGAAATGACTTACCAACAGGCCTTTCGAGCCTGTGGTTTTCATTAAACCAAACCGGGTCTCTTCTCCGTTGTGATTCTCTTGCTTCATGGTTCACGCTTCAAAGGCTCAGGGCCCGCCGAGGAAGACAATACGTTTACCTGCTCCGAACAGTCCGGCGGTTTACATCTGTGTTCTTTCATTTGGGTGGGAGGGAGGGAGGGAAGCCGGGCTGTCGAAATTAATTCTTTTGTCATGCTGATGAGAAAATAGGCAAAGGCGGACAGATCCTAGGCCACGCTCAAAGTCACTGGGTCATGTGTAAGCAGAAAAAGTGTGGTGTGTTGAACCTGTCTTATGATGGATCTACACCAGATAGCATTAGGTGGACACGTATTCCAACCGGATTGCTCAAAAGGAGACTAACAGATTGAAGTTTACAGTTATGATTTCGAGGAATCATAACTGTCCTTCTGCCCGGTGATCTTCCCGGGCGACTAATTTCCCCCCCTTCCGGTGTCACCCTATCACGGTTGTTGTCTCCTAATGGAGGCTTTCTGATATTCTAGTCCACTTCCCTATCCCCACTAGTTCAGACACTGAATGGGGGAGGGAGCCCAAAGTATTGGTGAGGAACCTGGCGTTGAAAAGGGGGAGTATCTCCTCCACGCCCCCCCCAAAAAAAATTTCCAAAGCAAGGCATGGGGTTTCTTATCCGGACTGACCCCACCAGAGGCCTGGTTCTGTCCTGTGTATCATTCCTGAGATTTCTCTAGTCCACCTCTCTGCAGCTCCTTTGGCTTCCGTGGCCTTGACTAATGACAACTGCAATTGACAACATGCTGAAGAATTATCCTCCCCAACCTCAGCTGGGAGATATTTACACGCCCCCCCCTTTTATATTTAACATCCTCCCCCCATCAGCCCAAGTTTCTTTAAGTTCCGCCTGCTGCACTGTACTTACAGTTTGCCGCCTTCCCAGACTTGCTGGAACTAATAAACGTTTTATTAAAAGGTTTTGATGGATTCACCTTTGGGATTAACTAAGATAATAGTTTATTACACTGTGAAAGATTAAACTGAGAGTACCCTGGTGGGAGAAAAAATAAACATTACAAATAACGAGGCTCCTCTTTAAGCACAACGCACCATTGTTTCCAGACTCAAAACATAACTCACTAGATGGTTTGGGTCCTCCCCCCCAGTGGATTCAAACACGCATTTGATATTAAAAGGCAATTAGGAAGATCTTCCTAGACAACCACCGATATGTTCCCCCCCAAAAAAACCTTTTCTTTGTAGGTGCCTTTTTTTTGGGGGGGGGATAGATCAGAAGAGCAAATTAGGTAGAAAATCTCAGTCCTGTACAAGACAGAGGAAGGGTTATGGGACTAAGAAGAATGCGGGAGTGATCTTTCGGTAACCCAACCGGCTCTCCCCCTTGCCCAAGGACACCTTCTTCTTACAGATCCTCCAAAGACCTCGCCGTTTGGGTAGATCTCCGTAGAACGGACTCCTTCACCAATACATGAATGGAGCTCCTTAAAAAACGCTGGGCGCTGCGTTCACAAATCATTCAGTTCCACCGCCCCGCCCCCACTGTCCATAGAAGTAATGAGAATAACTAAATACAGCCAATAAAATCTGACATATAGTGTTTGGGGTGGGGGTGGGTTGGAAGAAGCACATCTAGGCACATTTCTGCCCCCCCCCCCCATTCTGTTGGCTTGTCAGTATCTAACAGTGTTTATTTACACAGATATATGTATGTGCCTGAGAGAGAGCCAGATTAAGTGCTCAAAATACTCGTAGAGTTCGAGGATATATTCCGTATATAGGCGAATGTTTACAGATGTTATAGGTACACATAGACGTTCTGGGAAACGCCTAAATAAAATCCTTGAAAACAGTGTCCTTTTTTTTTTGTACATATCCATAGGAGAAGGGGTTAAACAGAAAGCGTCACCCAAAAGAACAGTTCTTTGCAAATGTTTAAAAAGCGATCTCTTCAGGGGCTTCGAGTGCACGTGTTTCCGTACACCTGATTCCAAAGGGCATCAAGCTCGAAGGGTGATTTCGGTGGCAGCAGAACCACGCCCATTGTCCCCTCCTCCCGCGTGATTCCCTTCCCCAATTCGCCTTCCACTGTGATGGTGAAACTGACAGAGGATATTGATAGTTGGGCAGATTCGTTGGCTTCAAAATGGAAGACGGAGAACATAAAAGACTGGTCTCTCCAGGCTCACATCTCCACAGTGCAACCCTAGGCAGAGCTACGCCCACTCCAAGCCCGTTGGTTTCAGTGGCCTTAGTCTGGGCTAACTCTACATAGGATAGCGCTGCAGTGGCCACCGACATCACACTCCTCTGTAGAACGTAGCAGCCTGTGCCATTTAACTTGGGGTTTCCCTGTTATTTCGGGGGCACACTGTTTAGTGGATGAGTTCTACACAACTATGGAGACCTCTTGAATCGATAGAACTCACGAAATAAGCCAGGCCGTTGAAGGAGAATCAGATATCGTTTTGGAACCAAGTTAGGTCAGAATGGGGGAGGGGAGATGCTAAAAAGTTGCCTTGGAGGTAGTTGGCATGTAAATCCTGGCGTGTCCCTACTTCCCTGTTCATCTCTGAAGCACCCCAACATCAAGAGGTGACTTGAACAAACCAAACGTCCCAGACAAAAGTCGTCAACCAGCGAGCATGTCTAACAATACAGCAGTTTTTTCTTAGGGAGGCACATGCAGGACGGGATGTTTCTGCACGTGTGACTCAGTCTTGGGAATCAGCCGCAAGACACAGAAATACACTTCCGTTTCTCAACGTCACTAATAACATGAAACGTTATACTACTACTTGCGTTGCTCTACCAGTATCATCAAAGTCCTGTCTCCCCCCCCCCCCCCTGGCTGTTTTGAACCAACATTGCATTGGCTACTCTCTCACACCCCCAATATTTTCTTTAATCAACAAATGAACAAGATGCAGAGACAATTCATAGACCCCCTAACCTCATGTCCTCGTCTCCCACCTCCACCCCCATGGATGTTGCTACTGGGCTAGGAAGGAGGCATCCTAAGTCCAAAGGACTTTTCTTGAGGACTGCTCAAAGCACTCTAAAATATGCATATCTTTCCAGTCCATGTTAGAACAACTTCTCGATGGACGTTGTAGTGGACAGCTAAGAAAGCTATCTATTCCTTCTTTCATTTCCTTTTACATTCTTTTCCTCTCATTTCCCCCCCGAATCTTTCCTTGCCCCAAGACACTGTTTTCCTCTGAAGCTGTGCTGCTGTTTTTGCAACTAATTCCTTCTATATATAAGGTGGGGGTTGGGGAAGTTGCCCCCCCCTCTTCTCTCTCTGCAGCAGGTTTTGAAAGCTATATCTGGAAAAGCACTTTCTCAAAGACAGAGTCTTCCCAAATTTTCAATCTCCAATGACTAGGGGACCAACCACCAGATCCAAATATGAGGGAACCCAGAAATAAAGGTTTAAAATATAACATATACAATAACTAGAAGGAAAGGGAGTTTAAGTATAGGCAGTGATGCAAACAGACCCACAGGAAAGTAAAAGAAAACGGATGTTTTCTTTGTTTCCTTTCAATTCCCTCTCCCCAATATTTGCATTCAAATTAGCATTTTAATAGAGTTGGATGCTTTGCTCATCTTTTAAAAAAAAAGAATAAAAAAGAATTCAGACCTCCGTGGTATCTGCGAAAGACGGGAGACCACCGTGCCCTCTTAACTCAATCCCCATCCTTCCCAGATCAAGCACTAGAGCTGTATTCAATCTATTGATAGTTAAAGATATATATATATAACTTTTCTTTAAAAAAAGGGTAAAGCCAACGTGATTCCTACCCAGCTGAAAATCATTGTTTGGACGCCCGACTAGATCAGTCTTGAAGAGTTCATGAACTGAGGTCCCTCGATTAGTCCTCAAATAAATAAATAAATGGAGGAGATTTGCAATATGGATTCAAAGCGGTGACTTCAGGAGAAAGGGGGGGGGGAGAGAGGAGGGGGCGAGCGGGGGAACTCTTTCACCCAAACCAGATTCCACCCCCCCATTTGTTTGTTCTGAGGGGGTGAAAAAGGTGGGATTGGGGGTAAGGAAAGGGGGGAAGCAGGAAAGGGGGGGCAACAACAACAACAATTTCTCCAGCATAAAAATGAAACATCATATTCGTTTGCCTTTAGGCTTCATTTTTTCCCTTCTACATTATAACTAGTTATTGAACTCGCTAGAAGATCTAAAGGCCATTTGCGAGGAGACAAATATCAATGGAGGTTCCCCATCAATAACTCCTTGGCAGTGACCTATTGGATCAAGTCAAACAGTTGAGGTGAAATTCAGGGCACGCCGTCTAAGCAATATTAAAATGCGCCCACTTTTTAAAAAGCCACTTTCAACGAGATTTGAAGAAAATTGAATTCCTGGGAGGGGGGGGGGTAAACGCGGCCTGGGGGGGGACCCTTCGAAGAGGAAGAGAAAATTGTTTGCATATATATGTTTCCTTCTTTAACAAACAGGAAGAATTAGTCTTCGGTGCTTTAAAACGGTGGGATAAATATTTACACGACTTCAGCTTCTGGAGAGGCTAAAAAAGAAAAATGTGTTGTTCCTGTGTGTCTTGTGCGTGTGTGTGTGTGTGTGTGTGTCTTACTTCTGGTGACATGCTTTGGTTATTCAAATCGTTTTGCGCCGACTCATTACTTTTAGTGACAACAGATTTAAGGAAAAATCAATTAAACATTTGCATATTTCTTTGCATAGATTAGACCTGTCTTTTGCATGGTGGAGGACTAGGAAGGGGAGAAATGGGGGGGGGGAGAACGTTTTGGTGGCCCTCGGTGCTTACAAATTAGAAAGAAAGAAAGAAAGAAAGAAAGAAAGAAAGAAAGAAAGAAAGAAAGAAAGAAATTGTTATCTGTATAATGATATTAGCATTGCTATTTGTAGGGGAAATAGCTGTCTTTCCCCCGCCCCCCCCATTCCTCAGTTAACTTATAGCCATCTTTACAGAGAAAGTATATAATCCAACCACTGAAGTCAATGGGTAAAATTTTAGCACGATTTGAGGGATAGGAGATCCTTCAAAGTGCTCAAGATTCACTGCAAGGTTCAAAGTCCTCCTCTTGGATACATTCAAGATTAAATACCTTCCCCATTATATTGTATATATATATATTGTATATATGTATATTGTATATATATATATATTGATTTTTTAAAAAATAGTCAAAGGTATTGGTACTAAGTTCTGAGGACTAATCACGTGTGGTCTGAAATACTGGAGGGGGGTTGCCCTCCCTACATGGCGCCCCTGTATTTCAGCTATTAAGGACAGATTGTTTTGTGTGTGTGTCCCCCTTTCTCCTCTCCTTGTTGGGTGGTTGTGTGTAACCTTAACTAGGAAACAGTTCACATGGCAAAGGGGTGGGGAAGGTTGCATAATCATTATTATTAGTATTATAACTATGATGATTCCTAAACCCTGAAATAGCAAAGCCTCGGTGAATAGGTACTTCTTTTTTTTCCACCAAGATGCACAGATTGCAAATGGCTAGAGGTGTAGGTTACCAAGCGGTCAGTATGGTAATAGCTTTCACAATGAATCCGCAGGGACAATGAGCGCTTATTTTTCTTCAGTACTGTCAAGGAGGCGCTTTGTACTCTGAAATGGTCCTGAAAATGGTAACCAGATAGATATACACGGTTGCAACCGGATTCCTGGCTAGGATAGGAAATAAAGGCCAGAAAATATATTTGATCGAAGTGTTATATTTCTCTTTGCTGATGTCACTTAGGAGGGAAACAAAACAACAACAACAACAAACACAAATTCTTCTTTCCCCCTTTTTTCTGACATTGTTCTGCTGGTTGGGAGAAACTGAGGCCAGTGTGACAGAGGCAGGAGGGACGCTTTAGAGACAAAAGAGATTTCTGCCCCCTAATTTTTTTTCACACGTCCTTGGAGCCTTCTTTGATACAGACAATAAAAGGAAATCCTTCCAAACACTCAAGGACGCCAGACTTTTTTTTGAAAAAAGATCTTTTGATGGAAATTAAACTTTCAAAAACAAAGCTTTAGATATATATTTTTAGAAAAAATAAAACCAAAGGGGTCATTAAAATGGGACTTAATTGAAATTAACAAGGAAGTGGTTATTTTCAACCCCTTTGGGGTAGCCTGTGTGTTAATACAGACACAAACGGGGTGAGCATGGTTCAAGAAGCAATCCTTTTATGCTCCTATTTGGGAGTAAGGCACATTGTATTCGGAAGTGCTTGCTTTCGAGTAAATGTGCACATGTTCGGTCTCTGTTGGCATCCCATAGTCTGATCTTATGCACATTTACCAGAAGTTAATTTCACAGAGTTTTGTGAGAAAGGCTTTGAAGTAAATGTGTGTTACTGGAGACTGACAGTAGGGCAACTTCCAAGGAATTGGGTTCCAGGATGACAAAGCTGTATTCCCTTCCATGGTCATGATGATGATGACAACGACGATGATAATAGTAGTAGTAGTAGTCAGCTTGTAGACAAATGATTGCTAAATATTTATCAGGATTGCTCTCATAAACCAGGAATTGTTATGCAACAGCAACTGATTGTTCAGTTTTACAGTGCTGTTCTGACCATACCTTCACAAAAGTAGTCCTACTTGGATTTATGTAGGACACATTAGGAACTTCCTTCCTTCCTTCCTTCCTTCCTTCTGCAAATGGTCTCAATCCATGTATGGTCAAGCACTTCTAAAATAAAACAGAAGTCCAGTGGCACCTTAAAGAGGAACAGCATTTGTTTCACTTTGAACTTTGACGGGTCACAGCCCAATTCCACAGATCGGCATGTGGAGGAAAATCGTGCTAGGACATCTTATGGGGAAGACTGGGGGGAGGGGAAGGGTGTAGCGTGTGCCCAGCTGGGATGATGAGATTTCTGAGCTCTTTAAGCAAGCGAGAAAAAGCGCTATACAAGTAGGAAGCAGTTACAGCGTTGGAGAAGGTGCTGCTGATCCTAACCCCACAATTCGTTGTAGAAGGGGGGGGGGGCTTCCAACTCAAGCATAAACACACTTTGAGAAAGCTAGTTCAGTGAGAGTGGGGGCGGGGGAGGGGAAGACTTAACCGTTCCAGGCTAATGACTGATTCATGGCATTTTACATCTCCATAAAAACAGCTACAAATGGGCCAGATCGCAGGAGCCGTAGTAGCAATAGCTGTAGTAGTCACAGCAGCAGCAAGGGTAATCTCAGCGGAGGCAGTAACAGTAGTGGCAATTGCAAACTCTCTCTCTCCCCCATTAGAAACAATGAGACATGTGCTTAAATATGGATGGATATGTTAATAGCATTGCTTTTTAAGACGAAACTGCAAAAGGAAGCTGCTTCATTCAATAAAACTGCTTCATTAACACGTGCGAAATGACGAAAAGGAAAAAAACCCTGTAAAATGAGTTGAACTGGGAGAGAGAGGTGTGCAGCTACTGCAAGCAGAAGTTATGAAGTGGGAGGGGCGGGGGGATCTCACTTCCCACCTACGTCTGGGCTATGAGATAATTTCTGTTCTTGTTGGGCTGAGCCCCTCCTCCTCATTCTTTCCCTCCTCTTGGATCGATCGATCGATCAGTAGCGAGCTGGCTGGGCCGATAGATCCCAACCTTATTGCCTTAGAATGCGAGATTGAGAACACCCCCCTCCCCCAATGAGGGAGCAAGGTGTAAAGTTAGCCAAGAATTTAGCAGGGGGTAATCCAGCCTTCAACAAAAAGGCCAATAGGAGGAACACACGCCAAGCCCATCCTTTCGAAAGGGAGGTTGTCTTCCATGGCCCAGTTCCCAAACAGGAAAGACTGGGTCCAATCAGAAATATGCAAAGCGTGCCCTCCCTGGAAAGAGCTGAACTGGCTGGACGACTTTTTTTAAAAAGAGAATCCCCCTCCCCTTCCAGAACATCCTCGGGTTGGGGGTGGGGAATCTGGAGGACATCACTTTGGGGAGGGGGGAAGGGCTATTCCCCTCCTCTCGGCTCCACAAAAGCCAGATTCTCCAGTCGTCTATATATACCCTGTAGAATCGAATTTGTGTGCCCGCCTCAATCACAGATTCGTCTCTAGGGGAGTATATGGATGACGCCAGAGCCTTGCTAGCCTCCCGCTCTCTTTCACCCCCCCCCCCTTAGTTGCAGATGTTGTAATTAAAGTTACAAATATCTGAGCTGGGGGGTGTTATGTGTTGTTTTCTTTTGAATTAAAAAAAGTCTTAAAAAGCAGGACAGATCCACTCTGTTCCACCTTAGACTAAGGAGTTGGGTTTTTTAAAGGGGGGAGGCAGAGGGTGCTCCTCCTGATCATTAAAAAAAAATCATAATTATGACTTTTCTTGGAAAGAAGGAAGAGGAGCAACCGCAAACGCAAGCTCACACAAGCCTTTGCCAGAGAGGAGGAAGGAGAGGGAGAGCGAGCGAGCGAGAGAGACCTAACCATTCCAAGTGACTGATTTATGGCGTTTTACAGCCCCATAAAAACTGTTACAACCAGCCCAGAGCCTCCGACACCGCTGGCACATTTAGTCTAATAAATAAAACATAAACAGTTAACTTTATGTGTCACTTTTATTGTTATCAAGTAAAATATGGCAATGCCCTGCAAGCTATGATTTTCAACTATAATTGTTATCAAGCCGTACGAGGGATTAATCCGACTCCCAGTGCCCCATCTCCTTAATGTAAGCGATAGATAAAAAAAGCCCCTGCAACTTGCCATCCCGGCGCTCTTTTAAAAGGTTTGCCTCGTAGCTCAGCTTCCTTAACTTACCCAGGGGTCTGTTTATCCTGGCACATGGTGGTTGGGGGATTATTATTATTATTTTTATTATTTATTATTATTTTACTTTGCCCTGGCATTTCTTCTGCCCACCACCCCTGATTCCACCAGGAAGTCAGATGCTCTGGAATGCATTTTTAACATACCTCTCCAAGAATCTGTGGTTGCCAGGGAGAGTGGGGGGGGGTCAGATCTGCCTCTCCTAGGGAAGTGGTGGTTGTAGGGGGACCGTCTTCCTTCCCTCTCTACCTTCAAACAGGACTGGGCACCTGCGTGTGGTTTTTCTCTGCCTGGCTAAAGGACAGCAGGAACTTCCAGCTACTGAAACCTAGCAGATCTTTTTTTTTAATGGCTCATCTCCCAGTTTCACTCACATGCTCACCTTTCTTCTCAATAACCCCCCATCCCAAATGGTGAACAGGGAGGGAGGATGGGGATCCTGCCATCTGTCCGGGTAAGGAGTTGTCTTGCTTTCATTCACAACTATACCAGCTCCTCTCTACCAAATCAGCTCGCCCTTAAGCAAAGGCTGATGAGCTTTTTCGCAGAGAACTCCAAATGACGCCAAGGTGATTTGCATATCCCCTTCCCTCCCTCCTTCCCTCCTCCCAGGTAACCTGTCTCCTTTGTCTCCCCTCCTAGAAGCCACTGCATCACAAATATTGAACTCTCTTCTAGTGTGTGTGTGTGGGGGTGGGTGTTGTGTGTTCTGCAGACAGTACTACTAATCCTGCCCTGTGTGGGGGAGGAAGGGGGGGAAGCATCTTTCTTCCCCACCAGCTTTTCTTTAAGGTGAAACAAGCAGAAATGTGTATTTAAAAAAAACACCTCTGCTTCCTCCTCTGTGGCGTCCAATGATCTTCCTGAGCAGGGATCAGTTAACTCTTGGGTCTCTCTATACCAGAGGAGTTCCTGTGTACCTGGAAGGGGGTGGGGGCGGGGAGGCTCATCCTGCCTCTGGTTCTCCCCACTGCCTCTGGTGTCCTTGCACGATGCTCTGTTGTGTGCTTTTGATCAAAGGGGGGGGGGGAGAAAGGATCTTGCTCTCCTTCCCTTCCCCCCAGCTCTTTGGCTCCCACTTCCAAGGGTTCTCACAAACAACAATCAGGACACACATACACACATCTTCCCTCTCTCCCTCCCTCTCTCTGCCCCCCCACACCCGTGCGCTCTCTCTCGCTCTCTCTCTCACACACACACAAATTGGATACATTTTGAATAAGCTTTTGGTTCCTTATCCGGGGACTCGCTCGGCGGGCGTGATTGGCGCACCGAGTCACATGGTGAAACTAACTTTACGGGGTCGCCAGCTAGTAGGAGGGTTTTATGGAGCAGAAAAACGACAAAGCGAGAAAAATTATTTTCCACTCCAGAAATTAATGATCATGAGCTCGTATTTGATGGACTCTAACTACATCGATCCGAAATTTCCTCCATGCGAAGAATATTCGCAAAATAATTACATCCCAGACCACAGTCCGGAATATTACAGCCGGACCAGGGAGTCCAGTTTCCAGCATCACCACCAGGACCTGTACCCTCCGCCACCTCCTCCTCCTCCTCCTCCGCCACCGCGACCCAGCTACCCCGAGCGCCAGTACAGCTGCGCCAGCCTCCAAGGTCCCGGCAACCCCCCGGCGCACCAGAGGGGCCATGGACCGCCGCCCGGAGGCCACCACCTCCCCGAGAAACCCCCGCAGCTCTGTGACCAAACGGCTCTCTCCAGCGCGGCCGCCTCCCCGGCCCCGGCCCCGCCGGCGTGCAACCAGCAAACCCCCGAGCATCCCAGCGGCACGGCCACCAAGCAGCCCATAGTCTACCCCTGGATGAAAAAAATCCACGTCAGTACGGGTAGGCAACTTTTCCCCCCTTCTCTCGCTCTCGCTCTCCCCTCGCGGGTCTCTTTCTCCGCTCCCTTCCCCCCCTTCCCCCCCCAAGCAGCACCCATGCTCCCCAGCTCTCTCGCACACCACACTCGCTCCCTCGCTCGCTCCTTCTCACTCACACACTCCCTCGCTCGCTCCCTTTTTTCCCCCCGTCTCTCCTCCTTTGCCTTCAACGAGAGGCTCCCGGGTTAGCACAATTGAGCGGGATTTACGACTCCGAGTGGGTAATTACACCCACCATAAATTTTATAGCCGAGCTAGTCTGGGCAGCCCCAGCCATGTGGTTCGCTCTCTGTTATGTATGTGTGAAACTCCGAAGGCTTTGCGAGGGGTGCATAAATAATTCAGGATCTTTCCAAGCCAGGGAAACCCCTTCTTATTAGAAGAGAAAGTCTCGGGTTCTTTATAACCCATTTAGCTGATGACTTCTCTCTCTCTCTCTTTTCTCCTTCCTCCCCTCTCCGGCTCGCTCTCCCCGTTTCCCTTGAGCCACTGGAGAGCTCTCTTTCTCTCGGCGTGCATCTCTCGGGCTCGGGGTCTCTGCCTCGCCTCGCCTCTTTCTCCGGCTTGCCTGTATTCATGCGAATCTCTGGGGTCTGTGTGTTTTTCTTCCCCTCCCCAGTGAACCCCAATTACAATGGAGGCGAGCCCAAGCGATCCAGGACTGCCTACACCAGACAGCAGGTCTTGGAATTAGAGAAAGAGTTCCACTATAACAGATACCTGACGAGGCGGAGGCGCATCGAGATCGCCCATTCCTTGTGTCTCTCGGAGAGACAGATCAAGATCTGGTTTCAGAACCGGCGGATGAAATGGAAAAAAGACCACCGGCTGCCCAATACCAAAGTGCGGTCGACGGCGCCGAGCAATTCTTCCACCGGCTCCATGGCCGCGGCGGCTGCTTCTTCCAACCCGGGGGCCAGCGAAGAGCACTCGCAAAGCTCATCTCAGGACCAACGAGCAGAGGATATTACGAGGTTATAAACAAAACAGAAACAAAAACAGAGAAACAAACAAACCAGAAACCAACCAACCAACCAACCCCCGACAAAAATTGACTCTGATTATTTATAGAATCTAATATATATCTATATATTTTGGTTCTTTTTTTTTCCTCGTAGGGTTTTTTCCTCCCGTGCGTATATATATTAAAAAAGAGGGGGGGGGGGAACACACACAAAAGAAGGAGGTCTTCTTCAAGATCTCAGGCTTACGGTGCATGTATTCTTAGCATGAGAGGCCAGGTGAAGTACCTGCTGGTATTTTCTTTTTTTTAAAAACCGCCATTTTCAGGGTCTTATTTATTTTTTAAAGGGAAGGAGAGGAGGGATGGAATGGACATGTGTGTATGTGTGAGTGTGCGTGGGTGTTGTGTTGGGGGGAAAGCTTAAATGTTCTGTTTTAGATGAATATTCGGGGCATATGCTAATAATTACACAGGCAAGGAAAGAATGTAGCTATTTTGCCCTGTGCGTTTACAAATGGAGAACAAAACAAAAAAGGGGAATGGGCCCTTTTTCTTTCTTTCTTTCTTTTCTTTCTTTTTTAATAAATGTGGGGCAAGGTTTTCCAAAACAATAAGGGGGGGGCAAACAGCACAGGAGCTAGAAGTAGCAGAGAAACTTAAGGTTTATTTAAATGTGAGCAGCAAAAAGAGAGAGAGGAAGGGAAAATGTGAAGGAGAAAGTTGCAAGGGAAAAAAGTCAATAGCTAGATTTTTATTGGTTTTTTTTCGTCGTGGTTCTTGTGTTTTTTGGACTGATTTTACATGATCATTGTAAACTTGCAATAAAAAAAAGAGTTTTAGTGTTATCTGTGAAAAAGTCCCCTTGTTCAATAAAACCAGTGAGTGTGAACACAGATTGACTTTGGAATGCCTGGTGAGTTCTTTTACTTTTTGTGTGTGTGCTTTGTCCTGGGCCTGGGAAGAGGGGGTTATGCCAAGGCACTGGTTTCCTAAAAAATGGGCAGGTTATCAGTTAAATTTAAGAAGCCTTCTAAAGACATCCTATATGTCACTGAATCAGTGACCAGTTTGTCACTGAGTTTAGGGATTGTGTCCTTTGTACCCTGTGACATCACAAGATGGGGGGAAAGATGCTCCAGCCGTCTGATTCTGCTAGGAGGCCTTGGGAGCATCAGATGTGTGTGGCCTTTAAAGAATATAACCCTGTCTTTGTATCTTCTTCCATGTAAATCCAGGGTGCCTTTTTAATGCTTTCCCCTTGCATACCAATCAACTCAGTAGTAATTTTTTTAATGGAGGTTTCCTTTACTCCCCTGTCTTTCATTCTCCATAAACTTAAGCAAGCTTTAGCTGAAGTGTCCCCCCCTCCCCAGTCCTGAGCTTTGAATGCATTGCTAACATTGACACTGCTGTAGATATGATGGGAAGAAATTGTAGCAAATCAGGATTTGTTTACTTCCCTGGGGAAGCAGGAAGGGTGGCTGGGAGGAGTGTATAGAAGTGTTTGCAAAGAGGCCATGCACGTGTGTGTCTCTCTGTGTACATAGGGGACTTGGTGGATTAATGTATAGGTGGGTGGGTAGGTAGTAGATAGATAGATAGATAGATAGATAGATAGATAGATAGATAGATAGATAGATCAGCAAATGCCTTTCTAGAACCAAATCTGTCCCTATTTGCTAGTAGAAAGGATTGTGTTTGAAGTGTACCTCTCCCATAGAAGCTTGTTTCAAGAGGCCTGTGGTTGTAGCCTGTAGATATCATAAGGGCCCCTCCAAAACTGATTTCCTCTGAAGTAAAGGGATTTGATCCAGTTTAGCCCTGTTGATTTCAATGGTGTTTCAACCGTCTTGAATCATATGCCCTTCAGTGTTGTGGCCTGAGTTCTTAGCCATGCCAGTACTTTGCAGTGGTCATATTAATGTCTGCGTTTCCTGCTCTTTTCAGTGCTAGTATGGTTCGATAGCCAAGGAACTATTTAATTCAGGAGTTCTGGAGGGCTGGGTCGAGGAGGGGGATTCAAAGGGGACCTTTCCCTCCCTTCCTCCCCCCCCAACCCCAATGATCCTTGATATCCATTAAGTAAATGGTTTCAGCATCTATGATGGGGGTGGGGGGGAGGCAGGGAAGGAGAAAGTAATTGACAAGGGGATACAGATTAGGGGAGTAATCTACATCTCATTCAAGTCAAAGCAGAACTGGTATTGATTTTAAATGGGTCAGAATTACACACTCGGTGGCTGTAATCCAGACCCGCTTGGGGAAGCCAGTGGTCCAGGAAGCCTCCAAATCGATGGATTAGAGGCAATATAGCCTGTTAGTTGCCTTGCTTCCTGTACTTTGCTTGGCATAGTCAAAGAACCCAGAAAAGGCATTCTTGTGATGGTAAGCATGAACCTAGGGCTGCATTTGCACAGTTCCGGGTGATCAAAAATGGGATAAATTAAGAAGTGTTGCTGGTAACCAGTCTTTCCTTCTCATGGTCAGGCCTGTTGGTTCATCCTGTTTAGTCTAGTGTGTGTGTTTGTGTGTGTGGGTGTGTGTGGGGGGGTAGCAAGTAAGTAGAGGCACACTTACTTGGAAGCAAGCATCCCTGAACTCTGTTAGACTTACTTCTGTGCAAGTAGGCAGGGGATGGGGCTTCAAGCTGAATCCATCGATCTATCTAGAAAGGATCTCTCTCTCTCTCTGTTTTGTGTTTGTGTGTGTGTGTTTCCAAATAAATCAGCAAATCCACTGCCAAAAGAGATAGTGGGGATGGGTGGGAAAGGACCAGTCTTTCCAGGAGGAGTTGTAAGCAAAGAATCGGCAAGAGTCCCTAACTTGCCAGGGATGGTACCGCCTGCTGCACGAGCCACATGTTGCAAAGCGGGTCTCGGAGCTCCAGTACACCCACCTAGGGACACACTCGGCGTCTCCCCTCCCCTTTTAAAGGGAAACTTACCAGAAGTTCTCCAGCAAGTGACCCTGGGAAACTGTATGGATGAGCCTGTATCTGTGCTCGGGAGCGTTTGGCTTTGTCGTGTTTTGTTTCTGAATTTCACACGCCGCTTTCAGAACTTGATGAATACTTAACGAAGTGTCTGCAAGGGGATCAGCCTGAAAGCGATGGGCCCTTTTTGTATGTGTGTGTGTGTGTGTATGCGTGTGTATTCTCTGTTGTCTGCCTAGGAGACCCGGAGGGAGGAAAAAGAAAAGCATCAATCACTTTTGCAACTGTATAGTCTGCATATTCAGATTTATTTTTTTAAAAAAAGGAGACACTTTTCGGGAACAGCATGGTTCGACATCGGATCTGTATCTTGCACCCCACCCCCACCCCCTATTTTCTCCTTGGGGCGGACTTCAGTGTTTATCTCCTGCAATCTTTTCTGATCTTTCTTTTCCTTTTTTAAAATATTTCATATGCTTTAACCTTTAGACTTGGCCATGAAACAATTCTTAGCTGGGCAGAGAGATTAGAATGACTTAGAAAGGGAGAGGGGGGGGGAAGGGAGAGGGGAAAAAAAAAGGAAGAATGGCATGAGATAAACCAAACTTTGTGCTCTCTCTCTCTCTCTCTCTCTCTCTCTCTCTCTCGCTCTCTCTCTCTGTTTTTTGACGCCTCCATGTTGAGAGCCTCAGAGGTACTTTATTGAAGTTCGGGTAAAAGGCAAAAAGAGAGAGAGAGAGAGAGAGAGAGAGGGTTCACGCAGAGGGCAACTTTTCTACGCCAGCAGTTTTATTCTCGCCACTCCGACTGACCTCCAAGCCCCCTCTGACCCGAGCGAGTCTCCCAACGTGTACCTTCTGCGCTCATTCAATGCGTGTTATCGCATTGTGCTGTCACCAAAATAACCCCAGAGAAAAGAAGGAAGGGTGAAGTCTCGGCCAAGCCTCCCATCTCATTTTCCCGCCTTCCCATACTTTGGAAGATTTCCCAGCTGGCTATCCTATGGTAAGAGCAAAGTTTCCTACGCCAAGTAAGTATCTTGCCTTTTTTATATAAAAAAAACCAGAACGCAACGTGAACAAAAAAATATGTGCAGTTTTTTGTTTTTTGAAATGTGCAATTCTTTAGCCAAAGGGGTGCCGTCTGGAAATAGGTGGGTCTTTAAGGTGCCATAAGTCTCGGCAACAGATGAATAAGAATCTTGTTGTAACCAAAATTCAGGCATGGGGGTGGGAGAACAGGGGGAGGGAGGACCAGATTCTCTGGTGTTGACTGGTCCACGTTTGGAACTCGGCAAACTTGTGAAAAGTTCAGTCCATGGAACCCTGTGGCCACCACCAGCCGCCGCCGATGAATCAGTATGACCAAGCCCTTGGATCTCTATGCCACCTCATGTCAGAGCTTCAGTATCTCCTGTGCAGTTCAGGGACCAGAAGCCTGGCGATGACTTCCGTGAAACATGGTCCACAGCTGTGTGGAATGGTTGGATCTCTTCTTGTTTCACATGTCTGTCTTCTACGCCATGGCTGGTACCAAAGCTTCTCACTCCTACCCGTTCCTCGGTGATGGACTTTGACCTATTTACCTTCCAAAAGTTAAGCCAGGTGAGAGTGTTTCAGGAGGATAAAAGGGAGGCCAGGGAGCTGTTTGAAAGCCCGCGTGTGTTATAGTCCAGTCTGTTCGAAGTTGCTTGAGGAGTTGTGGGTACTTTCTTGTTCTCGGTTAGAGTTATTATTATGATGTTGACAAGTGTCTTGCTGAAAAGGAAGGCTTCTTCTAACGGTCCTGCCGGGAACACTTAGCGGGGACTTAGATGGCCAGAAAAGGAGGCTGTTAGGAAAGCCCTGGTACACAAGGCGATCAAAATGGGCCATAGAAACTCTGTTTCAAAAAGGTCATTTCCGAAGGAACCTGCCTTCGGTATTCTAGGTTTGCTAGGCAAGACCCCGCAGAAAGAAGCAGTCGTGGAACTTGCAAGGCGCGACTTCCATCTTGAAAAGACTGTGAACTGGACACGGTCAAAAGAAACTCTCCCCTCTCCCCTAGTATAGGGTAGCCTAACCTTGTTTCCTAAATTGTTAACAGCATCTGCCCCTAGACGTCTCCGATCTGGCCATAGCTTCTCGCGTTCCCCTCTTCCCCCCCCTCACCCCATTCATTGGAGGGTGTGTGGGGTGTGTGTGTGTTCAACTCCACGGTTTAATAGTAATTAAAAGACAAACACCCCGCCAGTGCTAAATGAATGAGTTACGGGGGTTCCCAGCCATATCTGCCAGCAGCTTCAACATGTAACTTATATTTATTGTGGTCTCGTATATCATTATCCAAGAGATATAGTTTTATGTACTTCCTAATCTGTCGCCTTGATTTATTTTGATGGGCAAGGGACCAAGCCAAACATTTGGGGACTTTAGTTGAAAGACTCTGTATTTCCTTACCAACAGCCAGCAGCCCTTATGCGAACGGTGTTCGCGATTTCTAGCCAAGGTTGCCCTCTTTTCTTTCTTTCTATATGTTCATTTCGCAGTAGAGATGGGTTTCCTTCGCAGAAAAGTATAGGGAGGCTTTGCCGTAGGTTAGAAAGTCTCTGGACCTAGACAGATTTAAACCAAGCAGAACAGGAGAGCTGTCTTACAAAAAGGGACAATTCTCTTTCTTACCCACTGTTTTTATCTGACCATTCATATGTGTGATTTAGTTTTTACAACAGCTATCATCTCCCCTCCATGGCATTCTGATGAGTTATATTCTGTTTGATACGCCACCCCTTTCCATTCCCCCCCCCTTTACTCTCAAGATACCCCCTTTTCTTTATCCTTTAGGGTTCTGTTTGCTATTTTGATGCCAAATATCCTCGGTAATCTGTGTGCTTTAAAAAAAAATGCTAGCAAGGACACATGTAGGGTTCCATTGACATCTACTGGAAGTTAAAGAACAAAGTCATCCTCATTTAAACCGGTATGTGTTGCACCCATGTATTATTAGCCAGCCCTAGTATTTAACACCAAGACTCAGCAGTGTTTATATTACCCTTATAGGTCGTGGTAAAGCCCAGGCTAGCCCAATCTTGTCAGATCTCGAAGCTAGGAAGGGCTAGTATTTGGATGGGAGACCTCCAAGGAATACCAGGGTCGTGACTCCAAGGCAGGCAATGGCAAACAGTCTCTAAACATCTCTTGTCTTGAAAATCCTATGGGGTCGCCATAAGTCAGCTGTGACTTGAGGGCACTTTCCACCACCAATGCACAGAAGCCTAGAGAATCAGAGTTATGTGCCTTGAAAGAACCAGGAGACCACCCAGTTCAGCTGCTGTGTGACAGGTACAAAAACCTCAAGCACAGATATTAGACTTGTTAAACAGTCTAATACACAGAGTTTGGCCTCTCCAGGTTTCACATGGTCCTCAAAGGCAGCAGAGAAAGGGACAAGACTCACAGTGCTAGAATTGCTTCTAGATCCAGGTGCAACCAATGGGTCCAAGTGAAGACCTTGTAGAACGTCAAAGCTACCTACAGCTAGACAGAGCCATCAGCAAGAAGTTCACAAAGAGGGCATGGAGTTGATGGGTTGTCCCTTGTCCTTTCAGACCCATATCAGGGCTTACAGGGGTCGTCTGAGCCAAATTTGCCCCGTCTTTCTAAAAAGCGAGTGGCCTCCCCATATCTTGTGATGGTGAAACCAGGTAGATAATAACAACACTGTTTAAAGAAGAGTTTCCTTTTGCTTGTTCTGAACCCAGGCCAACCAGTTTCAAAGTCCTAATGTTAGATGGAGAATAATTTCTCTCTGGGTACCTTCTTATAGAAATGGCATATTATGGACAGTGTGGGTTTTTTTTTTTTTGTTCTCCTGACACAAGCAACAAGGGAAGGGGTGGATCCAAGATCAGTTTTACACGTAGGGGTCCTTCTCCAACATGCATTTGGACACGAGCCACAGTAAAATCCCAGATATTTTCCAAGCAGTTAAAAATCACCACACTCAACACCTTTGCCTTTATTTCCATCGTCAGCATGGAATACCTTCTATAAGGAGATGAAGCTAGGGAGAAAGAGAAGACAAGAGGGATTAGTTTAACAGCTCCTTTAACATCTCTTCCCCCACCCCTCTTTTAGTACTGAGAACCCCTTGGCGACCGTCTCCTCTCTGTCCAGGGCTCTCCACATTTTCGTGAAATGCCAGTGTTGTGGTGAGGGCACTTACTGATCTTGATGTCTCCTGCCAGACTCTCCTAGCTGGCACCTTTCCCTCACCGGGGAAGGTCTCACCTTGCTCGTGAGCATCCACATACATTTGACTGGCTTCCAGCTGCTGAAAACAATAGCATACTGTGGCCGAAAGAAACAAGGCGCTGCATATCTTTTCCCTCCCAGTTATGGGGAAGTATTCTAGGCACTAGCAGACCGATCCGGAAAGGGCACTTTTGACTTCCATGTAAGTGAGTTCGGGGATCGGGTGCCTGTGTGACAAAGAGGAACCTGCAAATCAAAGCAGAGGACTGAACCAGGCCGAGGGTCCCAAGGCTAAACCCCACAACCGTTTGGCACTTCCTAAAAGGTGTGCATTTCGAGGGAGGAGAAATCATGGAGGACAAAAGCATGGGGGGGGGAAAGAGAAAAGGAAAGAATTGACCTTTGAGACGAGCCCCACCGATGCCTCTCGCTCATAGAGAAGATATAGAAAGAAGGAAATGACTTGAATGTCAAATCATTAGCCGCAGAGCAGAAACAAACAAAGGGGGGTTTTCTACAGTGGCGGGGAAGAAGCCGTTCACTCCAACCCAATAGCACCAGGTACAGGCAATGGATTCCTCTTCCCATTTCTTTTCACACAGACACACACTTTCCTTTTTTGTTGGGGAGCCTGAGGTATTTCTATTGCACACACTCCCCACCCCCCAGGCTCGTCTACCTCCAGGTGCCTCCCTCTCCCCAAATTCCTGAAGGCTCCTTGTCTTCCTTCCGATCTCCTCCGTACAAGGAAATGCCAGGCCTGGAGAAGAAGAAAAAACAAACCTGGAAAACACTACCGGATTCCACACACACACACACACACACACACACACACACACACACACACACCACAATAAAACCACTTTCCCATTCTGGCACGAATGCCAAGAAATAAAAGAGCACACAGAGAGGCAGAGGGAGAGGGGGAAGAAGAGAGAGAGAAGAAAAGATGTATAAAACGGTAGATGTGCCCAGTCTAAACACAAGTTAGAACACTCTGCCTTAATGCATACCTACCTACATGTAGCGTGGGAGTGTGTGCTTAGGTATATCTGCCCTCGGCCCTTATATAGATGAGCAAGGAATCATGCCTTCTGTAGATTGCATCTGTCTATCTATCTGTGGAGTGTATACACTGTATGGTAGGACGTAATCTTTCCATGAAGGTTGATCTATCTATCTATCTATCTATCTATCTATCTATCTATCTATCTATCTATCTATCTATCTATCTATCTATCTATCTCTATCGCTGCGGCAGAGCACCTAAACTCTGGCATGTAACTAGATGCAGATCCTCCATCTTTTCACCCTCCTGACCAAACCCTCTAGAAACTGAAAGGAGCATTCATGCAGGAGCACAACACCAACCCAGTTTGCTGGAGCCGCCAAGGGCCAGATCTTTCAGAGACTTGCCTGGTCCACCCCCACCCACCCACCAAATCCCACCCCAACCTGGTTTAACTTGGAGCACTTCTAATAAATATTGAAAGAATCCCCACTAAAATGTTTACTCGCTGGTTTGCTTTGCGCTCGCCTAGGTCACGACCCCGGATTTGGACAGCAGAACAAAGGGAGAGTTGACTGGGGAACGCGAAGTCTTGTTGTTGGGGGAGAGACATCATCTCGGGGCAATTGTTTGGAGCAGCAGGTTAATTTACTTGTTTGGCAAAGAGCTGTGAAGTCTGGAGACAGGGCTTTAGCCGGGTCCGTGGTGGTGGAGTGGTGCCCGAAAGACCTCCGTACCTACCACAGGGGAGAAGCGCGCGATTGAGACTTCTTCTGTCCTAGTCTATAAGTGTGTAGAGGAGACCTAATACAGAAGAGGTGAGAAGAGGTTAAATGAGAGAGAGAGAGAGAGATAGAGAGAGAAATAAATATTGGAATGAAACTCTAAGCAAATCACCTAGAAACTGTTCTATGTCACATTTTTGTCTATGGATACTTTGATCTTATATTCTTTCGGTAAAGTCAGCTAGACTAAGGGATACCACAAGTCAGTAGTGTTTAGGATCGGCATACCAACAGTCTGCCTATTCTCGGCAGTCCGATTCTTACTTGTGGTCATATACATACTTTACTTGGGGGGTGAGAACTAACAATGCAATCCTAGGAACACTTTTCTGAAAGCAAACCCTACTGAGTAGACTTAAGCAGGATTCTAAGAAGACCTTATTAGGAAGACATTGTTATTTAGCAGTAAATACATGTAAATTCCATTGAGTTCCATAGGACTCACTACCGAGCATATACACTGTATAACCGGCATATATACACGGTATGTCTAAAAGCGGTCTCCATGAATGGGGGTTACTTCTAAGTAACCATATATTAAGAGAGGAGTGGGGAGTATTTTAGATTTTAGCTGGAGAATCGAGGTGTGCAGATCGGTCCCGTCTCCTCTGGCTTGCTGCAGCAGACACTTTGCTCTGACTGGATCTGCTCTCGTGCAAGTCTGTGGAGGGCTGCAGAGTCCAGCTCTGCAAAAAGGACCAAATATTGTAGCCGCCAGATTTAGGGTCTGTCTACCCCACGTCTCCCCTAACACGTGTCGATTTCAGGCGTTGTCGATTCGGTCCTCAACACAGTCTTGGTAGGAATAGAACTGCAGTCCTCTGCAGACCTTTACCAGATAGCGCTCCGTGGGAATTAACTTCTGGATAGGATGGCACAGGATCGAGTTGTTCCGGTCAGTGTTCCGGCCGACGCTTACTTCCATGGACATGCGATAGGGAAATGCAACCCATAATTTATTGACCGGTGGCAAGGAGAAAGCCCCGCAGTGGAGGATTGCTTCTCCCTAAATCTCCTTACGTTTTCCCACAATCACTAGTCCCCTTTCAAAGTTGGCTCGTCGCGATCCGTCTCCCACTGAATTTCTCTTTCCTTCCAAGGCTGTCACGCTGAACGCGCTTACTCGGGAGTAAATCCTTTGGAACTCAGTGGGACTTACTTCCGAGTAACCCTTCCAAGGACGGAGCCGCATTTCTCTCAGCCTATCCTTGGAGGTTGACTCCCCTGACATTAACAGGGCTATAAGCTTCGAAGCAAAAGGGTGGCAGCTCCTTTTAAACTCCAGCCAGGATTTTCGGGATTGTAGACCGGCCAGTTCTGCTCTTCTCCACACCGCCAGCTCCAGCAGTACCTTTTAAGCGCACTCGGTAGCATAACAGACAATGTGGTGAGAAATGATTGAAACCGAACCCTAAATAAAAACCACATGCTTAATCTTTCCGTGTGCCATGGACAGCCATCTCCCAACTTGTAGGCAAGGGTAGATAATAGCATCTACCAGGCGATTTGGGGAGCAAGCCTAAAGCAGGTCTACTCAAAAGTAAGTCTGATTTTATTCAACGGAGCTTACTCCCAGGAAAAAACAATTTTAGGAATGCAGCCTTTGTCTATTTCCATGGCGGCATCGCGGAGATAAAACGGCATTTGCTAAAGCGCTGTTATTGTCAATGCGGTTTTGACTTTGCTTTGGGGGTTCTACTTGGGATGGAATCTTCCGCCAGACCCCAAAAGGGACCTTATGTAGCACCTCCGAGGGCAAAGTTTTGCACGGGGCCTCTGCTCTGCCTCCGCGGGTTGGCATCGAGGGCGCGGTAGCTTGGGGAGAGCCGCTGGGAAACCCGCGACGCGTCCCAAGCCCCGGAGTTGAAAGGAGGGCTCCGTTTGCACAAGTTAAAAGGACGGGCGGTGTTTTATCGCCAGAGGAAGAGCTGATAAGAAGGGGATGAAAGAAACCCGCAGAAAGAAGCCGAACCAACCAGTCAGTCAGAAGCGAAGTGTAGGGGGAAGAAAGTTGCTAGCAATTCGCGAAGCCAATCCACCTTTTGGTGGAAATCGCGACCTATTGATGTCATTTCCAAGGGAAAGGGCCCCTTTTAAAGGGCCACCCCTCCCAGTCGAAAGTGCAGTCCCAATCCTGTGCCTGTTTACTCGGAAGTAGTCCCCCGGCTGAGTTCATTGGGAAAAGGAAGCCTCAGTTTGTCCCACGGGGACGACACGGGTCTAAGATGTTCCTGGGTTGGACTAGGTGGTAAAGTTATCAGATTTTGGGGAAGGGCAGCTCTTTGGCAAACGGGTCCGCAGCCTCGCGAATTTTAAGCCTCAAACGCTTCTCATTTTCCGAATGGCGTCCTAAGAACCCCCCAACTCGGTAAAGCTTGACGGATATCTTAACTAAGGTAAATAAATAGGGTTATAAACAGAGTTCCCTCTAAGCTGAGTTAGTGTGAGCTACCTCACAGTTTTTTAGCGGCCTCTGGCTCGCACATTTTTGTCTTAGCTCAGGAAGAATGGCTCCAGAGCAAACTGATTTATGCAGCAGCCAAATCGTTTGCTCACAACTTTCATGCCAGTGGCTCACAAAGTAGAATTTTTACTCACAATACTCTACAGCTTAGAGGAAGCATTGGTTATAAATCCTCGTGTTGAAGCTTAACTGGGTGGTGGATCGCGTGGTTAGATGTGCGATCGGCCATCAACCCCATCTAACCTGGACACCCCTAACCCCAGCAGAGCCGGGGATGAAGGAAATGTTCGATCCCTCTTTCTTCCACCCTCACCTGTCAATATAGGCTTCGCTTTTTACAACGCAGGTATGCACAAGAGGCAGGCATGGCCCTTTGCCGAACTGCTTTGTAAAGAAATGGATCGGACCGAGGGGGACCCTTTCTCTGGGAGGTCTCGGTGCTCCCCAGACCCATTGGAAGCGCCTTCTTAAGCGCCTTGTGGGTTCCTTTCCCCAGACGTTACCCAACCACACCCGAAGAAATACTGCCCTGTTGGTGGGGTGGGGTGTGCGTATGCGTGAAGAATGTTTATTCTCTCAAGGCAAAAACACACAGAGGTGCGTTCGGAAACATAAGCAGTTCTCTATCTGGAAACCATCTTGCTGGACACCAGAGAACTTCTTCCTAAAATGGGTAGAAGAAAAGATATGTATCTGGGGATCAGTGTTAGGGAAAACTTTCGGGGGGGGGGAGATAAATCACAAGAGGCCTGTTTATCTGAGCGGGGCCGTGGGTGTGTGCTTGTGTGTGTGTGTTTACCTGTCTGTATCCATGGATGCAAACGGGGGAGTATAGTCACCGTTTATCCCTCCCAAGCTCAACTCAGGGAGAGGAAAGCAGGATTTGCACTTCAGTCCTCCCAAACTAGTTAAATTGGGGGTAAGCCCCATTTATTTGTCCGTAGGACTTAACTTCCCAGGAAGGGTGGGTAGTCACCCCTAGATCTTAAACCCGGTCCCTTGGAAAGCCATTCTCTTCCTTTTCTGTGAGGCATACTTCCAAACAGGGAAGTCTTTAAAGCTAAGAGATCTTGCTCATTGGGTGCAATCCTCCTTCTACTGAATCTTCAAAACTAACGTTGATTTCAATGGAGCCAGACTGCAGCTCTTGACTTCAATAGAACTGGGACTTCAGATCCTACCCGTGGCATCACATTGCACTGAAACCGACAGGAATCTA
>NW_015167536.1:357748-393782 GCF_001447785.1 Gekko japonicus | reverse complement strand
TGGATCGGGGCGACACATTCCGGGTTGATGCTTAACCCCATGTGTGCCTGCTGGACACTCCACTGGGGACACCATCCATCCAAATTTTAAGCACACCGACCGTGCAGTGAGTCTAAACAGGCCCTTCTAAACCCAACAGACTTAAAAGGGGTTAGGACTGCACTGTAAATTCGATGTTAACGCTTCACAAATTTAAATTGTTGTCGTTGTTAAAGTTGCTCTCTTTAGCTGCATCATTCCTTACATTCTTAAATTTGGCCGTACAGGGGGGATGCCAGCAAAAGTGTGTGTGCCTGTGCGTGTTCGTGCAGCTTTTAAAAAAATTGGCAGCAATTTCTTCTACAGCACCACAATATCTGGCTCTGGTCAACTCGACTTACTCATTATGTGTAATCGGCTAATCCAGTCAATTCTGTTTAAACAGATGGTGACTCAGTCCCTCTGTGTCTGTTTACATATTCCTGAGTTTCAAATATATCTACACGGATATATAGGCGTTGGTATGTATAGCTCCCCGTGTGATTGATGATATAGGTTCCATGCCATGAAGAGGGTCGGTGTGCTTGTAATTTATATCTGTAGTTCAGAGGGTGCATTTACCTGTGACTGATTTATAATAGGACCTCTAGGGATGTGAGTGTGTCTGTGGAAGATCCATTATGCACGTTGGTCTAGGTGAACCACTGAGGGTGCAAGTCTGTCCCCATTTAAAATCAAGGAGGCTGTTTTCTGTGACGAGTACTCTATCCTGTCAACGCTCTTTCTGCATTGGCCAGGGTGATCCTAGTTATTCTCTGTGTCGGTGCCTCTGAGACTTGTCTGAGCACCCGCTGGGCATCTATGCCTTAGACACCTGCCTGCCCATGATAGTCAGGGCTAGATGCCCGCCTGTCATCTGAACTCGACACAGTTCAGTTTGGTATTACATCCTATCCTTTAGGTTGCAACGGGATTACCTTGCAGCCGTCACTGTTATCCCGTATTTGGCGATCAGGCCTCTTTCCCACGTGCATGAGTCCCATCGCTTGATTACTGTGCATTTTCGGTGACTGGCAGATGAAGGCGTGCATTGGCTCTCTATCGAGGTGCTGTGAGTAGATCAGGAAATTCTGTCTGCCGGGTTCTGTCTAACTGGTCGTCACGGGATTTTGCATCTAGATGGGAAATGCACGTGTGAACCTGTGACCCCTTCGATCACGGCTGGTTTGTTTTGCTCAGAGGTGTCCCCCCCCCGCCTTTTTGCATCCAGCTGCCTCATCACCTCATTAATATCCAGGGTAAAAATTTTCATGTATGTTAAAGAGGCTCCCTTCTACCTGCCTGCTTACCTGACGCTACCTCCAGATACTCAAAATACTGTCGGGAAGCAAACTCCAAAAGGACACCCAGCAGAGCAGTATTGTTTAGAAGCACCCTAGAGGTTCCTCCCAACAGTGTGCCCCCGGGCACCTTTCCGAGCTTTGAGTGGCTTTGGGGGCAAGGACTGCCCCACTGACTTCAAAGCGCAGGTTCATCGCCTCCTTCAGTCGTTAATTGTTTAGTCACTTACTCTCAAGGAGTCCCTTGACTTCAGCCGGAGCTTTATCACGTGCACGAATGTGCCTCTGAGGCTCTTTGGAAGGATCCCGGAAAGTTGCAAAGTCTTGGCCCAAGTCTGGTGCGGAGGGAATTCCTTGCAACGACTCGTCATGGAAAGGCTGGCCGAGTCCAGCTCCAGAAATCCCCTGTTTTATAACCCCGGCTGCAGCTGTTTTCAAGAGGTCTCTTCCCCCCCCCCCCCACAGTCCCCGCAGTACACTTGATCAAGCACAGCTCGGGGCCTGCGGTCTTACCTGTTTCCCGTGTTTACGGTAGTTATTAAGGGCATTTTGGGAAAATTTTGGCCCCTTGGAGTCGCCAGACCGTCTTTTGTTGCTGTTTAACCTCCCCGGTTCTAAAGCACTGGGTTAGTGAGGATCTGTCACACCCCCACACACATACACATACCCTTCCTTGTTAGTTTGAGGAGGGGGACTTCCACACACAGGCGTGGAGAGGGAGTTATCGGGTCAGACTGGCCGGGCATGTCTTGAAGAAACAAGGGCATTCCTGAAATACGCTCTCTCGCTCGCAGTCGCTCTCTCCCTTCATTCCTAAATTCCCATTAGTCTCTACCGGGACAAGCAGCCCCGTCTGACGTTTGCTAGAAAGCATCTTGTCCCTGTTCTCCCTGGATCCTTCAAAAGCCATTCATCCTTCTTCGGCCCTGGCTGCATCTCCCCGACTTCTAGCCAGGGTGCAGAGGGAAGCAGAAACCCTGCCGTCATCCTGGAGGTACCACTGGCCCCGTTGTGGCTTCCACAGTGTTAACTGTTTGCCCTACACACACACGCGCGCGCGCGCGCGCGCGCTCAGCATGGCCATTCTTTAAAAATAGCCTCCTCCTTTGCTCTCTTTTGGATTTCGTGGGCTTCGGTTTCAGTCTGCGGGGATCGTTTCATAGAGTAGCCTCCTTGGTCTGCAGTAGAACAGTTAGACTTCCAGTAGAACAGTTAGACTTCCAGCAGAGAACTGGCGGAGATCTGCCTAAGGGCCTGCCAGTGCTCGCGTGTGTACACAGCCCCCCCCCCCCCCAATTTTCCAGCAGTCTTGTGTTGTGCTTGTAGGAGCACACACTTCCAGCTGACTTTTCAGTTCTGGCTGCCTCTGTGGAAGATCTCCCAGAGTTTGGGTCGGTTGTTTCCCCGTGTCAGACTTGGCTATTAGGGCTGGCAGCTGGTGAGAGATCTCCCCCAAGGCTGTGACTCGAGGAAGTGGGTGTTGCCCAGCCCAGAAATCCTTGTTCCCAAGACTTTGGGGCGCTGATCTCCGCTTGGGTCCATCTGATTACTGTATCTAGAGAAGAGATGCCGTATCACGGTTGGTGGGCTCAACTCACCATTAGGTTAGCCGGCCAGCGCTGTCCTCCTTTCACCTGGCCTTTCAAGCAGCCCAGTCCAACCCGGGAGGATTTATTGCTTAGTAAGCCCTGTCGACAGTGGTGGGGGTGGCAAAGGCCGTCAGGTCGCAGCCAACTTACAGTGACCCCGACGGGTCTTCAAGGCCAGAGAGCTTCAGAGGTGGTTTGCCACTGCATTGTTGATATTACAAAGCCCCATGACAGAAGATCACCTGTCTTGTGTGTTTATTTAAGGAGGCGTGGTGGTGGTCTGTATAGCAAAGGCAAGCCACGGACCAAGTCTGGGTTGCAACCTTTACATCCTTCTGAACCCAATGGGTTCTACATTTCTAGATGGCTTTGTCCGCCATGGGAAGGCATGCTCTTGAGATAATGGGACCGGAGTCCAAACGATGCCTTCAGGACTGCTGTGTTAAGACTTAAGTATACCAGATTTTTATGGGATACAGGGTGCAAAGCTAAGCAGGTCTGTTTAGTCTCCTGCTCAGGACCATTCGAGGGGCTTCCTCCCAGGTACAGGTGTTTAGGATCGCACTTAGTCTGATGCAGCGGCTGGACCAGGGATCCTGGGGGACCCAGACTGCTGGAATTCCCACTCTGACATGAAAGCCCCCTGGGTGACCTCGGGCTCCCTCACCAAGTCTCAGCCTCACCTTCCTCATAGGGGTGTCGTGAGGATAAAATGGAGGAAAGCAGAAGGGTGTACGCTGCTTTGGGGTCTCTGTTAGGGAGAAAGGTGGGGTGCCAATGCTCCCTCTAAGCTGTGGGGTTTTGTGAGCAAAAAATCTACTTTGTGAGCTACTGGCATTCAAGTTGTGAATGAGCAATTTGGCTGCTCCATAAATCTGCTCTGGAGCCATCCTTCCTGAGCCAAGACAAAAATGTGTGAGCCGGAGGCTAAAAACCTGTGAGCTAGCTCACACTAACTCAGTTTAGAGGGAACACTGAAGTGGGGGTGTAAATGAAGTAAACAAATAGGCAGGCTGCCAGTGCCGTCTCATGCAGGCTTATTCCAGTTTAAGCCCACTGAAATCAGTGGTCGGCATGAATTAGTCTGCTGTTTGCGTCATGAGATACAAAGCAGAGGAGTTAAGCTTTTAACCAGGTCCCTTTTAGGAGGGCCATTGATTTCAGTGACAGAGATGTCAGCAGGTGCTTAACTCTTCTGCTGAAGTCAATGGGTCTTGAAAGTGCTCAACTTTGCCTTGATCGTCCCTTAGGTGCCGAGCGGGAGCCCGCTCGGAGGTGCTTTCGGCTGCCAGCGGTGAGGTTTTCACTGCCTCGGCCAAGGCGTTCAAGAACTCGGCCTCCGCTGGGAGACCGAGCATGTCAACCCAGCCGTTTAAAACCCTGTTGAAAGCGATTTAACGGCCCTGGATTCCTCCAAAGAGCCCTCAGACTCTCTGGTTTTTGTGTGAATTACGGGGAATGTGTGTCACTAGCCTTCGCAAGGGTTTTCCGTGCCGGGGTCCCCCTGGGTAGAGGTACTAGTATTATTAAACTGGCAGAGGCATACGCGGGTTTAGCATCGTGCTGGATTACTAGCCGCCCGAACGTGTGGATAAACTCCACTGGGAAGCTTTGCCGGGAGATCGAAGTCCGATTCGTGGATGGCTCATTCACACGCGCATGCGGCAGTCACCAGGCCTGGGGTTGCCAACTGCCAGGAGGAGGAGGAGGAGAAAGAAGCCCCATCCCTTTATCGGAAACTTAACGGGGGATGTTGTTTACCAGGAGCTGTCCTCGACCTCCCTGCCACGGAGACCTCCAGCTGCCCGGCGTTCCCACACATTAAGCCTCTCTTTCAGGGAAGGGGGCCCTTTGTTTCCTCCAGGCGCTTGGCAACCGGAGCAGCTGATGACCCACGCACCAGCCCAAGACGGTGGAGTTCGAATCCGTCTCCAGCTTCCTGCTTTCGGGCGAATGAGAGGCCGAGAAGGACTCGTCCAAGGTCACCTGAGAGCTGGAGACGCCATTCCGTCCTGGAAGCCTAACGTGGCTCCTCCGCATCTCCTCGGAAGTCTCGGAGGCAACCGGAGCGTGCGGCTAGGGGCACCGGGGCTCCCCCAGCTCTGAAGTCAAGGCTTCGGCCAGTAATCTTCAGCGACTCGCCAAGGGCCGAGAGTCCAGCTCTTTCTTTCTTCGCCAGCCCAGAAGCTTATTTTCCAGCATCTGGAAGAGGCCCGCATCTCACCCCGGATTCGGAAAGCTCAAAAAAGGGTGTTAAACGGACGCACGTGGCAGGTTGCAAACTGGCCCGGGTTCCCCTGCCATTTCTTGTGGTCGCAGCAGGCCTTAAGGACGTCCGGAACAGTGGTGCGGGAGCGCGCTCGGCCGCGCCTGCGGGAATATTCTGCAAACCTGTACGCGCCTTGCGGGAGGAAGTGCTGCTGTAAATTTATTCGGACCCGGAAAGAAAGAGCGCGATCGGTTTGTCTGTTTGTTTGTTTTCTCCTCCTGTAGAAAGACTTGCTGGATACTCAAACCCAACATAAAAATGACTACATTGATTTCCGGCGCCCATTCACAATAAAATGCGGTCTCGGTTTCCAGTGTCAATTTTTCTTTTTTCCCTCTCCCCAGATAAGCAAGACGATAACATCCCTTATATTTACAGATCAGCGGCTCGAATACTTAATTTAGATTATTTCCCCTCTTCTCATATCCATAAATCTGTCAGGCCCTGGCTGTTTCAGGTGCCAACAATGAAGAGAACATTGTTTACCAAAGCAGCTACAAGCTCAAACGACTCCTCAAAGATAATCTATACATTGTTGGAGGAGGGGAGGGGAGGGTGGGGGAAGAGAGGCGAAGTCTTTGAAGTCCAGTCACCGCGACGTTATAAATAAATGGTTAACCTTAGAGAAGTTGACGCTGCAATCTTAAACAGAGTTCCAACTTTCTGAGACTTTCGACGTCAGAGGATTTTTGGGTGTTGTACCTCTGATTAGGACTGAACGGTTAGATCCCTAACCTTTTCTAAGGAGGCTTCGACACCAGGGATGTGACCAGTGGACAATGGCGATGGGAACTCTTGCGAGGAAGCCTAAGAAGGGCTAACTCGGAAGCAAGTCTCCATTAATTCAATGGGGTTACTTCCAGGAAAGTGTCTTTTACGATTGCATCTTGAATGTGCCTCCCTAAGCAGGTCTACTCAGAACCCTGCTCAGGTCGATTCCACGGAGCCCGCCCATGAAAGCTGAAACTGACGTTGTAGTTTGCATGAAGGCTCAATGGACGCTCTGCAAACGAAGCCAAGTCGCTTGGCTGGATAGAGGGATGGGCAGACAGACAGACAGACAAGCAATTGTTCCGGAAACTGGACTGTAACCCAGTTACCTTGATCATCTCCCTCCTATGGCTTTATGCCAGAATTGATTTGAGAGGTTAGCCCCAGAAAACACTTTCAGTGATAAAACTCAGTCCTGGAGGGAATTGTATCTGAGCATGTGCAGAGTATTATCCCCTTCACTACTGGGTAATCCATAGTCTCAAATGTGGATGAGATTACGGAGTGTACAGACTTTTCAGGCCAGAAAACGGAGCCTCCAAACCGATTTGGAGCTCCATTATACGACATGAGTCATTACCTAAAAATCTTTGGAACTCCAAGGCTTTTAGTCTGTTGAAGTTCAGCTCCAGCACTCCACACTCATCTCGGGAGTAACTCCATACCCAAAGGCCTCTTTAAAGGGGGGGGGGGAGCGGGCGGCCTCCTTTTACCTGCAGGCGACGTTCCAGTCTGATGACTTCTTGTCTGGAGAGGCCACCTTTCTTTCCCCCGAACCTCACAGCAAAGAGGAGAAAGAAGCCCCTTGACTCCCCCCCTCCATTGTATCCAACTGGAGGTTTATGATTTAGAGTATTTGAATTTGTTGGCTTGGATAAAGGCATGCAAGGCTTGCCCTCCTTTTGAAATCTCTGTCCTTTCTGCCAAGGGTATGGTGGAAGGGGGGAGAGAAAGGGAGAGACGATTCTAAGCGAAGGAGCCCCGCAGTTGGGTTATACTAAAGATGAAGCTGTAGACAGACAAAGGAATACATCTGGAAGAAGGATTTCCTTGGGATTCTCTTTTTACACAGTCTACACTGCGATATTAAGCATGGACACTTAGGAGCAAATCCCATCGATTTACTCCCGAGTGAGCGTGTTTAGGATCAACCCCACTGATCAGGGCGGCAGGCGAAGGCGGTTTAGAGGGAAAGCAAACACCGTGGTCGTTTCAAGCAACCGAGATCGCCTTCACCGAGGAAGTTGGGGGGGGGCGTACTTCAAACGGCTCCCCCCGTTTCCCACCCCTTCTCCGCCGAATATTTATGGTGGAGATGGGTGTAATCGGGATTTGATTAGTAAGGCCTGCCGATTTGTGGTAGGACAAAGGTTGAGGATGAGCGACGCCTTGGAGGCAGGCCAGGGGGGAAGAGGACCTCGCAGTGCTGCGGCTCCAAGGGGGAGGCGTTCCTCCAGAAGCATCATGTCTTCCTTGGGCTCCACTTTCTGCAAGGTCTCCCTCTGTGTGTTTTTTTTTGCCAGCTCTGTGCTGGGCTTCCTCCCGTAAAAGCCCCACGGCGGCCCGAATCCTTCGCTGTTGCATATCGGGGTCAGAGCTGCTCTCCTGCCATCCTCTCCCACCAAGTCTGTGGCTTTGTCTCCATGAATTCATTAAGCGAGGCCACGCGGAGGTCACTGGCTAGAGGAGTCGCCTCTCCTCTCAACGCCCCCCCTCCCCTTCACTCTGCTCCCCGAAGCAATTCAATTTCCACCAGTGAGAGAGCTCCAGCCCTTCCTTATGGATTGACCCTGCAGCTACATTGGCCGGTTTCCCCCACCCCTGTGGGAGGCAGATGGAAGGAGCTCGGCGGAGCTCAGCCTGTGGATAATATCCTGAGAACAGGGTTGGCTTAAAGGGCAAGAAGGCGTTGAGTGAGTTCGCAAGACCAGTGGCCTCTTTTCAGGCCCCATCCCTGGCACGCTTCTAGAAATGTGCAGCGCATGTGAAGATTGCAGTTCCCTTTCCCTCCTAGAGTGCAGCGCAGCTCCCTCCAGACTGAATCTAGACTGGCAGTAAGTGGTAGAAAGTGCCATCAAGTCACAGCTGACCTATGGCAACTCAGTAGGGTTTTCGAGGCAAGAGATATTCAGAGGAGGTTTCTGCCTTTGCCTGCCTCTGTGGTCAACATCACCCTGGTATTCTTTGGAGGTCTCCCATCCAAATACTATCTAGGGCCAACCCTACTTAGCGTCTGAGACCTGAGAAGATCAGACTAGCCCAGGGCCACACACTACTGATATAGATTCTTTTTTTTTAATGTCACTAACAGTCGGTGTAGTTTATTCAGAAGAACTCTGAGAAATGTTGTTTGATGCCAGTGGATACTAAGATTTCTTTGTTAGAAATCCCAGGCTCATCTCTCAGTAGTACAGACCCCTGGAGGGAAGAAACCTCTCTTAAATCTGCCCCCCCCCCCCCAAAAAAAATTCCTGTCCTTCCATCCTGAGCCAGAGTTGTCAAAGTCAGGCCACTAAAATGGATTCTGTACCTTTGAAAGTGTCACAGAAAGCAAAATGGTACCAGTTCGATTTTTTCCCACCACAATGGGGGGGGAGTTTCTGTGTTTAGGGTTGCCAGCCTCCAGGTGAGGCCTGGCGCTCTCTCAGAATTACAACAGATCTACAGAGATCCATTCCCTTGGAGAAACTGGCTGGTTTCGAGGACTGACTCTGCAGCATTATACTCTGCTGAGGTCCTTACCCAAACTCCACCGAGAGATCCATTCCCTTGGAGAAACTGGCTGGTTTCGAGGACTGACTCTGCAGCATTATACTCTGCTGAGGTCCTTACTCAAACTCCACCCTCCCCAGGCATCATCCCCAAATCTCCAGGAATTTCTCAACCCAGAGTTGGCAACCCTATGCCTTCCATGAAACATAAACATGCAAGAAGTATCTCAAGATCTGGCCAAAGCAATCCACCAATGGGGGATGGGATGGTGACACACAGGGCAGTTCAAGTTAGTTCTTAATTCAGCACTGGGAAAGCTCTCCTGAATGCTGCAGAGGAGAGACCATCTCAGACTGAGTTTGCGTTTTGATTTATGCCTGGAAAGGTGCTTTGGCCAGTATGCTGTTAGAAGGGGTGTGCATGCGTGTGTGTGTGTGTATATAGAGTTGCCAATGTGTTTGCTCTCCCTGCTCCTGTGTCTTTAACAGGACCCTGTTATACACACACAAATTAAACAGATCAGGCTCTGTTTTCACCAATTCCCTCCAGGCAAGGGAAGAAAAAAAAATACTCATCTGCAAAATTTCTGGCTGTCAGGCTGCTCTGAAAGGCAGGGGAGCAGGTCTCCCCACCCACCCCACCAGCACCAGGGAATCCCAAACTGTATTCTTTACAAGACTGATTGATCAGGCACTCTTTGTTTGCAATGAGCTAATGCATAAAGTATGCCACACGTTATAAGGCAGGGGAACAGGAAGCAGAGTTTCATCACTCTGACAAGGGTGGGTGCTGCCTGACATGTGATGTCACCCGCAGGTGTTGCCTTCTCTGCCACATTCTTTTCATTTGGCTGAGGCCTAGTTCACAGACACAGGTACTTGATTAACCCTGAATGATGATTGGCAGATGGAGGTGTGGACTCTGTCTCCAGAGCCCTGTATTCGAAGCTACCTGCAAGTTCTGTAGCATCATATCTGTGATGGCCCATTCATACATGCAAGATCTCTTCATCAAGCAGTGGGCCAAACATATGATTAATATCTCCCTATTCTTCTCCCTGTCCTGAATCTCCATAGCCTGCATCCTGCTTATTTTCTTTGTCTCTTTGCTTACTTTTCTTTCTAGTCCTCCTTTATCCCACATCTTCTCTCAATCTATCTCTTTTTTGACTGCATAATGTGAGAACTCTAAGCACACATCTATGTGCCTCCAAGGCCTTGCTGAGAATAATCAAGATTTTTTAAGTTAAATTTCTATGGAGCAGTTTAGGAAAACATAGAATTGTTGCTTGTTACTAATTTCCAGTTAACTTTGTTAATTTAAAAACCTGTAATTGGTGGGGATTCATAGATGGGTTCTTTCAACAGCCACTCCCAGGGTGTCAAACTTCCTCACTCGGGAAGTATAACTGTCACAATCTCTGTAGCCCTTGCCTCATAATCCAAAAACACGCTGGTTCCAGGAGACCTTTGAGGATACCTGATTGGTTTTCATTGCCCTGTGAAGTTTCAATATTGTTAAATTTTTAATTATGTTGTATCTGATTTTACTGATTATTGTGGTATTTCAGTGTTGATTGTGGAATGTCCTGGGTGTTTTTTAAACCAAAAGGCAGGATATAAATGCAGTAAGTAAAATAAATAAACAAGATCATAGGTATAATAAAAGCAGCAGTGCTTTATAGGCACAAGAGTCTTGTGGGACTTTAAAGACCAGCACTGGTTTTTTTATGTGGAACAGAAACAGCTTCCTCACCTCCATAAACTGATGCTTGAGCCTCTGTTTCCAATAATAAAAGCAGCAGTGCTTTATAGGCACTAAAGCCAACAGGAGTCTTGTGGCATTTTAAAGACCAGCACTGGTTTTTTTATTATGTGGAACAGAAACAGCTTCCTCACCATAAACTGATGCTTGAGCCTCTGTTCCCAAAAAGTGGGGTCTAGTCCACAAAAGTTTATGTTAGCATCTTTAAAAAGTCATTCTTTAAAGTGCCTTGAGACAACTGTTTATTTTTGCTACGGTAGGCTAGGGCTGCAATCCTATGCATACTTACTTAAGAATTAGCTTTTTGCTGGGCCATTGGAAAGGTGACACCATCTTGGGGCTGGGCTGTGCTTTTTAGAATCCATTCCAGTAAAATTTTGCTGTGAAAGAATTTCTGAATGGCCTTTCCTCCCCTGTCTGTGTTGAAGTTTTGCTACGTGGTATTTATGGTAAGCTTTTGCAGTACTTACTTTTCATAATGATACTGATTTGCCAAAAAATCATTATTGCAAACAAGGCTCTAACAGAAAAGCCAAATATGGGCCTATTGAGAGATCCAGAATGATTCCATGCTCTTCAGGGATGCCACTGTGGTGGTAGCTTCATGCATGTTGGAACATGTGAATGGTTCCTTTTAATCATATGAGTCCTGTACATTGATTAAATGTGTTCGATGCAGACTTTTAGTAACAGTTTATACTTAGAAAGAGTATGGATGAAGACCCCAAGGTAGAAACACATCTGGTTTTCTTATTTTTGTTTGTAAATTTGGGGAAGGTTCAGGAGTGGATTATTGGTTGCTGTAGACATTATGAGACCAAGGAATTGGTTACTGTGAGTACTGTAATATTCGTGGCATGCTATGGAGGAACAGGAGTCCTACAAGGGTGAGTCCTGGGGGGACCTTAAAGAGTACAACATTCATTGTAGCATAAGCATTCATGAGAGAAAGCCCCCTCCATCAAGTATGTATCAGTAGAACAACATGGCTACCCTCAGAACATATTAAAGTGAAAAAACATTGAAAGGGGAGAGGTTAGAAAGGTTTAAAAATGTTTATGGACATTCTATAGCGCGTACACCCTCAACATTTTCCTGCTTCTCAGAGATCCCATACTTCTTCGTAGGTTTTATGGAAGCCTTATGGAAAAGGTCTTGGCAACAGAAATAACTCAGCTGCAGGGCCACCATGATGGGGTATTTGAGAGACTAAAACTCCAGGGCCTGCAGTCATCCTGGCGGGAGGTGCAGCCAGACAAGTCATGTCATTTAGTTTCATGTAATGTTTGTGTTGCATCTGGGAAAGGGCATAGAATCTTTGCATAGGAGTCTGTGGTGCCTGTCAGCAGCTCTCCTCGCCTGTATCCAGCAAATAAAACTTTGCCGATGAAAGCGATTACATCGGGAAGTGTGTGTTCTATTCATTTCACTCCCCCGATGAAGATTGCGGCCATTATTTTCTAAACAGGGCATTTGTGCTTTTAATAGCGGCATTAAAGAATGTTGTAATTAGCTCTGTACGAGGCTGCCCTTGAAGACCGCTTTGAAGCTACGGCTTGTGCAAAACCCAGCAACTTGTCTGTAGACCCGAATGAGCCATCAGGGCCCAGATTGCACCACCTTACCTACCTCAGCCGCACTGGCTGTTCCTCAGGTTCTGGGTCCAGTTCAAGGTTCTTGCAATTCCCTTTCATGCCCATGAACATGCTAGATCTGGTCCTTCTCAGAGAACACTTTCTCCCTTTTAAATAAGATTTGAGAGGTCTTGCTCAGTACTCAGAACTTGAAGTCTCTCTGCAAGGCCATGGAGCAGATTAATTTGTGCCATGGTGCCCATACTCTGACATTTCTGTCCCCATTGGGACTTGTAGGGTGGCCATGCTGTTGGCAGCCAATTAAGACCTTGTTCTGAAAGGTAGGATGCATTTCTCCGGTTGCCAAGATTTCTCCGATTACTGATTATAGTTACTATTGGAAAGTTTGTGTTTATTCATGACCTTCATATCACACTGTTCTTCCATTTTGGAGAGGTGCATAAGGTTCAAGGATGTCTCTTCTGCAGGCACTGACCAGATTAGCTTAAGCAAGGTCACTGTATCATGGACATTCAAACCATACCCAGGTCCATGCCTGGGCTTGTGCCTTTTAAATCATTTTCACTCATATATTATTGTATTTGATGTGTGCTTTCATTGTGGTTTTATTCTTGACAGCCACTTTGAAGGAATCACCATTCATGAAAGTGGTATATGAATGTTGCTGCTTGTCATGCATAGGGACCTCGCTACAAAAGGTAGCAATTTTGCCATAAATAAACACACACACAGAGAACTTTGATTTTAATGCAATTGGGTAATTAAGAATAGTTCTGTGACAGGCAGGGTTGCCAACTGTAACAGGCAATGTTCCCTCTAAGCTGTGTAATCTTGTGAGCAAAAATTCTACTCTGTGAGCTACTGGCATGAAATTTGTGAGCGAGCGATTTGGCTACTGCATAAATTAGTTGGCTCTAGAGTCAATCTTCCTGAGCGAAGACAAAAATCTGGGCTGCTGTGGAAGGTGGACTTTATGGCATTTGTACCCTATGGACATCCCTCCGCTACCCAAACTTTGCACTTCTCAGGCTCCACCCTCAAAATCTCCAGGTATTTCCCAACACAGAGCTGGCAACCCTTGTTGAAAGGATCTTTGGACAATCCCCAAACCCATGCAACTGATTCATAACAAATATGAAAAGCTGGTCCCTCTGTAGTTGGTCAGGTTTTTATTTGTTCTTTTTATTTAAAAACATTTTTATGCCAACTTTACACCCGATCAGGATTTACAAGGCGGCAGAACATAAAAAAACATTAAATCATTTAAGCAATTAAAACACAGTTATTGTCAAATAACTCAATTAAAAACACATAGACAGCCTATTTTATTTTTGTCACAGTCTTCACGGCAACTAGCATGGTGCTTATTAATGACAGGAGCGGCATTTCCCATTAGGCTAAAGCATGCTATGATGCAAGGCTCCAGCTAGATAAGACCCTTTTCTGTTCTGATGGATTCTTTGTGCGAAGAGTGAGCCTCCTGTCATATGAGCAGGGAGCAATGGCTGCATTCCCAGCCCACGAGAACCACAGCAAGCACCCATAGCCTGGTGAGCATAAGAAGCAGAATTACCATAGGCATTCCGTACTTCAGAGGGTGATTTATTTATTACGGTTGTTATAACAGATAGGAGAAAGGTACTTGCTTCTGTGTGGTGTGAGCCTGGCTGGTCTCTGTGAGGGCAAGCAGAGGCAAAGATATGGTATACGGCTCATATTGGAGTGGTGCTTCAAGTATATGGCTCAGCAGAGGGTCACCTGTACCTTTTGAACCCAGTGAGTAATATCTCCCAAAGAAGCGTAGGTGGGATTTTGCTGCACTACCAATTCTGTTTATTTGGAGAGGGAAGGTACCTCTCTGTGTATGGTGTTTGCAGAGCTAAAAGACAGGCTCTGATTCAAAGGAGCGGACAACCAAAGTTGGGGGGGGGGGAATACTGTATTAACAGAGTGCTCTAACTTCATGATCTCATGAACCCCATTCCACATTGATTTGTCTTCCTATGATGTACCTGTCACATAACGGGGTGCCTTCCTAAAGGTTCTGTGGCAAGTTGGGGGGGGGCTTTCTCAGTTCATTTGCAAGTTAGGGTTGCCAACCTCCCTGTGGCAACTGGAGATCTGGGATTACAACTGATCTTCAGGCGTCAGAGATCAGTTTACCTGCAAAAAATGGCTGCTGTGGAAGGTGGACTTTATGGCATTTGTACCCTATGGACATCCCTCCGCTACCCAAACTTTGCACTTCTCAGGCTCCACCCCCAAAATCTCCAGGTATTTCCCAACCCGGAGCTGGTATCCCTATCTGCAGTATCAACCAGGCTTATTGGGTCCTGCTGTTGTCCTGCCTAGTGCACCCTAGGGCAGAGCCAACAATTGCCTAGGGCTCTGCACCACAAGTTGCCCTTTTGTCTGCCATTGCTGGACATTTAACTAAGAAACACCCGCAAGGCTTCTTCAGAACCTGGTTTGACAGCTATTGGTCTAGGCAGGAAGGATATCAGAAACACAGTGTTGTGGTGGGGACAGTGCACTGAAACTGAGATATCAGTGGGTAGATAAGTTCTGAGCTGTCTAGAGAAAGTGTGAATTATCAGTTTTCTAGACAATGTCAGGTAGGTGCTCTTGAAGAATGACAGACAATACATATGTACCATTCACTGAGCCATCTAACTTGTCCAGTGCTTACAGGTTGTCATGTCCAGTGTTCATTGGATCTGTCCAGACAACCTGGTTCCACTTCATTCCCATTATCTGATGGCAGCCAAATTCAGTGCTCACTAGAGGGAGGAAAGCTAGGTGTCCAGCTTCACCCAGAAACTGAATCAACAAGTTAATGAATTACATGTGCTGTAGAATGAGGTGGTAAAACCATGTGATGTGATGCAGTCCATTCTGCCTTCAGACTACAGGTGGTAGATCTCAGTTTTGCATATTTATTTGTGTTAAAAAAATCCCTGCACGCAGAAAAGAAGCACTACAGGCAGAAAGATTCTTTCCCTGCCACTTTCCCCCCGTTGCTTGCTGTGCTGGTTTTCTACTGGCAGGGAGTTTTTAACACAATGAAGAATTCCAAAACAGAATTCTCCACCTGCAGTGTGAAGGGGCCCAGCGGGGAGTGCCTATGCCCAGAAGATATAGCTCAAAGACAGTGTGTATTTGTTGCATGCATGTACCCTCCCAGGTGTCTCAAGGTTGAGCCATACAGAACCAGAAGGGCAGAGGCGACAGAAACATCTGCATTTGCAGAAAACTGCTTTCAGGGTCTCTGAGCCCATGGGATGCAACAGGATATAAATGTAATATAGATAATTATAAAAAACTATTAGTGTTGGGCACATTGTACCAAACACAGGTAAAAACAGTCTGTCACATAATGGCCCCTGCATCTTTAGTAGGGATATAGGTGGGAAAGGTGATTGCTAGTGACACAATACTACTTTCAAATAGAAAGTGGTGTGGTATTTTTTCATCACAGAAGCACCGTCTCTTGCTTCATTTACAGAACCTTGTGCTTCCAAAGTCAGAAGTTTGAACTGCAGGTTTGTGCTTTGAATGGAAGAACCTTTCAGACAAAATGCAACTATGTGTGCTATAACTACATGTGTTCTTTCTTATTCATTAAGGAGGATTTTTACCTCAGTATTCCACAGAGGATTATGCTCACAAAAGCGAACAAATATTTGAAAACATCTCAGTGAATCCATATAACACCTAGTAAACTCTAGGGGTTGGATCCAGCTTGGGTTGGATCCAGCTTGGCCAGTCAGTCTCAGCCAGTTCCCCTTCTTATTACAGCCTCCATTCCACATGACTTTTTCCCCACACAGGTCCCAGAATCCCCAACATAGCCTTTTAATGGAGGGGCTTCATCCCTTTTTCACCAATCTTATTACAGCCTCCATTCCACATGACTTTTCCCCCACACAGATCCCAGAATCCCCAACATAGCCTTTGTTCACCAGTGTAAAAGCTGGTTGGATCCAACCAAGGAAATTCACCACTGCAAAACATGGTAACAACCACATTTGATAGACTGAAAAGAGAATTAAGCAGATTCATAGCTGCAAAATCTCTAACTAAAGCCCTAATGCAGATGGATGGTAAACTAGATGTTAGAGAAGAGATGAGAAAAGAGTTTGGATTTATACCCCACCGTTCACTACCCGAAGGAGTCTCAGAATGGCTCACAATCTCCTTTCCCTCCCCCTCCCCACAACAGACACCCTGTGAGGTAGGTAGGGTTGAGAGAGCTCTTTCAAGAACTGTACTTGAGAGAACAGCTCTGAAAGAACTTGTAACTGACCCAAGGTCACGCCAACAGCTGCCTGTGGAGGAGCAGGGAATCAAACCTGGCTCTTCTGGATTGGAGTCCACACTCCTAACCATGACACCAAACTGGCTCATCAGAGGATTAGAATGCTGAATGTTAGAGGCAAAGAGTAGGAGATGATCTGTACCCTTCAGGCTCAATTGTGAGCATTCTGGGGGCATCAGGCTGGATCCTCATGGAAACTCGATGCTAACTTCGTAGGCCTTTATCTGATCCAGCAAGACCATCTTGATGTTTTTAAAGTTCCCATGTCTATATATTTAGCATTTGTTGTTCTGTGCGGTGAACATCTATCTATCTATCTATCTATCTATCTATCTATCTATCTATCTATCTATCTATCTATCTATCTATCTACCTATCTACCTATCTATCACCTTTTAATACCATGTTTCCACCCAACATAGTGTCCCCAAGGCAGCAATCAATCAGAACCATTAAAAAAACCTTTTAAAATGCAATATATGTGTGTGTGTGTGTGTGTGTATATACACTTAACAAAGCACATGAACAGAAAGGTGGGGGGGTCAGTGAGGGAAGACCAAATGAAACAGATAAGTCTTTACCCAGCGGTGGGACACAATGATCTAGGGAAAGGAATTCCATACTTTGAGTGCCACAACTGAGAAGGCCCTTTCTTAGGTTGCCACCCATCTATGTATTGCATATCACAGAAGCACCAAATTACACAGTTGGAAGGGGCAATACAGGCCTAGGGCATCCCTTACAAGTGTTTGTCCGGCTGCTGATTAAAGATGTATGTAGCAGATTCATACTTTGTGCACTGTGTGAATGTCTTTCTGAGGTGAGGAGAGAAGATACAGATAAGCTGTATTGCGAATACGCAAGTAACAGTCAACTTCAATCCTACACTCTGAGAATCATCTCAGAGGTGCTGAACTCATTTGTTTCAAGGGCTGGATCTGGCATAAATGTCACTTTGCTGGCTGGGGGCATGTGTGCCATAAAACCTAATGCCAGGTACCACCAGATATATAAACTGTAAAAAGGACAGCAGCTGGTAAGCTCCGAGTTCTTGTATTCTCATTGCAAGGCCCCACGGACTGGGAAGGGGGGTGCAAAGGAAAACCCATATGGGCAGATTGGAGAGCCAATAGTGCAGCACTGGGCAGATGCTCCCACACTGCTTGACTGCTGCAGATGAGGTTGTTCCGCCATGCTGAAGCCACAATTGCAGTGGCTCCACCCACTCCTCCCTGAGCAGTCTCCTGTTCCCTCGCTTGCACTAGTTGCTCATGGGCCGCATAAGAACCCTAGACAGGTCAGTTCTGGCCCCCAAGCCTTATATTTGACACCTTTGATATGTCTAATACTCTAAAGAACTGCTTTTCCAGGATGTTTGTACTGACCACGGGTGCTTTTCCCAATGAGATCTGTTCATGGAAGGGACATCATGGAGGAGCATTTTCCCACTTCCTTCTCATACTGCAAGCCTGAGCAATCCCCACCTCCAATTTTGTTCCTGCAAGTCAACAGTTCCTCAGAAACAACACAGAGCAAAGTGAAGGTCTGCATAGGAGGAGGAATCAGTGGAAATTCTTGCCCGTTATTCTAAAGAGAGATGCACTCCTAAATTTCCAGAGTGTCATCGCCATGTGCAATGACAGTTAATGTAGGATCATGTTCTGAACAGCTGAGCAGTAACCAGGAAATCTTGATTCAAAGTCAGTCTCCACCATGAACTCCCCAGGTGACTTTATTAGGCAGTCCGTTGCTCCTCAGCTTCAGGCCCACCCCCCAATCTGCAGTACGGTGAGAACACCAGTGACCTACCTTCCAGGGAGTTTGTAAGGATTACTGAGAAAATGAGCTTGGGAAACTGCAAACTACTTTAGAAGTGCTGCATCTTTTTTATTATGCACAGTCTGCCAATACGTAAGTGGGATAAAGGCCCTGCAAACAATTAAGATGACTCAAACGATGATGATGACATATAGAGACCAAGCAATAAAGTTCTGCACACTTCCAAAACAACTAAGGACGATGATTCTTCTTGGGGATTTTTTTTTTTTTTGGCCAATGCTCAAAATTTGCATCTGGGTATCATCTCTCAACAGATGTGCAAACTTTCTGTTTAGAAGCAGTTGGAGGCAACTACTTGGAAACACAGCAATGTGTACATTGAAAGTTAAATCTGCTGTAAGCCTTCTTGGAAGAAGCAGTGACTGGAAGGTCAGAATGGACTGCTGAAGTTTTCTCTGACTTCTTCCATAGGCCTTTCAGTTGCCTATGATCTTTGCTAACATATACCTCAAGTTTTTCTGTGTTTGGCTAAAGCTCTTCTTTTAGAAGTATGCTTTGTCTTGATTGTCTCCCACATGATAGGGGAAAGGGGACTTAACCCCCTGTCCGAGCATTGTGATTTAATAGTTAAAACATTTTTAGTGGCCTGTATTTTGTTTTGTCTCTACTTAGAGGGTGCCCTGCTTTTTTGCCTCCCGGTGTACTTCTGTGTTCTTTTACCCTGAGCATTATTAGAAGCAGGGCTATTTTTGGGCAGGAATGCACAGGGACGGAGTTCCGGCTGGCTCCCGAGTTGGCCATGCCCAGCAGGAGCTCATTAGCATAACAGGCCACAGCCAACAGCAGAAACTCATTAGGATTGGCTACATTAGGGGTGTGTGGCCTAACATGCAAAGGAGTTCCTGCTACAAAAAAAGCCCTGAGTTTTGACAACAAACAAGGTAAACAGAATGAGAAGCAAAAGGTGGGTGTGGCTCTATGACCACACTTCTGGTAACATGGGGGCGTGGCCTAATGTGCTAATGAGCTGTGCTGGCAGGGGTATGGCCTAATATGCTAATGAGTTTCTGCTGTCGGGTGTGGCCTATTTTGCTAATGAGTTCCTGCTGGGCTTTTTCTACAAAAAGAGCCCTGGATGTCTAATACATAGTGCATGTAGCTCAAGATGTGTAGTCGTGTTAGTCTGTAGCAGTAGAAAAGAGCAAGAGTCCAGTAGCACCTTAAAGACTAAGAAAATTTGTAGTAGGATATGAGCTTTCATGAGTCACTGCTCACTTCAGATACCACAAATTTTGTTAGTCTAAGGTACTACTGGAATCTTACTCTTTTCTACTGCTACAGACAGACTAACACAGCTATAACAGGAACTCCTTTGTATATTAGGCGACACACCCCTAATGTAGCCAATCCTCCAAGAGTTTACCGTAGCCCCTGTAAGAAGAGCTCTGTAAGCTCTTGGAGGATTGGCTACGTTACGGGTGTGTCACCTAATATGCAAAGGAGTTCCTGCTACAAAAAGAACCCTACCCATCTTGATCTATCGGCCTCTGAGGAAGTGAGCAGTGACTCACAAAAGCTCATACCCTACCACAGTTTTTTAAAAGTCTTTAAGGTGCTCCTGGACTGTTACTCTTTTCTACATAGTGCATGTGTGAAATGAACTTATTGCCTGATCATTGGTTAGATGATACAACCTATTATCTCTCTAAATACTTTGAAAAATCACCTAGTGGAAGAAGTGGTTTACCCACTAAATACACTAGGCAATAGCCTCAGGTGCCAGAGAGGCAAGGGGAGCCGGGGGTGGCAAGCAGCAATCCTGAGCACCACCCCTGGCCCATGCTGAGACTGGGGTCCTGCCTGCTCAGTCGCCATCCACATCATCGTGAGGGCAGAAAACAGGAAGGAAGAGCCAGCTCTGCCATCACTACTGACCTTGCCACCTACCCGCCCACCTTGCCAGCTCCTAGAGTCCCATCCATGGCCTGAGTTCCTGCTTGCCTAGGGTATCAAAGACCCTTGGGCCAGCTCTGCCTAGCAGTGCCTTTTGGAGAGTATTTGGTTACTGCATCTATATCCTATCGCTCCTCCAAATAACTCAGTGTGGCATACACGGGGTTAATCCCATTCCGCCCTCTTTTCAACTTTTGATTGATGCAAACGATCAATACAGTGACAATTACAACAAACCAAGCAAACCCAAATGTAACTCAAGTATATCATTAATTTTCAAGCAACCCAACACGTCCAGTACACAGAGCACTATCGGAAAATAACAAATCCGTATATTTTGAACCCATTTTAAAATAAAAAAGAGGCAATATGAAACTGAGGCTTGCATTTGGCACCCCAAAGGTAGAGTTTTGAGGGGGGGCAGTGTTTCACATACCAAGAAAGACAAGGACTCTAAAAGACAAATCCTGGCTGTGATTTTCTTGATGTACATCTCCAAGTTCCCCACATCCCTTTTTCTGATCAAAACGATCCCTTGGATGCAGCAGGTTTCCCAAGGCAGGATACTGCTATTTTGCAGGCAAAGTCCAGACAGAGTAGCACCATAGGCAAAGGGGGGTGTTAGGCTCAAGAGAGGGTGTATTGAGCATGGAGGTTATCTTGCTGGCACTGCTGGTGTCAGCCTCCTTCCCAAAGGTTTAGTGCAGGGCTTTTTGGAGGACGTGGCAAGGAATGAGTGTCCTGGGACAATATACAAAGGCAGTACTGCCTGGCATTCTGGGGTTGCAAGCAAAATGTTTTTCTCCTTAACCTGCCTACCTTCTGGCAGCAATTGTTGGGGAAGGAGTATAATGCTTGTCCCACCCTCCTCAGTCCGTAGCTCTGTCTGGCTTTCAGGGCATGCAAGCACAACACTTAGTTCAGTCTCTCCCCCACCCTTGCCTGCAGTTCTGCCTAGCATCTGAAGAAGCAGTCATATTTGTATCTGTGCCCCCTGTGAATCTGCCTCTGGGGCTGCTAAAACTAGTGCTTAGCCACAAGGGAAAGGAAACAGTGGAACCCTTCATTCTATAGAAGTGGCAGCTGCAATCACTAGAGGGGCGTAGGTGAACAGGAGCATCATGTATATAAAAGCACTAGGGTTGCCAAGTGCTTACCTGTTCCGGAGCGGGGGAGTCCAGCCTTGCTCTGGGAGTTTTTGCACACGCGCAAAGCGCGTGCACGCCGCAAGCACGTCACACAGAAGTGACGCAAGCACGTCGGGGACGTTGGCGGCGGGGCCAGAATCATCCGAGGGGAAACCATAGAGTTTTCCTTTGGATGATTGTGGCCCCGCCCCCAACATCCCCGACATGCTTGCGTCACTTCCGTGTGACTTGCTTTGGGGGTGGGGTTCCCCCCGGGGGCCTGATCTGGCGGCGGCGGGGAACGGGCCTCCCGGGCGGGGGGTTCCCCGCCCCCTGGGGGGACTTGGCATCCCTAAAAAGCACCCACCTGAAGTTGGTGGGAACACTGAGGAAAGAAAGACATATCAGCTGTTTGCTTCTATTACAAAATCTTTTAATTGATGATTGGAAAGGATCCCTGTCAGTCTCCAGAGTTTTGAGTCTCTCTCCCTAGCTCCAACGTCTTTGAACTGTAAATCTGGCCAAAGGATGGAATTAACAGATGCCACTTGTTGTCTTATTCATGATATTAATGAAAGGGACTTTTTCACTTAGGGCTTTCCCCCATTCATTAATAAATCAATACACATCCTTAATGCAGTGTTCTGGGATTGTTATTGTGCTCTCACCCTTGTGTGGGCAACAGAAAACTCAGATCATATTTGCAGAGATCTGCTTAGTCACGTAAGAGAGTGCTTGGGGCGGATTGGTTGGGGTTTTTTGCATAGATGACAGACCGTTTGAAGCTTTCCTAACATGTGACTAGGTCAACCAAATCTCATTATTAGCATAACTTATGGCTTGTGGAATTGGTATAGTGTCATGACGAAGAGAATAAATGAATTAGCTGAGCGCTGAGAAGTCCCCAGTTCATGTCTTATCTCAGCCATAAACTCCCCGAGACATTTTAGGCAAGCCACTAGTCTCTCTGAAATGTGGGAATCATAATACTGATCTCATTTATAGAGCTGTTGTAAGGATTACCAACATAATGTATGTGGAATGCTCTGAACATTCTACAGAGCCATGTAAATGCTAAGTAGTATTGCTCAATATGTCGGTTTCCAGTTCATGAATCTGATGCAGTGGGCTGTGCTGATGGAAGCATATGGTGAAATAAACTGTTTGTAGCATGATCCCAGGCAGCAGGGCTAAGAACATATACCTAGAATTAAAACCAAAGGAGCCACAATAATTTCCCCCAGCCCAATTCAGAGATTCTGAACATGCACTCAGAAACTCTGCTGTACACACAGAGCTCCCCGGCGGCACATAGACCTTGCCACTCACTTCATGGCTTCTAGCCATGGTGACTCCACATTCAAAGGGAGTCAGTCTCTAAATGACAGTGTCAGGAGGCAACATCAGGGGAAGGTCTTCATCTCTATGTCCTGTTGTTGGCCCTCCAGAGGAGCTGGTTGGCCACTGTGTGAGACAGGATGCTGGACTAGATGGACCACTGGTCTGATCTAGCAGGACTCTTCTTATGGCCTTATGAATAGCTCCACGGTGGGAATGCCAGGGCTGAACTGCCCCCAATCTTGAAGTTAATTGGCAAATCTTTGAGTGCTTTGGAGTCCCACAAAGCTTTATATCAGACCATAATCCTTGTGGTAACAGATGTCCTGTCTCTGGTAGCTAGTCTTTGAAAATTATTTCACGTAGCAAAGCTGTGGTCCAGCTATTAGTATCTCAGTTAGGCTGGTTTGCTACCCGGCAAATGAAGCATTAAGAGATAGATCATTATCCCAGGTCAAAACCCCATGGACCAAAATTCAGTATCACTTTTCATCACGTACTCATGGTTTTCAGTGGGGTCAGTTCACACATTCAGCTGTGAGTCAGCAAACAAGACAAATGAAGTGATGACCGTGCAGGTGGTGGTGTACTCCTAAAAGCCAGTTGCCATATTTTATCATATCCTACTATTGCACCATGAAATGAATAATTAAATTGTGAAATGCACTGCCAGTGGATGTAGTGATAATCACAAGTATCGATGGTTGTAAAAGGAGATTGAACAGATTCATGACGGAGAGGTGCATCAGTGGCTACTACTAGCTATGGTAACCAAAGGGAATCTGCATATTTAGAGGCAGCAAACTAGGAATCCAAATCCTGGAAAGTAACATTAGGGGAAAGCCTTGGCCTCAGTTACCTGTTTGTTGGCCACACCGTGAAACAGGATGCTGGACCAGGTGGACCACTGGTCTGATCTAGCAGGGCTTTTTTTTATGGCTTCAACTATGAGGCTATGACTTAATCCCTAATGATTACTACTGAGGCCCTGTTCATACGAGGCATTTTGGGCCGGGAGGGGGACGGAAGGGGGGTGGAGCAAACGGGAGCGATCCCACGGCAACATCTGGGAATCGTTGCCTGCCCGTCCCTACCGCCCAAAATGCGCACTAAAAAAGAACCACCTACCTAGGTGGTTGTTTCCAGTAGAGCACCGCAAGCCGGGCCGTGGGATCAGCCGGTGCGTCCTTGCGCCGCCGCATCCCGGCCCCCGGTCGTACTGCGCATGCTCGAGCATGCGCAGTTCGGCAGCCTCCCCCTCCCATCCCACTCTTCCTCCCCGGCATCTGATTGTGCCGGGGAGCGACGCGCTGTGGCACAGGGGATCCGTGGGATCCCGCCGCGGTGTCTCAATGTTGGTGCGGCTCAGATTAGCCGCAGTTCAGCCGTCCTTTTCCCTGCCGTGTGGCAGGGACCTGAGTCATACGAGACCAAATAAAGAAGCTACAACCTGGAACCCAACTGAGAAGGCAAAATCTGTCTGACCCCTCTCCTATGCTATTATTAAACAAAGATTTCTTGACATCGAAAGGCAAGAATTTATGGAACGCGCAGCCAGCAGATGCTCCCCAAGCAGGTTGGGGACTTTTGACATGGGCTCTACTGCGAAGTATCTGTCAAGTTTAACAGCCCCACATCATCGCAGAGCATACATGCTTGCACGCTTTAATGTTCTGCCATCAGAGGTGCTTTTAGGGAGGTACCACCAGATACCATATGTAGACAGACTTTGCCCTTGCTCTCTAAAAGCTATAGAATCCACTACACACACCATACTTCATTGCTCCCTTTATAGGGATATCCGATCTCGTTTTATTACTCCACTTCTAGAGGGTAAGAGCTGGCATTCTGATGACTCAATTGTTCACTTTCTTCTGTTCCATTCTAATTGAGAAATAATGGAGGCTGTTGCAAATTTTTATATTATGCAATCAGAAGACGAGAGGCTTGAATAGCCAAGTGTAAGTGACTGATGCATCTTAGTATTTTCCCATATTTCCATGATGTTTTGCGCTTCCGTGCCAATAAAGGTTTTGTGTGTGTTTGACTGACACCTCTGAGACATCGGGAGCAGGGAACATTTTTTTAAAGTTATTTTTCTATCCTACCTTTCTTCTATCATGGAACTTACCGCTGCTTACAGAGAGTTCCTACAAAGTTTCTCATCCAGGCAGTGACCAGACTCAGAGGTTTAGCTGTGTCATGTGTGTTCAGACTGGGTGTACCAGGGTTGGTGGCCATTCACTGCTATGGAGAAAAATCAGGATAGGCATTTGGAGATGACATTGTAATGGGGACAAAGCCACCTATGACCTAAAATGCTCAATCAGCCACCCGTTCAGTTTGCAGCCTGCTCAGCCATTGCAGTCACTGGAATCAAACTTTTGATATATGGTTTGTCTGCGGCCAAGCAGCTAGAACGTGTTTGATTATTATTTTTTAAAAATGCTAAATGCCACAGCTGCTTCTTCCCCTGCTTCTGGCCAGGATTGCCACCAAAAATTAAAAGCCACCATGTTAGAGCTAAAAAGTAAAGTTGCATTCTTAGATGAGACTTACTATTTAGGTCGTGTGACTATGTCCCCTGTGACCATATACTACTTAGTGTTCATGAATTCATAGTTGAGCTGTCTGGATCAGATAAATTCACACGTGTGTGTTCTTCCACTGCCTCATGAGATGTAGAGTTTCCTCCCCTCTGCAATCCCCCCCCCCCCGAAGTTAGGCTAATGACAAAAGAAGTCTGGGGGCTTTATTTTATTTTATTTTTATTTTATTTTTTTGGCTGCTGTATTGCTGGCACACACTGCCTGCACTGAAAACTAAGAAGAAATGCAGCCAAACTTTCCTGGCCAATCCAAATTTGTGCATGCATGCTCTCTTGAAACCAATGTATACCCTGTAAGTCATTTAAATGAGGCATCCCACAGGGTGGGTGCAAAAAGAGAATGAGCTGCAAATAATGCTAGGCTTGACTTTCGCAATGTGACCATAACCCTGGAAGATACACACCTTCTTCTCCAGTGATCTAGAACATTTCATCATGCATACTATATACAGGGGTGTGTGACATTACTCCATGGTGGTGGTGGGGAATCTCTGTAGCACGCAGGTCCCAGTGCACACATAATGATGGCCTTTCCTTTAGTCACTTAACAATCATGACCATAGAAATCAGGTCTATCTAGGCCCCTGCCACACGGCAGGGGAAAAGCCTCTTAAGGCGCGGCTTTTAAAAGCCGCGCCAACGTTGAGGCGCCGCAGCGGGATCCCACGGATCCCCTGGCCGCAGCGCCTTTTCTCTCCGGGGCGATCAAACGCCAGGGAGAAAACACGGCCCGAACGGGAGCCGGCCGAACTGCGCATGTCCGAGCATGCGCAGTTTGGCTCCGGGCCGGGGTTGAGCCGGCGCAAGGAAGCGCCGGCGATCAAATGCCCGGCTTGAAGCGCGCCTACAAGTTGAACCACCAAGGTAGGTGGTTCAGCTTGCGCCGGATTAGGGCGAGGAAGGGCCAGTTCGGGCACGGAAGCAGGACGCTTCTCAGATGTTGTGGTGTGATCGTGCCGGTTTGATCCGGCCCCGAACTGGCCCGCAACTGGCCCAAATCCCCTCGTGTGGACGGGAACCTACTTTCATGAGAAGGGACACATTCTCAGAAGTGAGAAGGAAAAAAAAAATACTCCCATTACTTTCCCAGGAAAGGATCAGTCTGTATAGCCCACAGTATGGACCTCAATAAAACAAAAGGCATTTTAGATAATATATTTTATTGAACAAACAGATTTTCTGAAATCCCAGAAGCTTTGGGGTTCACACGTTCTTCAAGGAAAGGTGTTCAGCACAAAATTAAGCTTAAAGGGAGACAGTCTTACTAGGTTAGTTATTCCGATCTGTTGGCTCTTGGCTATGACAAGATTATGATCTGTAATCTAATATATCCTGCTGTTCCTATGCACTAAAAGCAGGAGAAACAGCAATAGAGCCATCCTCCTGGACAAATAATTAAGGGAACAATCCAACCAAAGCTAAGCACTTTGGGCTGCAATTGCTTACAATGTGTGAATTCAGCACGTACTTAAAAATCAACACAATCTGGAAATGGCTGGATCACAGTGAAGTCTTCAACTGTTGCTAAAGAGGCATATGTGATCTTGAAAGCAGTTTAAACAATTCATTGGCTCTTTCTCACACCTAGGAAGGAAATGTACTAATCCTTGAATAGTTACTAGGTAACATGAATTAAAGTAATGGGAGGGGGGGAATAAAGACTCAAAGGACCTGTTCATTCATTTACGTTTGTAGTTGTCCACGTACGCTGCATACCTGTAAGTTAACGCGATGGGTATCATGAGGATATTCTCTCAACGTATAGACCCCACAGCAAACCTGAATGTTCTGCTACATAATATATGAAAAGCTTAAGGATGCTCAAACCTCCACCATTTCAGCTCATGTTCTGTTCATCATTCGCAAACAGGGAGTCAATTTTTCAACAGACAGTTCGTTTGTTGACCCTTCTGCGGCTGTTAGGTTGCTTCCCCATATTGGTTCTTAGCAGCGCAGTCAGCTTTTTTGGCATGTACTTTCTCTGCTTCCTACTGTCCTTGCTGCACCATTGCTCCCCGTGGCAGACAGTTGTTTAAACAGGCAGTTAAATCAATCTCTAATCATATAAATCAGTCCAAAATAAACAGGTGTTTTTTTAAAAAAAAAAATCCTGCTCTCAGATGTTCACTGAAGTAATCCCTAGCAACATGAATGGTTGATTTGTTTGGATCTGCAGTGTTTTCAAGCCTGCACAGTTTTCAGCTGCACCCCTCCCCCAATTCAAATCCATTCGGCCCACCTTCGGGTCATGTAATGCTGAATCCGAATAAACTTGGTGATCAGCTCACGTCAGCTCATCACAGTTAAACATGGCACATTTGGCCACTGAATATGTTTGCCATGAAATTTGTGTCATCCCCAGAAACTGCCCATAAGGACAGAGGTATTATAGCCTTGGTTTAGATTCCTCGAAGAAAATATTTATTTTATTTTATTCATGTTATTAATAGTCTGCCTTTGAGTCAATAGAATCAACAGTCAGGACATTCAATAAACAAAGCAATAGGATTAGAGTTGTAGAACCAACCAGAAGTCTAAAAACAGAACTGAAGCAAAGCGTAAATATTAACATGACAGAATAAATGATGCAAAATTACATAACAGGGTCCTACTTTCAGACAGATATACACAGTAATATAGACCACAAACCCTAATAATGTTTCCAAGTAGCTTTGTGAATCATTTAGTACAGTGCAACTTTATATATTTTTCAGAATTAAAGGGCATGTATCTTTGATTTGCTATCTGCTGTATAGATTCAGGTAGACACATCCAACACAGATAATACACACTTTAAGTAGGCAAAATGTGACAGGGAAAAAGAGAGCTTAGAGAGATGAAATCAATGGGAGTCTACTAAATAATGACTACGAAGCAATACAAATTCATGATCCAGTAGTCTTATTGGCTCCAGTCCAAGGGAAGTACTGAAGCATCCAAGAATGGAATGGGAGTAGTCCCATTTCAAGTCATCAACACATTAGAAGCACCTGCTTAAGTCCCACCAGTCTCTATGACATTTAATCACTTGATCAACGTTAAGCACGTGATTAGGAGTGCTTTGATGAAGAGGGATGGATTTCAGCAGGTGCTTAAAAAACAACACCCATGATGGAGAACTTGGATGGAGTATAATTGGAGGGGGGGCAGATGGGGAGTAGAAACATTCAAGCAAGTGGTCCACTTTAGTACCTGATGTCCCTTCTACCAGACATCCTAAGCAGAGGGGCAATGAAAAAGTATAATGTCTGGAGAATATAGAAGCCATTGAACACACAGGGATATTTGCTGGCATGCAGATCTGTTGATCATCATCACCACGATTCTAAAAATAATAATAATAATAATAAACAGAGCAGAGAAAGCAGGTAGAAATAGAGACAGTATGACATAGGGCACTGAACTTTAATTGGTAGATAGGAATGACCCAAGGAGCTGCGGTGGCTCAAGTGGTTAAGATGCTGAACTGCAGGCTGTGGAAGGTCAGTAGTTCAGCAGTTCGAGACCCGAGTGCCGCATGACAGAGTGAGCTCCCGTCTCTAGTTCCAGCTCCTGCCAACCTAGCAGTTCGAAAGCAAGAAATTGCAAGTAGATAAATAGGTACCACTTCGGTGGGAAGGTAACAGCGTTCCGTGCACCTTGGTGTTTAGTCATGCCAGCCACATGACCACGGAAATGTCTTTGGACAGCGCTGGCTCTTCGATTTTGAAATGGAAATGAGCACCACAACCCTAGAGTCGGACTCGACTGGCTTTCGAGCAAGAGAACCTTTACCTTTACTAGGAGTGACCCACAAAGGCCATTTTCAAGACCTGTGGTGGGCTGCAAACACCTCTTTCTGTCTCAGGAAAAAATGAGAAGAACTGGGAAAGAGAGAAAGAAAGAGAAACAGCAAAGGACTATCTATATTACAAGTGTATGTTGGTTTTCTTTGGCTGTCATTATCTCCCAGAAAGAATACTGGGAATAAAAATCTGGCAACATTCTGAGATTTTCCCTCAATATCCTTAGTTTCCCTTGCCTTGCTTATAATTCCCAGTCCCTGTGTGTCTTGGGGAGTTTTTGTTGCAACCCCATGGACTCTTTGCGACCCCATGGACCAGATCACGCCAGGCCTTCCTGTCTTCCGCTGTCCTCTTTTCCAAATAGGCCAGTCAGAAGAAGCCGGATGCTTACAGCTCCCCCAGAGAGTCCTCAGACAAGGGAAGATTCACGAAACGATTCAAAGGCCTACTCGAAATATATTTGAGATTAAATTAAAACAAACACTAGGAGACTCTTAGTTGTGGTTGCTCTTTTATACTACTTAACAGCTAGATATATACTTGCCTCCAAAATTGTATGGTATGAGTTGTTGTTGTTCAGTCGCACAGTCGAGTCCGACTCTTCGCGACCCCATGGACCAGATCACGCCAGGCCCTCCTGTCTTCCGCCGTCCTCTGAAGTTTGCTCAATTTCATGTTCGTTGCATCTATGACACTGTCTAACCATCTCATCCTTTGCCATCCCCATCTTCTTTGACCTTCAATCTTTCCCAGCATCAGGGTCTTCTCCAGTGACTGCTCCCTTCTCATTTGGTGGCCAAAGTATTTGAGCTTCAGTTTCATTATCTGGCCTTCCAGGGAACAGTCAGGGTTGGTTACTTTTAGGATTGACTGATTTGATCTCCTTGCTGTCCAAGGGACTCTCAAGAGTCTTCTCCAGCACCATAGTTCAAAAGAATCTATTCTTCGGCGCTCGGCCTTCCTTATAGTCCAACTCTCGCAGCCATACATGACTACTGGGAATACCATTGCTTTGACCATGCGGACTTTTGTTGGCAGGGTGATGTCTCTACTTTTTATCATGCTGTTTAGGTTCGCCATCACTTTCCTCCCAAGGAGCAGGCGTCTTTTAATTTCATGACTACTGTCACAGTCTGCAGTGATCTGGGATCCCAGGAACGTGAAGTCTGTCACTACTTCCACAGCTTCCCCTTCTATTTGCCAAGGAGTGATGGGGCCGGATGCCATGATCTTAGTTTTTTTGATGTTGAGCTTCAAGCCCACTTTTGCGCTCTCCTCTTTTACCCTGAGCAAGAGGCTCTTGAGGTCCTCTTCACTTTCTGCCATCAGAGTGGTATCGTCTGCATATCTGAGGTTGTTGATCTTTTCCCCAGCAATCTTAATTCCCGCTTGTGATTCATCCAGGCCAGCATTTCGCATGATGTACTCTGCATATATATTAAATAAGCAAGGTGACAATATACATCCTTGTCGTACTCCTTTTCCTATGCTGAACCAATCAGTTGTTCCATATCCGGTTCTAACTGTCGCTTCTTGGCCCTTATACAGGTTTCTTTTCCAAATTTGCTGGCAAATTGAGTGCAGCACTTTAACAGCATCATCTTTTAAGACTTTGAATAGCTCAGCTGGGATACCATCACCTCCACTAGCTTTGTTGTTAGTAATGCTTTCTAAGGCCCATTTAACTTCACATTCCAGGATGTCTGGCTCGAGGTCAGTGATTATACCATTGTGGTTGTCAAGGACATCAAGGTCTTTCTTGTATAGTTCTTCTGTGTATTCTTGCCATCTCTTCCTAATCTCTTCTGCTTCTGTTAGGTCCTTACCGTTTTTGTCGTTTATCATGGCCAACTTTGCACGGAATTATCCCTTGATTTCTCCAATTTCCTCAGAGAGATCTCTAGCCTTTCCCATTCTATTGTTTTCCTCTATAACTTTGCATTGTTCATTCAGAAAGGTCTCCTTATCTCTCTTTGCTGTTCTCTGGAAATCTGCATTCAGTTCGGTAAATCTTTCCTTTTCACTTTTGCCTTTCACTTTCCTTCTTTCTTCAGCTATTTGTAAGCCCTCATCAGGCAGCCAATTCGCTTTCTTGCATTTCTTCTTCTTTGGGATGGTGCTGATTGCTGCCTCCTGTACAATGTCACGAACCTCCATCCATAGTTCTTCAGGCACTCTGTCTATCAAACCTATTCTTCACTATATATTCATCAGGGATGTGATCTAGGTCAAACCTGAATGGCCTAGTGGTTTTCCCAATTTTCTTCAGTTTAAGTCTGAATTTTGCAATGAGTAGCTCATGATCTGGGCCACAGTCAGCTCCAGGTCTTGTTTTTACTGACTGGATAGAGCTTCTCCATCTTTGACTGCAAATTATATTGTCAATCTGATTTCGGTGTTGCCCATCTGGTGATGTCCATGTGTAGAGTTGCCTCTTAGGTTGTTGGAAAAGTGTGTTTGCTATGACCAGTTTGTTCTCTTGACAAAACTCCGTTAACCTTTGCCCTGCTTCATTTTGCTTTCCAAGGCCAAACTTGTCTGTTATTCCGGTTACCTTTTGACTTCCTACTTTAGCATTCCAGTCCCCTATGATGATGAGGACATCATTTTTTGGTGTTAGTTCTAGGAGGTGTTGTAGGTCTTCATAGAACCAGTCCAGCCTCTTCTGCATCAGTGGTTGGGGCATAGACTTGGATTATTGTGATGTTGAATGGTTTGCCTTGGAATCGGACTGAGATCATTCTGTCATTTTTGAGATTGTATCCCAGTACTGACATTTGCACTCTCTTGTTGACTATAAAGGCCACACCATTTTTTCTACGAGATTCCTGGCCACAATAGAAGATATAATGGTCTTCTGAGTTAAATTCGCCCATTCCTGTCCACTTTAGTTCACTGATTCCTAAGATATCAATGTTCAGTCTTGCCATCTCATTTTTGACCACGTCAAGCTTACCTTGATTCATAGATCTTACATTCCAGGTTCCTATGCAGTATTGTTCTTTGCATCGGACTTTCCTTTCACCATCAGACACATCCACAACTGAGCGTCCTTTCGGCTTTGGCCCAGCCGCTTCACTCCTTCTGGGGTTACTTGTACTTGCCCTCTGCTCTTCCCCAGTAGCATATTGGACACCTTCCGACCTGAGGGGCTCATCTTCCGGCGTCATATCTTTTAGCCTTTTGATACTGTCCATGGGGGTTTCTTGGCAAAGATACTGGAGTGGGTTGCCATTTCCTTCTCCAGGGGATCATGCTTGGTCTGAGTTCTCTGCTGTGGCCTGTCCGTCTTGGGTGGCCCTCCACGGCATAGCCCACAGCCTCATCGAACCATGCAAGCCCCCTCACCACAAATAAACTAGTTCAAATTTGTACTGCTGATCTGTCCAAAGAGGGAGACGGAGAAAAAAAACAACACACGGGCCTTAACTATATGATGAACTTCTCTTGGACTTTTAAAAACAATGACAACACTTACTAGTTTCCCACACTGAATCATTAGAATTCTCTGTCAGATATCCTTAGCGCCTCTTTCAGAAGTGCCGTTTCTGGGACTTCTTGGAGGAAATAAATAGTGGTGGAACCCATTTATGACATTGGTATGGAAACTCTGAAAGAGCTATAGAAAGGGGGTGTGTGATTCACTAGAAAATCAGTGTGCCTCATGTGGAATGTTGTGGCTGAAGGTGGAGTTTGCATCCAAACAGCTTGAAGAATGCTAGCATAGTGTATTTGACTTGCATGGAACATGCCTGATTTCAATTCCTCGTACAGCCAAGATGCTCAGTGTTGGTCTTTGGCAAGCCACTTCAGCCAAATTGGCCCCACAGGGTTGCTGTCAGAATGAAATGGAATGACCTCGTGAAAACTGTTCCAAACTGTTATCTGTCTGTCTGTCTGTCCACCCTGTAAAGAGGTCTCCCTTTCCCCCCTTTTATTCACACAACAATCCTGCGAGCTAGGTCAGCCTGAGAGGGAATGAGACTGGCCCTGGGTCATCAAGGTGGGGGAACTGTCTGTTTGTATTTGGACTGGTTGTAGGATGTGTCCCTCCAAGCATTTATCTTGGATTAGCACCATTGATTTTAATGGGTTTATCCTGCACTAAGGCAACTGCGACCTTAATGAATCAGGAGTCAGACATGGAATAGCATTTTTGTTAGAGCAACAGATGGGATGGGAAGCCAGGGTGAATAATGAGTGAGCAGCAGTCAGGATCCAGAGATCCTGAAAAGGAACAAGCCAAGTTCAGAAAAAACAGGTGAACAGAGAAGCTGTCAGCATGGGGATTATGTGGCAGTGAAGGAAGCTCTTCTTGGAATCAGCAGCAACCCACAGAATCAAGCCCTCAGGTGTCAGAGGTCTGGACTGTATAGGGACAGAGAGGACACCTTAATATTCTGCCCAGAAAGGAATACATATGGCCATTTACCAAGCTCGTAACAGATGGCCATTTGCTGAGTGGTGTGCATAACCAGTTGGTCAGTAAGCCATCTGTAACATCCTGACAAGGGTGGAGTGTTTTACCTCATATCCGCAACACATCAGGGAAACCAGTCAGTGGTAAATAGCATTTAGGTAGCTGCTATTACGTGCAAACCAACATTGTTCTCTTTTTTGAAAACATTTTCAACATCAAAAAATGCCTCTTTCCCAGCAATTTGTTGGCATGTCTTTCAAAGATGTCCATCTAATTATGCTGCCTTCTCTATCAGCTGACTTCATTTGCTCCAAGTGATGTCATCATGTAGACTCTGATAGGCTCTCTAGCCTTGTGATGTCATCCTATTTGCTGCATGATCTCTGATTGGCTAGTGATCCTTGTGATTAATGCAGGCGGAGAGAAAAAGGAAAAATCAAGTAGAAGTGACACTGAAACCGTAGCAGCCAGGAGACACAATGGTACCTAATAGGATTTTCTGAAAAGTGAATATTGACACCAAGTCGTCGTATGGACACAAAGCTCATTTTATACATTTATATGCATACTCACTGGAATTGCCCTTTTTGGTCAGAAAATCACAATGGGAGAATATGTGGCAAAGCCCTAAATGTTATGGATGAGGAACTTACCACTTGGTTACACGTATGCAGTGGTAAGTTCACACATGGTCCATGATCATCTGTATGCCTCCTATGGCAGCCAACAGTGACAGCAAAAATGTCCTGAGAACAAGAACTCATATGTCCAGCATGAAAAACAGTCTGTGCAGACTGCATTGTTCTCACTCGACCTGTCAGCTGTGAGGACCAGCAAGAGCTAGCATATGCAAGTTGTCTGGCCAGTGGCAACAATGCCTATTTCAAAAAGGGGGAAGATGGTGACGAATGTCTCAGTCCTTCCCAGTCTGCAGCACTGCCTACCTATATGCCAGTGTGTGCAAGTGAAACATCTGTTCCTATGCTTAGCAAGTGTACCCAAGTGATCACAGAATAGCAAACAAATGGGAACCATTGTTGCTTATAGAGGGTCAAATTAGCCCCACCCCTACCCCAGGCCAATAAGGTAGCAGCGTGATTGGTGTAAACTATATTCTGTAAAGTCAGACTTCTCAGCACAATCCTCTTTGGTGGCAAGATCTGTATGTGTGTGCAATTTTGTTGATTGATAAATGTCCCTGTCAGTTACAAATCCTTGGAGTCACTGTCTTATCATCCTACCCACTACCTCTGACCTCACACCTCAATCATGGCTAGATCCAAAGGTTTCTAAGTACTACCAGCAATGCTCCCTCTAAGCTGTGGAGTCTTGTGAGCAAAAATTCTACTTTGTGAGCTACTGGCATTAAAGTTGTGAGTGAGCGATTTGGCTACTGCATAAATTAGTTTGCTCTGGAGCCATCCTTCCTGAGCTAAGACAAAAATGTGTGAGCTGGAGGCTAAAAAAACCCTGTGAGCTAGTTCACACTAACTCAGCTTAGAGGGAACACTGGCCCCGGTCACACGGGAGGATTTGCCCCATGAAACGGACGGGTTGAGGGCGGATTAAACCGGTGTGATCAGATGACAACATCTGGCAAGGGTCGCGCCCCCGCCCCCAACCCATCCCTTCCAGTCGAAAACACGGATCAAAAAGGTACTGGGGAAAATGTAGTACCTACTGGAAGATCTGCAGCAAGGCCGGGGATGGAATTGTGGATGCACCGGCAGCCTGTGTTATTCGAGGGACTGCTGGACTGCGCATGCGCGACTGCCAGACTGCACATACCCATGAATACTCCAGCAGCCTCAGCTTTGCCTCGCTTCCCCCAGCCACGTGAGCGCACCAGACAGAATATGCGCGGCGGCTCGGGGGAAGCATCTATAGCAAAGGTTTAGTTTTTGATTAATTATTATCTGAATATACATCCCTACCACCTTTCTGTCGCCATGCAAATGCCAACATGGCAATCAGTTGCAATGGCAGAGCATCTTGGTTATGTGTCTGTCATGCACACATGACATATAACTGACCTGGGGAGCTGTTTGTGTGCTGGCTGATCATGGGAACTCAGCTGGTACAAAATCGATGTTCAGCATGATGCTAGTGCAGACAGATATGGGGAAACCTGCAGTGCTACAGGGTGTCATGCCACCTTCCCTTCATGTCAGAAGTCTTATGGATGTAAAGCCAGGCTGTTCAAGGTTTTTCAGTAGAGGGCCACATGGTCAGAAATCCATAAGTATGCTGGCCATATGATTTTTGTGCTGATAACAATGTTGAAGTGTAGCCTATTGGCTACTCAAAAATATGGAATTTGTTTTAGCAGTAATACAAAAGCAGTCCAAAAACAGCTTAATCAGCATCATTTGTATAAAACAGCAAAATTACAGTCCTGGTGCTAGTCACCGGTCAACTGTGAGCAAGTCAGTGAGGTGTTGTTTTTATTGGTGATCCCGCAGGGTTTTCAAGGCAAGAGACATTCAGAGCTGGTTTGCCATTGCCCGCCTCTACCTCAAGACTCTGGTATTCCTTGGTGGTCTTCCATCCAGGGCCAACTTATCCATTAGGGACAGTAGGCACAGTGCCTGGGGCCTACGCTACTTTTAGGTGTCCATTAAAATGTTTTAGGCCCTGGTCACATGGGCCGGATATCGCGGGGGGGGGGGGGGGCAGGGGTAATTGCC
>NW_015167536.1:351209-357442 GCF_001447785.1 Gekko japonicus | reverse complement strand
AAACCTGTTTGCGAAGGGACATGGGGGATGCCACCACTGAAAACGCGATCAGACGCCAGCCCTTGCCCCGCGGTTTCCAGAAACTAGTTCCTCGGAGGTACTAGTTTTTAACTCCACATCTTCGGCGGGAAGCCTCGGGTTCGCCATGGGAGCTCTACGTTTCCCAGATGTGGCGCTTTGATCGCGCCCGGAAAATCCGCCTATCTTCTGTCTCTGTAGCGTGGCTAATGCTCCGTGTGACCGCAGCCCAAATTTATTTTAAAATCAGAAGGGAAAAAACAAACTTTTGAAGGAAATGTTTAATTTTTTTCTCACCTCAGAAAAAAAATGAACTGTTATGATCCATAAAAAGCTATTAAATTTTGCTGAAAACAGAAAAAATTAAAATGTTGAAGTTATACCAACAATAATTTATAATGTTATATATAATATTAATTTATATTATTAATATATCAAAAACAATTTTAATATTTTAATATTTTAAATATTTTAAATATTGATATTGTTATGGTGGGAGGGGCCCACAAAAGCAAAAGTCCCTCGGGCCCATGAAAGTCATAATACAGTCCTGCTCCCATCGAAATACTGACCAGGGCGAATCCTGCTTAGCTTCCAAGATCTGATATCAGGTTACCCTGGGCTATCCAGGTCAGGACATCCATGAGAATACTGGCATTTAACAAACTGAACTATTCTTGAGAACTGTGTGGCATATTCTGTCAGGGCACATCTCAATTCTGGCTCCAGGTTTACATCACCAATGGTGGCTTTTGGCTTCATTTTCAGCAGTTGCATGAAAGAATGCCCTCATTTCATGATGTAAATGTAGTGGAATTGAAGTTGAAGAGCTCAGTTTTTGTGTGTGCGCAAAAGGTCTTGAGTGGGAGTGGGACAATGATGGCTATCTACTCCCTCCAGTACCACAGGAGTATCAGTTGCTGGGGAGCGCAGGTGAGAGGATGCTGTTGTAGACATCCTGCTCTTGGGCTTCCTAGAGTCCACGAGTTGGCTACTGTATGAACAGAATGCTGGACTTGATGGGCAGTGGCCTGATCCAGCAGGGTTCTTCCTGTGTTCTTATGACACAGTGCATCCTGGGGTCAGGCAGGGCCTTATTTGGCCCATGGACTGCATGTTGGATCCAGTTTTATACCCATTGCTTTGAAGTCAATGTGCATCTAGAAAGTCACCCCCCAAAATGGCTTTCCCAATGCAGTTACACAGTCTGATTTCTTTTCATTGTGTGGTCAGTTTGATATTAGCATACAAAGAGAGAATGAAAAAAAAACACAACAACATGCATCTCAACACAAGTCCCCTCCATGCCAATTTCCTTTCATTTCCCTTTGACAGAGTGGGTCTTTTAAAAGCTGTACACCTTAGCCAGCTTTTTAAGACTTACGCTTTCTGACGTCCAGCCCTAATGAATTTGTTTTGCCACCAATAAATCAGAATGAGTACGGGCTCTTTCCCTTCCACCCCACCCCCACCCCACAAGTACTTCTCAATACCGCCTTCACGGTTTTTCCCGAAGAGGCTTGACATATGAGCATAGCAAGCTAGCAAATTAACATGCTGTTATTAACCAAAAATTGCCCTTTATCAAATTGCTGCGGTCTCGGTGCCTTCCAAAGTGGTAGATTACAGATGATCCTGGGCCGTGTTGTCGGATGTCCTTGCTTTGCTTTCCTGCCTCAGAAAATATTTACCTGCGCTGCAATTCTTTAAGCTGCTCAACCAACAGAAGCCTGTATTTCCCCCATGGGTGTGCTACCAGAAGGCCTCAGTGCCCTTTGATTAAAAGTAACTTCAGTTGAGCAGAATATGTTGATCCTTAGAAATTGGTTCTTGACATTTCCTAGCCTCCGTGGGATGTGATCAATACAGTTATGTATTACCAGTTCCGTTGTTTTTACACATCTGTTACTACAGTGCATTTTCTAAGCACCTAGGATGTCAAAGATGAGTATGTATGCGTGCCGGCTTGTGTAGTTTTCTCAATATGTGGAAGAGATTGTCAGGAAGTACTCTTGTGTATCCGCAACAGGTACGTTGAGAAGAACATATAGTATATAGGTTCACAGAAGGGGATGACTCAAGATCACTTCATGTGGATTAATTATACCACGACACGCCATTTATTTGCTTCATTTATACCTTTCTCCCCAACCAGGACCAAAGAGGTTTACGTCATTTTCCTCTCCCCCATTTTATCCTCCCAACAACCCTGCAAGGTGCATTAGGTTGAGTGTGTGTAACCTGCCCAAGGTCACCCAGCATGCTTCCATGGCAGAGGGGGGATTTGAACCTGGAGTCTCCCAGATCACAGTCCAATCCTGTAACCAGGACGCTCCTCTCGCTTTGTCGAATTCACCTTTCTCGCTCAGTTCCATCGAAGTGTTATTGATGCAATTTCCCAGTCCAATGCTCCCTCTAAACGGTGGAGCCTTGTGAGCAAGCATTCTACTTTGTGAGCTACTGGCATTAAAGTTGTGAGTGAGCAATTTGGCTACTGCATAAATTGGTTTGCTCTGGAGCCATCCTTCCTGGGCTAAGACAAAAATGTGTGAGCCAGAGGCTAAAAAAACTGTGAGCTAGCTCACTCTAACTCACCTTAGAGGGAACACTGTTTCCCACCCCCATCTTCATCCTGCCCTTCTCTTTTAATCCATGCTTATGGACAAAGATTGAAATCCACCTTAGAAAAGGCAGACCTGGAACATGGGCACACAATAAATTTGAAATAAACAAGTAATAAATTTAAAGTAAACAACACTGCATGTCTCCTGATTCCTGCCACTGTGCATGGGAGTATCAGGTACATGCTGCAAAATGTTCCCAACAGCAATGAGGAGAGTAAGACTAAAACAATATTTGATATTTTTCAATGTGTTGGCATAGAAATATGCTTATGGGCAAGGGCAGAATGCCGCCCATCTTCCGAGGCTCAGCCATTCAATCTGAGAGGGAATCGATCATCCTGGACCTTCAGATTCAGAAGTGCGTGGCTGCAACTCTGTAAATGTGGGTCTGGAGTAGCATTTGCATTATGTGTTGTTCTATTCATTATCCTGGGATAGCAAGCAGAAAGTGTTTCCCGTGAAGATTCAATAGCAGCCAATCAGTCTCAAACTGGCAATATTGACCGGAGATGCTCGATCACCTCTCTGCTGAGACTACAATTTGGTTGCAAATGGCGAGCTGGAGTCTCCAAGTAAAGAAATGTTCTCTCTCCCTGTTTGTTTGTTTTTTACAGTGCAATACTAAGCAGAGTTATATCCTTCTAAGCCCAATGCCATCGATGGACTTAGAAGGATGTTACCCTTTTAAGGATTGCACAGTTAATGCTAAAAACTGGATTACCAATGCTTTGGGCTTTATTCCCCCCCCATGCATATAATATGCCTATGTTTGCATATCTGGCTGTTCCAACTTGGGAGGATCTTATAAAATATATAATGTCATCAGTTGTCAGAAGAATGTGATGTGAGTTATATGTCTGGCTTCATTTCCTTTATTCGCTCTGCCCCCTGCAATGCTGCATATTCCTTGCATCATATTGTTGTTATAGTTACAGAGAAGGTAATAAATGCGACCGAGAATACATGGAAATAATTTTAATAAAAGAAATAAGTAAGTTGGTTGGATTGAAAAATGGTAGGCTGGGCAGCAACATCTTAACTCCGATCCATACATTAGTAGACAGAGGCTTGGGGGAGTGGGATGGTATTTGTGCTGTGCATTATACTTTGCAAACATTTCAAGGCCGCGGAATGACCATCTTCTGCATATGGTGTCCTAAGTATGCCCTCTTCCCATCAATATCATTGATGTATTCGTGTGGGAGGGTTAATGGCTGCAACATCTTGACTGTGCATAAGATTCCCTGTTTCGGCTTATCAATAAGCCATTATCCTCCTGAGGTGCCTGAGATGTTTGCATTGCACAAACAGCTTGTTGATAAAATGATCAAGGCTTGTAACGAATCCAGACAGCATCCCTAAGACTGTTTCACACGTTGTTCACCAACCAAACCAATGTGATTAGAGTGGCTGACTGGGAGAACCAGGTTCGAATTTCTATTCTGCCAGGGAAGCTCGCTGGGTGACCTCGGGCCAGTCACAGCCAGCCCTATCTCACAGGATTTGGGGGATTAAAATAGAGGCGTGGAGGATGTAAGTCATTTTGGGTCCCCACTGGAGAAGGCAGGGCATCAATTAAGTAAATAAACAAATCAAAACTCAAGTTTGCCACTGCATACAAAAAGACATAGGGAAGCAGAGGGGCTATATCTCAGTGGCAGAGCATCTGCTTTGTATGCAGGAGGTCCCAAGTTCAATCCATAGCATCTCCAGTTAAAAGGATCTGGTGGTAGGTGATATGAAAGGCCTCTGCCTGAGATACTGGACAGCTGCCACCAGTCTGAGTAGACGATACTGACCTTAATGGATCAGTGGTCATCTGACTCAGTAGAAGGCAGCTTCATGTGAGCTGCCAACCCACCAAGACTGTCTTATGAGCACACCAACGTGATACATACGTTTGTTGCTTCCACAAGTTACCTAAGTGCACACTTAATACATCTACAAGGTAATGTGTGAAGTGGACCATGCATTGCGAACTTGGCTTGGAGAGTTCCTGAATGTTGTTTGAGCCCAAGGAAGGGCCTTGTGGTGTGATCCTTGATAGCCTGTAGCCGGCTTTATCATCCAAATGCAGCACAACCATCAGTATCATATCATGCTTTGGGACCAACAAACACCACTGCATCAAAACACTACAGTAGTACAGAGATATTTTATTTTGGGGGGCATGGAAATTAAAACTTCAGTTAATTTTAAACACTCTCCTTCTCTCCTGGATCAAATTTTACAACCTGGTTGGCTGAGTACCTTGTTTACGTGCTTATGGATCTAGTTTGCCTTCAAGCCAGTGTGGGCCAGTCAAATGCTCTGCCTGACTTCCTCACAGGGTTGTTTTGAGGATAAAATGCAGAAGAGAAATGTATAAGCTGTTTTGGATCCCCATTGAGGATAAAAGAGGTGCATAACCGAGGTAAACGTCCATCAAATATTAGAAGTGTTTAGAATTTTACATCCAAACGTGATAATTATTTACTTTCACATAAAATTTCCTAAGAAGTACTTTTGCCACATATGGTGGATGGCTAATAGCTAGAATATGGGTCTTTGGGTTTTGGTTAGTTTTGTTGTTATTTTGGAGGTCATAATTCATAAGGTCACCATAAATTGGAAACGATTTGACGAGACTTAACACGCATGCATATACCAAATACATGTTTCGGAAGAAACTGCATGGCCTCACCTAAGCAAATCACTTTGATTTCCCTAAGAAATGTCCTCATTCAAAACTCTGAAGGCAAATGCATCGTACCTGATCTTGTCTCTTTGGTGGTTATTCACATATTAAAAAATGAGATTGGCGATCACGCGGGGGGGGGGGGGGGGGAGAAAGAATATTGCCAAGGGGACGTTTTGTGTTTACATTCATCTTTAATACATACAGGGAAAAATACATTTAAAAGACTCAAGCGGATGGGGTGGGGTGGGAAGGAAATTCACCTTCCACATAATCACACTTTTCATGGAAGAACCCCCCCCCCCAAATTAGAAGTGTACATTTCAATTTTGTTAATTTCACACGATCCTCTCTGACTGTTTTATTTTTAAAAGAGAAACAAACCCAAACTCATTTTATTTCTACGTTACATGTATGAATGAAGTATCGTGATCTATGAAGAATTATTCCTGCCTCCTTTTACTCACTTTACCCCAGTAAGTCAATTATCGGCAGGATTTGAGCTCTGGTCCCAATTCCCACCATTATCATGGATTCACTTTCAGTTGCCTTAAAGGTCTCTCTGAGCTCCCAGAAGTTTGCTGAATGGCCCTTTTTAACTAGAATCCCCTTTCCCAGTGGTCCACCAACCTATTGGAGATGTACAAGGCCAGAGGCCACGTTCAGGATCCCTTAACAATTAGGCCGGTAACTGTCAAGATCTACTAAATTATTATTATTGTTATTGCTGCTGGTGGTAGTATAACAAGGGCGTTATGGTGTGTGGGGTGGCGGTTTCTAAAGAGGCAGGACAGTTTAAGCAGGGATAGACTGCCGCGGGGGCGGGAAGAGAAAGTGACTCGCAGGCTTTTCGGGAGAGATCTTCTGGCCTCGAAGTCCTACTGGGGGGGGGGGGCCCGGAGCCCCGAAGAAGA
>NW_015167536.1:347537-351179 GCF_001447785.1 Gekko japonicus | reverse complement strand
TCGCAGGAAGCCAAGGGGGACCGTTCCGACCTCCAGTCCCTTTTCTTGGAAGTGTCCGGAGCGCAAGGGGCGGCGGCGGGGTGCGTGTGTGCGTGTGTGGAGAGATCGCGAGGTATTTAAGGCACTCTAGACAATTGCTCATTCCGTAATGAGTTATTACTCTGCCGAGCCAAAGGTCATTAGAAAGGATAAGGGCGGCCATAAAGGCGGCCCAGCTAGCGTGCTTTTCCTATAGAGATTATCATTATTGGCTTATTAATACGCGATAATGTTGAATTATACACGGCCATAAATAGGGAAAAGGTTGACTTGGAGTTTTAAATATTTTATGAATCGCGAAGCCGGCCTCCCACGCCGGTCGGGCGGGTCCCGTTGAGTGGGATCGGCCTCTTCGTGTGTGCGTGTTTGAGCCCCGTCCCCCTCCCTTTCATGCTTCCGGCCCAGATTTGGTTCCGTTTGTTTGTTTGTATAACCGTAAAGGGTGTCAGCAAACCTGGCTTGGAGCCTCAGAGAGGCCACTGATGGGATTCCGAGGCAGAATTTCTCCCCAGTGAAAGGCATAACCGCTCTGCCTGAGCCTGGCCGGATCAGACCCAGGGTCCCCACCAGTGCTCCCTATAAGCTGTGGAGTCTTGCGAGCTGCTGGCATTCAAGTTGTGAGCGAGCGATTGGGCTGCTGCATAAATCAGTTTGCTCTGGAGCCATCCTTCCTGAGCCAAGACAAAAATGTGTGAGCCAGAGGCTAAAAAACTGTGAGCTACCTCGCACTAACTCAGCTTAGAGGGAACACTGGTCCCCACGGTTCTGTTGAGAATTCTGGGTATTTCCTCATCCACAGCCAAAGTCTTTCAAGAATCTCAGCAAGTAGCAGGTGCTAAGTGCTCCCCTCGAAATCAGCCCGTGGGTACTACTGCACCACTATTTACCCCCATCCTAAAAGACGTCCCCCCCTCTTCACCCCCCAAGCCACCCCCCCACACGCTAGTTTCCCACAGTTGGAAATTCAGCGGGTTGAGTTTCAGACAGAGATCCCGGGTTTAAAGAGGACTAGCTACTTGGGAAAAGTATAGAAGAAGAAGTAAACAACAACGTGCGCATCTGTTTTAGGGACACTTACTTGGGAGTAAGCTCCACTAGTGGGACTTCCTTCCGAATAAACATGTGTAAAATCGGGTTGCATTGTAGCAATGTCTTTCTTTCTTTCTTTCTTTCTTTCTTTCTTTCTTTCTTTCTTTCTTTCTTTCTTTCTTTCTTCAAGCTCGGAACAATAAGGAGTTTGGGGCTCCATCTGATATAAATCAGCGGTCAAAGAAATAACTCTGGAAAAGGAAAAATGAGATTGAAGTTTCTTCAATGAACGGCGCTGTCACTGGACTCATTGTGGACCCCCTCCCACTACCAAAAACCCATATGCAAAAAGAGAAGCCGGTTCACCAAACCTGAAATAGTAGTAGTAGTAGAAGTAATAACAATAATAACAATTCCCAAGAATTTGGCTAGCTCTCGATTGCAGAACACCATCTACCAGTCAAATGTCTGACTGTGACAACTCATAATAACAACAGTAATAATGTCAGTACTCCTACGGAAACAATATTGTTTCGGTAATCTTAAAAGATCAAATCGCTGGTAAGTGTATGATAGTTTTTTTTTTTTTTCCTGATCGCAAGGGCCGTATGAAAAGCCTCCTGACCTCGTAACGGCCACAAAAAAAAAATCGTCAAGTTCATTTGGAAAAAGAGGGTTGGAGAGGATTAATTAAAAAAAAAACCCTGTTAAATGTGAATTGTAACCAAACGATGCTTTCAATTCAGGTTCCAAACCGTTGCTTGGAAATATATAACTTTTTAACTCCCCCCCCCAAAAAAAAATAATTTAGAGGCCTGGCGAAGTGGGAGAGACCCCTGCAGACGGCCAAGAAACCCTGCCAAAGGGAAGGCCGATTAGTCCAAGTAGACTTTCCGCGTTTTGTAGGACTGGCAGATGCGGGCGCATGGCCCTGTAAGTGCACGTTTCAATAATCGCCAAACCTCCGCATTCTCTCAGCCCCCCACCCCCACCCCCGGCACCCCGAAACTATCTAATGATTCTCGGGTATATCTCTTTCTTTTAGCCTCCCATACGCCCCCCCTCCCAAAAGACAGGAATCAATTTCATAACACACAGAGAGCGATACACAGACACACACACACACTTTATTTTCTGTTCCTATACATTACGCCCGAATCTACTCCTCGAAATCCCCGAACGACCACAGCCTAGGAAATCGACGCCAGATCACTTCGGCAGCGGAAGAAACGCTACAGACCCAGTACCTTCATCTCTCAGCTTTTTCTTTGGCACCCGGCTTTCTGGCTCTCCTTTCCCAGACACTTTCTTCAGCGAGATCTTCAGCCCCGCAGAAGGACAACACAGAAGGCGAATCTAAGGGGAGGGGGAAAAATCATACAAAAGTTAAATTCTTCTCTTCTCCCCCGCCCCACCCCACCCCACCCCAGTGCCCCCGTGGGATGCGACGCTTCATTGTTCCTTTGTTATAGTTTCCAGCAGGCTCTTTTTAAAGGGGGGGGGGGAGAGGAAATATTTTTCTTCTCCCTCCCCGAAACTTTCCTTTCTAACACCCTCTACTTTTCTTTCTCTTCTCTCTCTCCCCCCCTTCTTAATCCACGATCATTCTTCATCGTCTTCATGTAGGAGTAGAAACCCCTTTTAGCTGCGGAGTCTTTATTACGACCCTTAATGCTTTCTTAGTGGGTCTCAGTGGCTCTTCCCCCTCCCCTGGAAGCGTGGGCACCCGCGGAAGCAACCCCATAATGAAACCCCCGCAGACTCGCATTTTAAGAGAAAGTTGCAGACTTCGTCAAATTTCCCTCCTACAACCTGGGGTATTTTTTATTTATTTATTTATTTCAGAGAAAGGGCTCCTCGGGGGTAGTCAATAGCACCGACTCTGGGATTTCTTTTCTCCTTCTTTCTCTCTCCCCCCCCCTCCTTGTTTACAGCTACAGAAGGCAAAAGAGCCATAAATCTTAAAACAGCCTACAGAGACGCGGGCATTTGTATGCATCGTTAGAACTAGCTAATACCTAAACCCATTAGCAAGGCATGTAGAGTTCTAGTTTCCGGTGTACATTAACTTACAGTTAAATTCTGGAGGAAAGGGCATGGCGATTAACATAAACCATATCCATCATATTGTTTGTCATAATAGATTAGTCAACTATGTATGCGCGCGCGCGCCTGGACACCACCCCCCCTTCCTCGCTCTCGGTTAATTTCAAACCAGAGAATCGTGACTATTGTATACTGGGTTGTTGTTGTTTTTTTTGGGGGGGGTGTCTTCCTACAGTTCCAAGATCATCATTTTGGTATATATGGGGAAAATACGGGCGCGGGGGGGAGGGGTGGATTCCTACGACTGCCCCTAAGCAAAAGCGAAGGGAAGGACTTGCAAGCCGTCAAGAAAGGAAGGAAAGACGAGATTATCCATGAAATAGAAGCCCGGTGGAGATGCTACCCGGTATGAACCGTTTCAAAATGAATGGGCCCCTGGAAGACTCGGGCTATTTCCTATGGCCATATTTAATTTTTTTTTTAATGGGGCTGTTGAACAACCGGACACCCCCCCCCCCATTCCCCTCC
>NW_015167536.1:261368-347434 GCF_001447785.1 Gekko japonicus | reverse complement strand
ATCTGCCAGTATTAAGCCAATACCACCCCTTACCCGTTCTAAAAAAAATCAGACAACAAGCTCCCTCCCCCCCGCCTATATTCACAGGGCCCCCTCCCCCCCTCCTTGTTTAGGCTGCGCGCAGAATATGTGAACTTTTGTAGCTCTGCTTTTCCCGTCTTCGCCCGCGAAAGCGTTAAAGGTAAGGGGTCTGGAACTCGTATGCAGCAGCCGGCTTTTGTAGCGATGATTTATGGCTTCAATCTTGGTTCACCCAGAGTTCACATGGATTTGCTGCTTCTGAGAGCTAAAAGATGGTCTCGCTTGACAAGTGTGACTATTCGAAATGCTTCTCTCTCTCTCTCTCTCTCTCTCTCTCTCTCTCTCTCATCTTCTGTAGTGCAAAATCGTTTATAATTGAACCTCAAAAAACCGGCTTGCTTTTACATGAACAGGAATCAGATCTGAAGGATCCAGTTGATTATATATGTATAAAGAGATATCGCCTACACCTATAGGCAATATATATATATACTCAATATGCGTCCTTCTCTCTCTCTCTCTCTCTGTACATATATCTATATCATTATGTATTTGTGAGTTTAAGTATAGGAAAGAGAGAGAAAGAGAGAGAGAGGTTCTTCCGAGAAAACGTGAAGACAATCTTAGAAGGGGAGGACTGGTCCAATTTCCTCACCACCCCCCCCAAGCCCTTCTTTTCTCACCCCATCTTTCTTTGTTGCTAAATTGGATTGTGGGGGGGGGGCGGCTTGCTAGGCGAATGTGGACAGAGCCGTTTGAAGCTGGCGCCCTGTTAAATTTCAGATAATTTAGGGTTTTCTCTTTGGGAGGGGGTGTGCAACCCTAGATTATTTGATTCCCCCCCCTACCCTATCCTGCCACCTTCGGTGCTATTAAAAACAGACCAAACAGGAAAGGGGGGGAGAGGGTTAAATAGAAGCAGGGTGTATGTGTGCGTGTGTGTGTGTGTGTTTTTTTTAAAAGATACTGCAGAATCATCAAGGCCAGATTTGCATAACGTGACTTGCCTGCCAAGAACCCTGCCTAGTCGAGCCTCCACTCCCCCCCTCGCCTTTCTCTGGCAAGGAATAAATCTGAATCGCCTAAGCATAAATACATAAACGGAGAAGGCCAAGCGAATAGCTGCAGTGGCGGGCGCGGGGTTGTGTGTGTTTGGAACAACCCTTCGGATTTGCCTGTAAAATAACCTCTTTGGGATTTGATAGGGGCATGCAAATGTCTCCGAGATCGGATGTTTTCCACCGACTACTGCAGAGCAACTAAGGGAAATAATAACAATAAATCCCAACTTGGGGGGGGGGATTCCCAGTGCATCCTTTGGACCCGGGTATCGCTGGGGGTTTGTTTGTGCCCGAGCGCGCGCAGCACCCGACAGACGCGATCTATGGCTAATCCGCCTGGGAGGAGAAAGTTCTGCTAAATTCGGTTAAACTTAGTTCCAAGAAAACGTGCTTTGGATGGAATCGGGAGGGCCCGAAGCGGCAAGCCTCCCATTGACGTCGAACGAGCTCTCCCATTCACTAAACCAGAGGAGCTTCGGAAAGAGAAAGTGGTACTTGAGACCCAGAGGAGTTAGCCCCGTTAGTCTGTTGCTCCAAAATACTAAAAAAAGCCCAGTAGTTTGTTAGTCTTAAAGGTGGTACTGGGCGTTTTACTATTTGGCACTTTAGAGTAGGCCCCAATCCCCGAGCACACGGCCTTGGAAACCAGCCCTCCTTTCCAAGGGGTTTCCTTAGAAGCGTTGATTTCAAAAGGGGGGGGGAGAGACTTCCCAGTAAGTCAGCCCCCTCCATCTCCAAGGGGCTTGCTTAGCAATAGCAGATGAATCCATGTGGATGGCGGGTCTGTCCCTTCCCATGGCCCTTCAGAGATGGAAACGAGGCCTTTTGTGTCCATTTCCGTGGGACTTGCTTAGGATCGGGGCATTGACCCCTCTCTTCCCTTGCCAACGAAAGAACCCCCAGGGCTCAACTGCATTGCCGACTTACAGACCAATGCGTTTAAGCCCACTGACCTCAACCGGTTGTTGGGATGCTTAACTCTGTGACGGGCTGCTGGAGCCGGCGTGTATTATTGACTGGCCAGGAGGTCTTTGATGAGATAGTTGGATAAAGAGACAAGTATCTAGGCGCTGGTGCCAATTACTGAGAAATAAATCTGTTTCTCGATTTATAGGGAGTGTAGTTCTTGCCTATCTTTGATCTGTGTAGCTGGGTTCCCCTTTCTCCACCCGCCCCATCTGTTTCCACCACCCCCCTTCTTTCGCGGACCTGCAAGTGCACAAACACACAAGTGTCTGTAAGAGCCCACTGCGCGGGTGTGTGTGTGCGCCTCAGCACACAAGGAATAAGCAGCCGAGAAAAGAAGTTCTGGGAACGTCATTCCAAGTCTCTCTGTCCCCGTCCCCCAAATGCCCGATGCTCGAAAATTCAGCTGGTAGAAACCAACCGTTAATTACAAGCAAACGACTTTCTCCAGCAAGATGATTTCCCGCCACCTTCGGGACCAGAAGTTTGCTTACTTGCGGATGAGACATCATAGAGGCGGTTACTTTCTTTTTACAAAAAGAGGGTGGGGGGAGAACAGGATTGGGGATGGGGGGCGGTGCGTAGAGAGGAAAGTGATTCGACTTTGATGCCCCTTTTAAAAATTTTCTGGGGTTTGTTTCATTACTTTTATTGGGGGGGGGGGTTAGTTTTGGTCAATATGGCCCTAAAAGCGTATGGGCTGCCCTTGATAGTACAACCCTGTGCGGAGATCTTCCAGTAAAATGATAGGACTCCCTTCTCTACTGGCGAGGGACAGACTAAAAGCCATACGGGCGTTCAAAGGCGGCCGGCAAAGAAAGTCAGTTGTTTAAACCTGAAATGCGCCCTCAGGACATTGTGTGTGTGTGTTGGGAGGGATATATACTAATATTTGCAGTCTTCAGTCATTTCACGGGTCATATGGATTTAAAAAAAGAGAGAGAGAGAGACGAACGCTTGACCAAATTCTATGTGCCTTTGTAGTGAATGACAACAACCTCCTTTCACGGAAGGAAAAGGCAGGAGATGGCCTCCCTCCACCGGGACGGCTATTTCTTCGGGCAACTTCCAGGTCACTGGTGCCTCTCGCTGCCTTCGAATGGCGGCATCAGATGGCCGGAGGAGATCCGGGAGGACGGGGCAGGTCTAGGCACTGCTCTTAAGCCGGGCTAGCCAGGTCCAGAAGGCAGAAGACGGGGGGGCAGGGAACAACCCCCGGGGGGGGGACCATTTCCCAGCATGCCTTGCTTCCCAGAGGCACCTGGCAGGAACCAGAAAGCTGGGCTCTGGAGGACCCCCCCCCCCGCCCCGTTCCCTTCCCACTCCCGTCCAGATCGGGCGGCATCCAATCAAGCCTCTTTCTTTGACCTCGGGAATGAGAGTTTCGCCCCCTCCTTGTGAATCCTGGAAGCTGCCCTTAAAACGTCAGGAAAACCGGCTCCTCAGAAGGGGGACCTGGGAGAGTCATAAAAGATCCTGCCCTCAGACCCGAGAAGTCATGAAGGGCTCAGGCCAGCACTTTAGCGAAAAGTCAGCATTTGTCTGGGATTGAGCTCCCCTTGCAAGAAAGACTCCAAGCCAGTGCCTGTAGTTTGAACCGAGGCCTCTTTCTAATGCTGGGACTCTCTGAAAGAGGAATCCTAAGCAGATCTACTCAGAATCCGACTCAAGTCTGTTCAATGGGGTTTACTCCCAGGAAAGTGTTCTTAGGACTGCACTGTCCTAAAGAGGTCTCCCAAAAATAGTAGATCTGCTCCCCAAATTTACTTCTAAGCATGCATAGAGTGTGTGCTCCTTACCCAGGAGTCACTGGCAATGCACCTTCTAAGCTGTGGAGTCTTGTGAGCAAAAATTCTACTTTATGAGTCACTGGCATTAAAGTTGTGAGTGAGTGATTTGGTTACTGCATAAATTAGTTTGCTCTGGAGCCATCCTTCCTGAGCTAAGACAGAAATGTGTGAGCCAGAGGCTAAAAGACTCAGCTTAGAGGGATCACTGGTCACTGGTGCCTTGGAGATGCAGTCTGTGCAGGACTGGAAGGGGTTCGCTTGGAGCGGACTCTACCAAGTTTTTAAGCAACACGAGACAAACCTGGACTTTCTAAAATCGCTGACAATGATTCTGCCTTCTGTAACAGACAGGGAGGGGGGGGCTCCACAAAGTTCTCCAGACAGGATAGCAAAGTTGGGAAAGATTTCAGTGAGGAGAATAAATGTGATAAGGAAAGGATAAGGTTAAATAGTACTTTAAAGCCCTGACCAATGCTATGGAGGGTACCTAAGTCTGAGGCAACTTCCCTGTTAACACTACACTGGGATATCGAGAGAGCCAGTTTAGTGTAGTAGTTAAGAGCAGTGAACTGTCATCTCGAGAATCTGGTTCGATTCCCCTGTACTGCACTTGAAGCCAGCCGGGTGACCTTGGGTCAGTCACAGTTCTCTCAGGCAAAAAAAATAAACCTGGCCACAAAAACAGCTAGAGTTTGAGGATGCCAGACAATCTTTGGGTCTCCTGGCTACACTATACCCACTGCCAAACAAGAATCCATTAATTAACAGGATATCAGGGACCGCTTAAGTGGCAGACATTCTGGATTCCTGCTTTCTCCTGGGGAAAAATGAAGGGGTGGGGATGGAAGAGAAAGGTAAGAATATACTGGGGGTACTGTAAGTTAGCCTGAGCCCACAAAAACTGAAACTCAGGTAGTTGAATAATGTGACGAATTTATTAATGAAATTATTAAGAGGATTTTAAAAGTAAGGTTCTCAAACGTCTCAGTACGCACACACACACGGCTTGGATTCATCTAGTAACAGGTTTATTTCACACTGAATAGAATATTACTTGCATGTTTTCCCCTGTAGGTCTATAAATAAGATTAGGCCCCGTTCACACGGAGCATTTGCCAAGCTAAAGATACGGATGATAGGCGGATTTTCAGGGCTCGATCACACCGCAACATCTGGGAAGAGTAGTGCATCTGTGGCTAACCCGTGGCTTCGTGCTGAAGATACGGAGTAAAAAACTAGTACTTACGATGTACTAGTTTCTGAAAAACGTGGGGCAAGGGCGGGCGTCTGATTGCGTCCCGTCCTAGTCCCGTCGCAAACCGGTTAGTTTTTTTTAAAGTCTTCACGGGATGCGCACAAACAATCATGCGCATGCTCACCTTTTGGTGAGAAAAAAAAATCCCGTTTGCCATGGAAGTGACGCCTAGCGATTGCTGGTGTGATCGCACCGCGCCGCTTCTTTGCCGCGCCGCAGGATAGCCGTGTGATCAGCACCTCACGCCCTAACCACGGGACCTCGACGCGATGTGTGATCCAGCGGCCACGCGTTATTTTGCTCCAGGGCAAACAGCCACGCTTCCCCCCCACCGCATTTTCCGGCCCGTGTGACCGGGCCCCCCTTGGGTTTTTGTTTTTTGTTTTTTGTTTTTGCATTTTTGCATATTTGTGTATGCCCTGCATGGAAGTCAAGGCAATCTCTGAAGACCCCCAGTGGGGCACAGATGACATTTGAGTGACTTGATAGTCTGCCTCTGGCCTCCTGGCCCTGGTATTCTCTGGAGGTCTCCCATCCAAATACTTTCCAGGGTCAGCCCTGCTTAGCTTCCAAGATCTGACAAGACTGGGCTTCCCTGGGCTATCTAGGTCAGGGCTGGTATTTTTTTTTAAAGATGAAAGTTCCAGCGAAGGGTTTGGAAGGCTCCAAAGGACACCATCATAAACCTTTGCAGTGTAATCCTCCCCCCAATTAGTGATATGGGGTGAGAATAGGCAGGTGTAGTGGTTAGACTAGGCTCTTGGACCCAGGTTCAAATCCCCAGTCAAGTCATACCAGCTTAGTGGTTGGCCGTCATTCTGTCTTAGCTAACCTACCTCATAAGGTTGTTGTGAAGCTAAAATGGGGGAGGGAGAATGATGTTTGGCACCCAGAACTCCCTGGAGGAAGGCTGGGATAAAAATGTACAGAATGAATGAATGAATGAATGAATGAATGAATGAATGAATGAATGAATGAATGCTTTGTGAATGGGCACCAGTAGACTTCTTGTGACCTGAAGACCACAGCTTTCCCAAGGTCCTGATTTGCTTGCTAACCTGCTTCTCAGCCATTTTTCAAGGGGTGGGGTAATCTTGCTCTATTAAGGCCAGTAGTCAAGATTACACGGTTAGAATGTCAGAGTAAGAGTTAGCAGAGCTGTGCTGAAATCCTCACTCAACTGAAAAGGTTCATGGGCTGCCTTTGGGTCGGGCTTCCCCGTTCTCCCATCTCCTCCTGCCCAATCTACTTCACAGAACTGTGGCAAAGATAAAACAAGGAAAAGGGCAACCATCAATGCAGCCCTGAGCTCAATGATGAAATTATTATTTTTTTAAAAAAACCTGATTTGTAGGATGCAGCCTGGCACATTATTAAGCTCCTTAAATTTATATCCGGTTCTATATTATTTAATTGTAATGTGATCAGAGATGAGTCTTTAAATTGATCAATCAATTACTTGAGACACTTACATATGAGTAAAGCAGTCCTTTAGAAGGGGGAAAATCTTGCATTTTAGAATTATTTTTGAGTTATTGTTGCTGAAGGAACCATATTGAAAGAGTGATTTATGAGAAAGGGGACATGCCTCACCCAAAAGGATGTCTGCCAATGCCAATGCAGATTTGGTAAGAATTTTTTGTAAAACTATTGTTATTTTTTTTCAACCCCAAAATCCAACAGAAAGCAAACAAACAAATCCTGCTCTTCCCTTCCCTTCCCTTCCCTTCCCTTCCCTTCCCTTCCCTTCCCTTCCCTTCCCTTCCCTTCCCTTCCCTTCCCTTCCCTTCCCTTCCCTTCCCTTCCCTTCCCTTCCCTTCCCTTCCCTTCCCTTCCCTTCCCTTCCCTTCCCTTCCCTTCCCTTCCCTTCCCTTCCCTTCCCTTCCCTTCCCTTCCCTTCCCTTCCCTTCCCTTCCCTTCCCTTCCCTTCCCTTCCCTTCCCTTCCCTTCCCTTCCCTTCCCATTGTGGCATTTAAGTAGCCTCTGTGCAAGAGTGCATCCATATAGGAGCTCACTCAAAGGTTATGGATAAACCACCAGCTGCAGGCCTGAGTAGAGCTGCGCTGAAGTCCAGGGGCCTGAAAGGACGTCACGATGCTTTGTTGTACTCTGAATTGTGCATCACCAGATCTCCCCTGCCTACCATCCACTTTAAGAATTTCCTTCCAGTTTTTAGAAAATAGGGGGCTGGATCCAAACCACAATTTCCACTCACACTTCACACTCTCTCAGTGGAACAGAATACCCCCCCCCAAAAAAATGCTGCCCACTGATCTCCACAAAATGCAGCTTCTGGGGGACCACAGACCCTCAAGAACAGCATGAAAGGGGAACTGGGAGTGTGTAGCAGAAAGGGGAAATTACCTCATCCCTTCCATCAGCAGACAACTTTGTCTGGATCCAACCCATTCATTCAAAGCAAAGCTCCTTCATCCCATCATGCATTGGGGGCAGAAGGGAAAGCCCAACATCACGGGGTCGAGTAATGCTAAGGAGAAGAAAGAAAGAAAAGTTGCAAGCCACTTGAGTCCCAAAGTTACTCTATTCCTTTCACGTTTGTGGAGGGACAGTCTAGCATCCTTTTGTTTGTGAACAGGGTAGAAAAAGAAGAGTTCTCGGGCATGATTGACATGTGGAAATCCCTCAAATACCTGCATTGGGAGGGTATGTAGTAGTAGTAGTAGTATCTTCTTCAGTGAGATTCATAACCTCTCTAGGAATATCAGGAAACACAGTTATCACCTATAGTTTACCTTCCAACATGGCTTCCAGAACTGACATTTGATAGTTTTCTCTTAAGATGAAACCGGTGCACTTAGGGAACACATTCCAGTTTTCCTGAATTGCCACTTTTTAAAAAAACTGACTTTGTTCTTGTTCCTCTTAACAGCTGCCAAAAATACAAGAATTTAGCCAGGAGGGAGCCCCCCCCCTCCCCCCAGTAATTTATTATCAAGCTAAATTTCACCTGCTAAATTCCACTCCACGTTAAAGCTACCGGACTGGGGGCAAGTAAAAAAGTTGATGGTTCTGCAAAACCCACCAAATTGGTTTTGGGATTCTGAATCCTTTGGAGACTTGGTTCTACTGCTCTTAGTTGGGGGTGAAAGTAACTTACAGTGCAGTCCTAGGCAGACTTAACACTCTTGTAGACCTAATGTCTTCAAAAGACTTAGAAGGGTGTAACTCTGATTAAGACTGCACTGTTAAAATTTCTTAACCAGCATTGTCCATCTTGGGGGAGGGGGGCTAGAAGAAGTGTCTTATCATTATTCCACACCAGCTCATACCAGCTCACTTTCGCCCAGGCTATTAGTCACGTTATTCTTTCCATAATAGTTGCTATTATTGCTCCCAGGGCCAATTGGATGGGGCTACCTGGCCTTTAAAGGAAGGAAGTAAACTGCAGCCACTGAGTGCCAACCGGCCAAAGTTAGTCACAATTAAAATCTAATTGAAATCAATGAGACTTCAGGTAGTTATGATCAAGTTTTTTAATGGGACATTAGTCACAACTAGATATTGCTGTGTTTTGCACCTCATATGTAATCCATCAATGATCATTGGTCAGCTGTTCCCTGAATGAAATATACAGGCAAGCAAATTAAGTGCCATTTCAGGGCTGAGTATATTGTGTGGATGTGCAAACGCACTAGATTTGATGGGTGTCAAAGACAGCATGCAGAGAATTCTAGCTTTCATTGGGTTTTTTGTTAAAAAAATAGAAAGCTTCTAGCCCTTATGACTGTGATCAGAATAGGCTTGGAAGCAGTTGAGCAGTGCCCAGGGTAAGCCAGCCAAGAGGTTAAACATGCTTTCCTGCGATCAAGGCATCAGTATTCTACATAGTTCCTTGACCATTCCCTTGACTTCCAAAACCGATTGTGTGTGTGTGTGTAATACATCAACATCAAAGTTGCAGATTTCAATTTTTGTCTTCCTGCAGAGTTGATGCACCACTATCCCAGTGTGGTGTCATGGTTACAGTGTCAGACTAGGATCCAGGAAACCTGGTTTGAATCCCCACCATGGAAGATGGCTGGGTGACCTTGGGCCAGTCACACACTCTCAGCCTAAACTACCTCACAGGACTGTTGTGAGGATAAAATGGAGGAGAACAATGTTAGCCACTTTGGGTCCTTGTTGGGGGGAAAACGTGGGGTATAAATAAATACATCAGGGCTATTTTTGGGCAGGAACGCACAGGAACGGAGTTCTGGCTGGCTCCCGTGTTGGCCACGCCCAGCAGGAACTCATTAGCATAATTGGCCACACCCAACAGCAGAAACTCATTAGGATTGGCTACATTAGGGGTGTGTGGCCTAACATGCAAAGAAGTTCCTGCTACAAAAAAAGCCCTGGGTTTTGACAATAAACAAAGTAAACAGAATAGGAAGCAAAGTGTGGGTGTGGCTGGATGACCACACTTCTGGTAACATGGGGGTGTGGCCTAATATGCTAATGAGATGTGCTGTCAGGGGTGTGGCCTAATATGCTAATGAGTTTCTGCTGTTGGGTGTGACCTATTATGCTAATTATGCTACAAAAAAAGCCCCGAAATACACATATTTTTCAAGCTACGCAAAGCATCCAAGTGTGGTATAGTGGTTAGACTAGGATCTGGGAGGGCCAGGTTCAAATTCCCACTCTGCGATGGACGTTCCTTGGGTGACTTTGGGCTTGTCACGCACCCTCGGGCTAGGATAAAATGAAGAGGAGACTGTTGTAAGCCAGTTCGGTTCCCCATTGAGGAGAAAGGCAGGGTATAATTGAAGTAAATAAATAAGTAAATAATAAATGAAGTAAATAGATAAAATGCACACCGCTCTGCCAGTGAATTTGTCTTTGGACGGAGCACTGACGGACATTCTATTTCTACCCACGGAGTCACGGCTATAAAGCTCACAGGCCAACTTAATACGATATGCTTCCTTTGCTCTTACCGAGCCCAATACACCTTTCAAAGCTGCTTTGTATGCCTGCCATCATTTCTACAGGCCAGTGCTTTCCCCAAGAGCCTCTGCTTATCTCTCCAAGAAGAATATTGCTTCCTTTTAAATAAAAATTCCCTACTGCAGAACTTACATAGACTTTGACTATTTGGAACCAAAGGAAAGGGGGAAGTGGGTGGGAGAAAGAGATGCTAGAAAATGCTTCGTGCTTATTTTCATCCACTCACGCCTGATAAAATTCATATACATAGATATTGTATTGACTGGCAGCCAAATTCAGCAACTGTTCTCAATATGTACTTCAAACAAACCATTACTCCTAACACAGGCATCAATAATATTTTTTCCAAACATAGACCTCTCTGTACTGCAATTACACCATGCAACATCCTGCCTACATTACACATGCAATCCTGGCTCCTTTATACCTGCGCCTTTGAAGACTCAGCAGCTTTTCAGGCACCCAAAGTCCAGTCTTTCTACATGGAAAATGAAAGCGATTTTTGCCACTCGTGTCAATAGGATGCACATTTACCATGAAAATCCTCCTGGGACAATTCCACACTTCACATCTTCTAGATGTGCACCAAAGTTGTTTTATGTGTTCACTTAAAATTATACATACAGACATATAGATGTTTAAAATTATATGTATAAAATTATGTTTGTGTGTGTGTGTGTGTTGGTGATGGAAAGCGCCATTAAGTCGCTGCTGGCATACGGTGACCCCACAGGGGTTTCAAGGTAAGAGGCATTCACAGGTGGTTTGCCATTGCCTGCCTCTGCATAGAGACTCTGGTATTCCTTGGAGGTCTCTCATTCAAATGCTAACCAGGGACAGCCCTGCTCAGCTTCTGAGATCTGATGAGACTGGGCTAGCCTGGGCCATCCATGCCAGGGCATGTGCGTATATGTATGTGTATAAGAGTGCAGACTCTGATCTGGGAGAACTGGGTTTGATTCCCCACTCCTCCACATGCAGCTGCTGGAGTGACCTTGAGTCAGTCACAAGTTCTCACAGACCTGATCTCTCAAGAGGTAGTCCTTGAAAGAACTCTCTCAGCCCCACCTACTTCACAGGGTATCTGTTGTGGGGAGAGGAAGGGAAAGGTGATGACAAGCCATTCTGAGACTCCAAGTGAAGGGTGCGGTATAAATCCAATTTCCTCCTCCTCCTCCTCCTCTTCTATAGATATTTTTATATATATGGGAAAAAATCTTTACTAACTAGTATACATTCTCTACATACTAAGAGCACAGCAGGATTCCTGCAAGGATTCCAGCAGATTACCATGACAGAAGCTTGCTGCGCCATAAATTGGAGCTCAAACACACTGAACATGCAAGAGCTTTCTGTATTTTTTTGGTATTTTTTATATATGCATGTGCGTGTGCACCTGGAAGTTACAGATACCTCTGGTGACTGACCTCTACTGGGGGCCTGGAGGCTATTCAGAGAGGTGGCTGAATAAAGCCTGCCTCTGTCCTCCGGACTGCTGGTATTTCAAGGAGATCTCCTATCCAAGTACTTGCCAGAGTACATGCAAGAGCTTTCTGGATGGATCACCAAAGTACTGGGCTAAGAGGCTGGAGACAGCCCTGCAGTTTATGATAGGTTAGTTTTCCTGTGAGGGAGAAGATTAGCATTAAGCTCACAGATATGACAGAAGATGCAAGACACTAAGAGGGGCCTACAAACGGCCAAGGCTGGTAGAGCACCCCCCTCACCCAGCCAAGGTATGCTCTACCATGTCCCTAGGAAAGAAGCAAGGCAGACCACAGAGCAAGGCCATTGTCAGCCTTCCTTCACAGATATTCTGAAGAACACATCTTCAGTTCTTATGTGGAGATAAAAGGGGAAATGTGCAGGGTGGCTTTCTACCCAGTTGCTTAGCAACCCTGTTTCCAGCTTCCAGTGTGTGTAAAGGCTCTAGAATGATTGACAATGACTGACCCCAGACCGGTACTTGGAACTTCCCCATTAAAATTAGATTTTTATCTTACTGATTGAATGACATAAATTTAAATATATGAGACCTCTTTTATGGAGATGGTTTGCTTTTTCTCCTTGACTCGTGTTCCCTTCTACTTTGCTGCCCCCTCCAATGGAGAGGGCGGGGTATAAATTGAATTACTAAATAATAAATAAATAAATAAATAAATAAATGGTAGAAGGTATGGTTAAGGGATGGCTGTGGCCATGGAGTAATTTTCAGCTCTCCTGCTTTCTCCTCTATTGGCCTCCACTTTAAGAGTTTCCTTCCATTTTTAGAAAATGCCATTCGAATTGTAGCTCCTTCATCCCATTCTGCCTTGGGGTGGGAGGGCCCTGGTTTGGTATTGCAATTCTCTGTGCTTTGGAGATATTTCCTGCCCTGACTTAAGGTGCTGTTTATACAAAATATCAGGCTGTGCACATGTTTACACGCACACAATTGCGTACTGGTTAGGTGCAGTGTACAAATGGCCCCTTGTTGGACAAGGAATCTCTCTGCAGTGCATTTGGAAGGGAGGTGGGGTGAGTTAAGAATATTGGAGGTTATTAATTTATTTATATTCCAATTGGTGCCCCACTTGCCACCGGACCTCTAATGGCCCTCCAAGAAGCTTACATCATAGAATAGTGCAAAAGGCTGTAAAAAGGCAAAGATAAATTTGTTCAATTTGGTGATAAAACAACATCTTGAAGTGATTCCCAGCTCCCAAATGCTAGGCAGAAGGGAATGCTTTTCACTGATTTTTTTTTTGGGGGGGGGATATTTAAAACTGTACATCATTTTACAAATGAAAAATTGGGGCCAGGGGTCATTTTGTAGAAAAAGAGCTAGGGGAACTCATTAGCATAACTCATTAGCATATGCCACACCCCCTGACATCACTGGAAGTGTGTCATAAGGCCACACCCCCTGACATCACCAGAAGTGTGTCATAAGGCCACACACCCCGCCCCACGCGGTCCCGCCTGCCACCACCGGCCTTGCAGCTCCACTGCCGAGCCCCATGAGGGGCCTGGCGGTGGACCTGCAAGGCCGGCGGGAGTGCAAGGAAGCCCCGCGAAGGCCCTCCCTGGCCCCAGGCAGGCAGGGGTGGGGAGAGGCAGGGAGGAAGCAACTTACCCTCCCTCTTCTCCTGCCTCCTCCTGGCTGAATGAGGGCCGGAAGCGGGGCGGCTGGAAGCAGGGGGTGGGGCTTTGTCATGTGCCCCGCCCCCCGTACCTCACGCGTTCCCCCCCGAAATGACCTCTGATTGGGGCATGTTTGTATCAGCTTTCCTTACTACAAATACAAATACAACACCTTTATTGGCATAAAATATCAAATACACATGCAGCATGCCTTACTAAGGATCACCCCTAAACACACAACATTGTATGTTGCCTAAGTTTCTTTCTTCTATGCTTGTTTATGATGTGTACAGTTATTCTTCAAAAGCTGTCCTCAGCTGATTTAAAAAGCCAAGTTGCTTGTTCTTTTTGGTTAAAGATATACTCTAACAATCAAGCTTGGGGAAAGAAAAGAACCCGCAGATTGCCCTACAGATCAGTTATGAGCAGTTCAAAGTCTATTTCAGCATGTCCACTGAGTGAAATGGAGGTTGTGTGCTGCCTTAGAGTTCATGCATACAATACAATTTGACACATGAACATCTCCTATACTATAGAGAATACTCAACCAAACCCATCTTCAAAGAGATTTACCTCCTAAAGATCCTGGGGAGGCACCTGGACCTTAAAGAAAGAAAATCACAAGTAACTCATGCATAACAACATTTTAACAAGGCATTTCCCAAAGGCAAAATAAATGACAAAATAAAGAGAATGATTTACTGGGCATGGGGACCCGAAAATAACTGTTGTAGATAGGGGCATTTAGAATCTCTGCAACTGGGAGGGCTTGATGGGCTTCCTGAATGGAGCAAAGTACATTAAAAGAGGGCCATCACCAAAAAGAAGCTGCTTATAGCAGCTGGTTCTACAGAAGGCTTGAATAACCCAGTGATCTGTAGGAAATGCTATTGGTAGAGTGCTATCATTTGATCTGGATAACCCAGGCTAGCCTGATCTCATCAGATCTCGGAAGCTAAGGTTGGCCCTGGTCAGTATTTGAATGGAAGACCAACCAAGGAATACCAGGGTCACTGCACAGAGACAGGCAATGGCAAATCACCTCCAAACGTCTCTTGCCTTGAAAACTCTACAGGGTCATCATAAGTTGGGTGCAACTTGGTGGGGGGAAAGAAAACTCTTTGAGAGCTACACATTTAAGGACAATTGTATGGTGAGGAGAGAATCATTGGCTGAGGACAGACTGGCAGTATGAAGTGTGAGGGAGGCGGGGCAAAAAGACCAGGACCAAGTTGCGCCGGGGATTCCCGGTCGCACTGCACCTATTGATGCGGCAGCATACCAGGGAGGAGGCGCAAGGGAGTGTTCACACAGTTGGCTTGCCATTGGTGGAGGCGTGGCTGTAAGCAGCTTTTTTTACTCCAGTGACATGCGCCTATGCGCATAGGCACAGCACCGCAGCAATGTGGCTTGTTTGCTGCTTTTAACGTGCATACTTCTGGGAAGCGGGATCAACGCGCCCTCCAGGGTTTGCTACGGTTTTCACCTCATACTTTTTTAACACGGTAGGGAATCATCATAGGACAGGTTGAGTATGGCTGGGGAATGTCTGACAGCTGTGGCTGTGTGAACTGGCCCCTTTAATCCATTTGTGAAACGCGCCTATATCGGGCCAAACTGCCAGCCTGAACTCGGCCATTGTATTCCTTATAACAGAAATTACCAAGGTGGGTAACCGTGTTAGTCTGCCTGTAGCAGTAGAAAAGAGCAAGAGTCCAGTAGCACCTTAAAGATGAACAAAAGTTGTGGCAGGTTATGAGCATTCCTGAGTCACTGCTCAGTTCAGATGACTGAAGATAACCTCTTCAGATAACTTCTTCAGATATCTGGAGAAGTGAGCTGTGACTCACGAAAGCGCATACCCTGCCATAAATTTTGTTAATAGAAATTATGGTCAATCTTGTTCTTGAAGGGGTTTCTACAGGACAGGGATATGTGCAATCAGTGCTTCAAACAGTTCAAATTCTTTACCTAGACAGTCCTGCACCAATATGAAAGATCAGTCTCCATGAAGAATACAAATGGGAAAAAATGTGCATTGTTTTTGTCATTGTGCACACTTTTGGGGGGAGGGGGGCTTTGCTAGCCATATAGAAGAGCAAGAAACTTTGCTGGACCATGAAGTCCCATCTCCAACCACCAGCAATGTCCAACCACCCCTCTAAATTGCTTCCACACTTACAGGCATTGCCCATACAGCATATACTTTTAAGAACACCTTCATAACACCCCCTTCCCCCCCCTTTCCCTTTCTTTTCTGTATCCCCACTGTTTTCCTATATCACAAAAAAAGAACACTATAACCATAAGGGCCAGAAACATGAGGTGTTTTGGGTTTTTAAAGAATCAAATCTGAATTCTGTGCCTAGCAACACATCCTGTACTCTTCTGATGTTCCCACAGACTCACAGCACATAGCCCTGTTGCTTCTCATGGCACAGCACATGACTCTTCCTCAGAAGGCCATTGCCCTAAAGTTCTTTTCTGCATTAAAGCCAGGGGATACAAATAGGACCCAGCTTCAAGATGTTCCTGTGCACTGAGGCAAACTGAAAGGGCTTGCAATATTCTGAAGATGTGTCTGCCTTGCCTTCCTCAGCCCTTTCCTGACCCATTCTGATCTGTATGGTCCAGGTTAGCCCAATCTTGTCAGATGTGTGAAGCTAAGCAGGGTGGGTCCCGGTTAGTACTAGAATGGGAGACCACCAAGAAAATCCAGCCTAGCTACAAGGCAGACGATGGGAAACCACCTCAGTTTGTCTCTTACCTTGAACACTCTATGGCATTGCCCTAAGCTAGCTGTGACCTGATGGCATTTTCCACCACCAAACTAGCAGCCTTCTCTACATCTGGCAACAATGAATTCCACAAATTAATTACTCTTTGAGTGAAGAAGTACTTCCTTTGGTCTGTCCTCCTGTATCTGCTGCCCATTGGGTGCCTGTTCTAGTATTATAGGAGAGTGAGATATTGATGCCAAATACCTTGTGAATATATAGATGTTAAATTAGCCTGTGAATAACCTATACCAACATTTGTAGAGGAGAATGTCTGGAAGCAAATTAGTTTTGACTGCAGACAGGTTGAAGTTCAAAGACTGTCTGTGTAAGATCACATTCCTTTTTTTTAAAGCAGATTTGGCTCAGAAGCCAGTAGAGTTGGTGAGAGCTTTTATTAAGGCCTATTGACTTAGAATGTTTTCCTTTGGCTGTGAGGACATTTGTTTGAGGAGGATCCTTCCTCAGCAGTAACTGGAGTTCTGTCTACCATCTCATACTCTGGATTCCTTTCGCATTCATTTCAAGGTATCAGTCTCCTTCCCCATTTCTTCAGTCAGTCAAGAACAGGAAATGCAAAAAGCTCCTCACGAAGACAACCAAGATCCCATTAGGAGAGATTCTGTTAGTCAGCAATCATTTCTGGCTCCATTGGTACACCCAGAATTAGCAACATCTACAGGGTCTCCAACAGACCAAAAAGGTACCCAGCAGGGATCTCTAGGGAACAGCAATGATCAGACCTCAAGATCACAACAGCCTCCATTGGTCACTTCTTCCGACCCTTGTGGCACCTCCACCAATGGCAATAGGAAAGCCCATAAAAGCCATTTACCAAAACAAGTCTTCCCTTGGATGAAGGAAACAAGACACAGCTCCAAGCAGAACAACAGCCTTCCTTCTTCAGGTACTTTGTTTTATCTGTCATCTCCTGTGGTCACTGCCAATATGCATCTAAATAATAATTGCCTAGCATTCCAAATAAGCGTTGATGCCGAGCTCAAGAGCCAGTGTGGAAGGTAGAGTGCTGGAGTAGGTTCAGAGCTCTGTAGCTCACTGGGGGACTTTGGGCTAGTCAACTTTTCTGTCAGTATAACCTCCCTCACATAATTGTAGTCAGCATAAATGAGGAGGAGAGTATAATGCATGCTGCCGTGAGTTCCTCAGAAGAAGAGTAGGGTTTTTTAAAAGTGGTAAGATACTTCTTGTTATATTTGTATTCTACTGTTCCTCCTTACATAGAGTTGGATCCAACCAGCTTTTCCACATGTGAAAAGAGGAGGCCTCCTTTGACCACCACTCTTTTGACCACACTGGAGATCAGCATGGACAAAAGCCATGTGGTGTGGGAGCTGTAATAAGAAGGATAATTCTGTGAGATGGACTGAAAATGTCGGCTGGATCCAACCCATAGTTCCTAGATGGTTTCCTATCCACATTCCTTTAGCTTCAGCAGCTAAATCATAGCATGTGTCTTCAGTATTTTCTTTTGCTTACTCCTTGAAAATCATTGTTGTTATTTTAATTATTTATATTTATATCTTACTTTGTTCACTGACTCTCAAGCCATAGGACCAAAAGGCTTCTGTAAATCACTCAGATATAGTGGATTGGATCCAAAGGGTCATAACCAAGAACTCAGCTCATAGATCACAGTTTTTTTTGCTTCCCCTTCTCGGTAAAGACCCATGCGCCCCCAGAAAGTAGATTCTGAACATCAGGAACAGTGTTAGATCTATGAAAATTGCCCTTGCCCTCCTTACACAAGCAGAAGCAACTTTCTACTTGTGGATGAAGTGTTTGTAATTGAACCCATTGTTTCTAGATCCTTCACTAAAGATTATTTTGAAAAGAACACTCATATTTGCTCATTAAATTAAAAAAGATTTAACAAAATAGCTGTTCTATTTTGATAAATCTCAATGGTTATCTACTTCTTAAAAGTAGGATGGGTTCAGACATATCTAGAAAGATGTACAATTATCTAGCCAAACATAGATAGAAGATACACATTCCTTTTCAGATGTTACAATCACAAGAACTGGTAGCCTACCAGCCACACAGATCCTCCCAGTTTGTATGGTCACCCTATTGTGTGAACAAAGACCATGTGTATATTTACCATGCACACATAGCTCTGGATGGTACACACAAACTGACCATTGGATTTTTCAGGGTTCTCATTCATATGTACCAAGACTAGACATGCACAGTAAATATGCACATCGCCCCATTCACTCAACATGGTGCTCACATATGTCAGAAGGGTCACAGGTAGCACAGGATCCCAATACTTGTGATTGGTAGTTTTTTTTCCATTGTAATGTCTGAAGAGGGAGATAGATAGATAAAAACATTCCTAGTCTGTGAAAATCTTGTCTATAAGATGTTCAGAGCTCTCTTAAAAGAATCCAGAATTTTATCAGGATGCATGGGATATTGTCCAGTTTTGTTTTTTGAGTAATGAGACAGACATTTCCCCTAAAATGCTTGAATTGTGCAAATGCTCACTTGTTCAGCACTGTCAGACTGTTCAGTGATCAGGATTTCCCCTTGCTGCAGATTCTTTGGTATCATTTCCCCACCATCACCCACACTGCTTCCTCCTCCCCTTGTGAGACAAGTCACATGAGTGATTCCAACCAATCGTGTGCCATGTGGTGATTGGGCTGATGTCACCATTCTATATAGCCAATCAGATGTGTCTATGTGCTGTTGTTGGCCAAAAGTAATTGAGAGCAAGGGGAATACATATGACTAAGCAGATGTTTTCGTAAGGATTGTTGAGGAACGTCACCACCAAAAAGGTTTGGGTTTTCATACAGACAAAAACGTTTGCAGAAAACTGAGCAATTTCAGCTCCGCTCTAAATCTCTACCTGAATTTGGGCAGTGTGTAGCACACATATTTATACAGTTTATTATATGCAGATTTCCCCCCTAGATAAAATAGTTTGATTCTCTGCAAAGTCATCAGGATTCTGACTGAACAGAATCTTTTTTATTTCCTTTATTTAGACCCCAGGAGCTCTTTGCCCAACCTGTCCTCTTCCAAGAGAGTCCGCACAGCCTACACCCATACCCAACTAGTAGAGCTGGAGAAAGAGTTCCATTTCAACCGGTACCTCTGCCGGCCACGCAGGCTGGAAATGGCCCGGCTTCTGCGGCTCTCAGAGAGGCAAATCAAGATCTGGTTCCAGAACAGGAGGATGAAATACAAGAAAGATAGCCGGGCCAAGGGGACCACCAGGAAATCCCCAAGCCAAAGCCCTCCAGTGAGCGACTACTACAGTCAGATGGAGGCAGAGTATGAGACGGCCACTCCAGGCTCATGCAGCAAGGGCCCGAGAGAGATCTACGGCTCAGCGGCCTATCCAGACAACCTCTTTGACAGCCCCTTAATGTCTGAATATGGGCCCCTCTCTCTGCAAGGAGAAGGTCATCCTTACGGACCTCCGGTTCTGCAAGCGAGCCCGAACGAGATGGGAGAAAATTACCTGGGAAATGTGCCTGAGGCTGACTCTCTCTTCAGCTTCCCTGACTGCTCTTCGGCAAACCTGGACTACAGCTGTGTTGCTGAAATCCCCGTCCAGCACCAGCTCGGGCCTTCCGATTCCCTTCCCATTTACACAGACTTAACCACACATCCTGTGCCTCAGGGAGATTCTCAGGGACCTGTAAATCTTATGCATCTGTGAGTGGGGCTCCCTGCCATGGAAACCAAGCAGGGGAAATTGCTACAGTCCTATTAACTCATTAAAAAAAATACCTCTAAGTGCAACCACGAGTATTTCTTCCCTCCTCCCTACCCCCACCACCTCTCTGCCCACCCATTACCTCCTATTTATTTAACTGTACTGAACATTCGTGGGTGGGGGAAGAGGACCTCACTGGATGTTACAAAGTTTCAACATTCCAGTAAGATGGGGTTGATTTTTTCCCCAAAAAAATGAGGGGGGGGGGAAAGATCTGTCAGTGCATTGTATAAAATCTCTTTTTTGTAAAACAACAACAACAAAAGGCTTTTGTAAATAATTTTGCTGAAGATGACCGTTATCTCAGCCACTCAGCCGCTTTATCAGCCTTTTGAACAGGGTAGCAATTAGGGAAAATAAAATAGACAGTAATCTTAGGTCGTCTGATTTTCAGGCACCCGTACTGTAAAATACTTTAACTTAAATGGAGTATTGCCATACCCTGTTTTTGCCCAGTGCCTCCATTTTCCTACTGTGATTCTACTGGCAATCAGGTTAAATCCACCCTTTCTCCTGATTGGCTCCTTGTTCTCACAGCAAGGGTCTTCCAAGGTCACTTGCCTCTTTATGGATGAATACAGATGACCATTTTTTAACATATACCTTATTGTGCTGTGCGCATAACCTTGTGATCAGCAACTGGAAGACACAAGACCAAATCCGTCCCCTTACAAGTTACATTGTTAATGTCAGGTCACAAAGGATTTTACACAGCTGCTTACTCAGATTTCTGAATGGGTAGTAAAATTCTTCATGTCACTTAACAGGTTGTTGCAGCTCCCTGACTAACCACATGTCTTTCTGGCACAGTGTCTGGGCCTAGGGCTGGGAGACTTGGGTTCAAATCCCCACCTTGAACCATTGCTGTTTCTCAGTGAGACCTACCTCACAGGGTTGTTGTGAGGAAAGGGGAAGAATTGTGTATGCCACCCTGAGATCCTCAGAGGAAGGGCAGGATGAAAACACATCATGGCAAGTTCCCTAGAATGATCATCTGTGTCCACACACAACACTAATGATTTTCAGACTTGCTATATCCTGGGGACCCATTCCACTGGGATTTTTCTATTTAGGAACTCTTGTGTGTTACAGAGGATTCCGGGGGAATATTTTAGGGTACACTCTGCTTCCAAGGGATGCTGATCAACTGTGAAGCCTCACTATGGCTTTGTTAAGACACTATAAATCACACTGGAAAATGTTCCTTGCCTGACTGCCACTACAAACTTTCTTACTGAGCTTCCGATGTGCTTCCAAGGAACTCCAGGGTTCCTTGGAACACAATTTGGGAAACCACTGCCTTATATTACCATTTTCTCTAAACATTTTGTAATAAGGTTGTGTTGTTGTTGTTGTAGAGGGACCAGTCAGCTGCGTTTCTCCTCTTCCAGTCCCTTCATCCTACTGACCTTGAGAATCCAGGCCTCCCCCATGTTGTGAAAACCTGCCTTCGAAAGCTCTTATTGCCAGCAATCTCTTTGACAAGAAATCCTTCCTGAAGCATTTCCTAAACTCTAAACCTGCCTGTTAAAATTCTAATACCTCTTTGTGATGCAGGAACGGCAAAGAAATCACCTGTGCCTGGCTGTGTCATGGCAAGTGGGCGGCTCGCTCTGAGGGCCATTGTCTTCCAGCCAGACAGGGCCCACGCGGCATACATGTTGGAAGCGACTCAAAACTCTGCCGTTGTCACAATGAGCAATGCTTTTGCCGTACGTTAATGCATCGCCACGGGTTTATTTTTGAAACGATGGCCGGGGCTCTCTGCATCTCTTTTAATGTACTGTTTTGATACTAGGAAATAAAGTGGCTTTTTCAAACAGCATTGGGAAATTTTCTTGGCGCAGGCCACTTGCTTTTTCTCCACGAACACTGCTCTGTTGTTCTTAGAATCACTTTGCCATCTTGTAGTGTACTAGGGGCTGGGCCTCACCCTTCCCTCACCCCCATTAATCATCAAGACAGCACGTACTTCAGAAGGCCTCTAGCTCTTTCATCTCCCAGTTAGTATGCAGCTCTGGAGCTTAGAGGGCTTGTGCGGTTTTTTTTTGTCCCCCCCCCCACCGGCCCCCGTCTTCCATTAAACCTCCTCCATTTCCTTGGACTACAGGTTAGCCAGACCTTCTGTCCTCCTTTACTCTTTCTGGAAGGGCCAGCATCAAGTCATGAGACTTCAGGGTTAAGGCCCGAAGTCCAATTTGCAAAAGCGAATCCAGCTGGTTTGGTGCTGTCTTTGGGTGCAGGACTGGGAGGAGGGTCTTGGTGCCAGAATAAGGAACCAATTTCCTCCGAAAACCCCAGCTTGAAGTGTTGGCCACACAAAGCAACAGCCTTCTGCTAACTGCTGATTACCGATTGCCCTTGATTTGCCATTGAGCCGCTCCGGCGGGAGGGCGGGATAGAAATATAATAAATTTTAAAAATAAAAATAAATAATTGCGAACATATTTTTAAGAACCTCATAGGCATATATTACAAACACTGTTATGGTCACAGCAACAATCGTTCAGTGGGAATCAGGGATAGGAATCCGTTGCTGAAGTTGAAATTAAAATTTTTCACACATTTGAAATCTGGGGGAACAAACCGGAATTCAAACTTGATGTTGGAAAGTTGAAATTATTTTCACATTTTATTTTCAATTTGTTTTCAAAATCAGTCCAAGCAAAGCACTTTCCAAGTTCCCTTTGTTTCAGGAGGGAAATTGTTCCCACTGAAACCAATGGGACTGGATTGAACCCTGGTTCTCTCCTGCTCATAAATCTCAAGTCTTGTTGATTCATTTTCAGTTAATGCTGCTAAGCACAGGTTTGTGAAAGTCAATATTTATTACACCTTGTTTCTTGCTTTTAAACCCCTAAGTCTAAGAGCATCCATGACAAGGATTTTGTGGAGGAAAATAAATACCAGGAGTTAAAATTACGTTTTTACAAGCAAATTCGGCTCTAGAAGAATTTGTTTGTGATCCCCCTACCACTGTTTTCTGTTTTCCTAGCCACACCACGTCTTGAAATGCAATATCTGCATTAATGCTGTGAGCATAATTTGCAATGGTATACACAATGCAGAGTTATATCCTACTAACCCCATAGAGTTCAATGGGACTCAGGAGCAGTGTTCCCGCTAAGGTGTGGAATCTTGTGAGCAGAAATTCTACTCTGTGAGATACTGGCATGAAATTTGTGAGCGAGCGATTTAGCTACTGCATAAATTAGTTGGCTCTGGAGTCATCCTTCCTGAAGACAAAAATCTGTGAGCTGGAGGCTGAAAAACTGTGAGCTAGCTCACACTAACTCAGTTTAGAGGGAATACTGCGAGGGTGGGACTCTGCTTAGGATTGCAATAAAAGTCCCCCAAAGTATGTAATTGCATATTCTCAGAGACAACTGATAGGTGCAATATCTCTAAAACCTATCTCTGTAATAATAGGGAGGCTCACTACCAGTGAATCCAGCATGCTCTGTCCCTGGCACTCTCCAGTTGCAAGGAGCTCTGGTAACAAAACTGAAAACAGCCCTCTGTCTGAGGCCTGGTTCCACAAGTGGCAGAAAGGCAGAATTCTCAGGGCTGTACCACTTCAGGCTGGGGGGGAGGGGGAAGGGCAACCTGTTTAATGTTCTACTATGTAAAAACTCCCTGTATGTTTTTTGGGGGGGGAATCATCAGAGACAAAGGTATTGTTCAGGCCCTTCCCATGCTATGTGAGTTTTCAGCTTATAGGGAATTGTAAAGGAGACATTTGAAAAATCTCATCCTTCCCCTGTAGTCTGAAGTGGTACAGTCCATTCTATCCCCTCAGCCCTCTACTGCTTCCTTCTCTTGAATGGGCAGATCAGGACCCTGGAAAGCTGCACAGAACCAGGGTAGGTGCACAGATGGTCTCTGACTCAGGATTGGGTGGCTTCCTTTGTTCATCAGGAGATCTTAACGTTCTGTTTGGCACATCCCCACAATGAATCCCAATAGCACATGGGCACTCTACTCCACATCAGTCATTTGCTTATGTGCAAGAGGGGCTGGAGGAGATTGCTGAGTCATGGTTGCCAGCTCTGGCGGGTGAGGGGGACACAGTGCCTGGGGATGGTGGAGTTTGTGGAGGGGGAGGGAGCTTGGCTGGGACGTGAGGCCACAGAGTCCGCCCTCTGAAGCTGCTGTTTGCTCCAGGAGAACAGAGCTCCAGGCCCGTGGCACCTTTAAGACCAACAAAGTTCTATCCAAGGTATTAGCTCTCGTGTGCAGACACACTTCTTCAGAGACGTATACTTGAACCTTGTTCTTCCGCTTCAGACCAACACAGCTACCCGTTTCCTCCAGAGTAACTGCTCTCCGCAGTCTGGAGATCAGTTGTCATTCTGGGAGAACGCTGGGCCCCCACCTGGAGGTCAGCCAACACTATTGCTGGGGTCAAATGTTGGATGGGGAAGGAGATTGATGATGGCAGGGCGGGGCACTTGCAAAGGCATAGGGGCATAGTGGGGTACAGATTCAGGAGACTCTAGGCAAACTCTGGGCAAGGTGCATGGTACTTTTTTGTTCTGCTTCCAGCACACCAGCTGCCCTGGCAGTACCTACCCAGGAGATTCTGGGAGAGTCACCTTCATTCTGTGCTGGGAGTTTTGCACTCCCATGTTTAGAAACATAGAGCTGGAAAGGGACCACAAGGGCATCTAGTCCAACCCAGGAAATGCAGGAAATTCACAACTACTTCCCCCCACTCCCACCGTGACCCTTGGCTTAGCCTGCCGGATGCTTCTCCTTCTCTATTATGAGCCAGAGGCACTCTCCTCTCCCTTCCCCTCCCCACAACAGACACCCTGTGAGGTAGGTGGGGCTGAGAGAGCTCTTTCCAGAACTGCCCTTTCAAGGACAGTTCTGACAGAACTATGGCTTGCCCAAGATCATCCAGCAGCTGCAAGTGGAGGAGTGGGGAATCAAACCCGGTTCGCACAGGGCGCTGCTGGTAAGACGTCACTCCTATCAGAACGCCTGCCTAAAAAGTTCTGTTTTCACGGCCCTGCGGAACTGTGACAAGTCCCGCAGGGCCCTGTTCTCGGCAGGAAGCTCGTTCCAATAGGACGGAGCTACAAACAAAAAAGCCCTAGTCCTGGTTGCCATCAACCTGACTTCCTTTGGCCAGGGAGGTCCAGGCGGTTTTGGGATCCTGATTGCAGTGCTCTCTGGGGAACATACGGGGAAAGGCGTTCGAGGAAGGGGACCAACTGCCTAATCAGCCGAAGATGGTAAAAGGCTGCGTTGGCAGCGGCTGCTACCTGGGCCTCTATTGTTAAGGAAGCATCCAGGAGCACTCCCAAACTCCTGACCCTTGGAGCTGGCACCAGCAGCGCCCCACCGAAGGCTGGGAGTGGGATCCCTACCCCCGTACCACTCTGATTCAGGCACAGGACCTCCGTCTTCATCGAATTCAATTTCAATTGACTCAGTCTAAGCCATCCAGCCACGTCCTGCAACTCCCGATCCAGATCTTCCGGGGTAGAGTCAGACTGACTGCCCAACATCAGATAGAGCTGGGTGTCATCTGCATATTGGTGACGGCCCCTTGGGGCACACCACACACTTGTGGGTGCCTTCGGGACTGCTGCTCCCCAATGGCCACCCTTTGTCCCCAACCTTGGAGAAAGGAGACAAGCCATTGCAAGGCAAGCCCCTGAATTCCCATGTCGGCGAGGCGGCGGGAAAGCAGCTGATGGTCGACCGTGTCAAACGCCGCCGACAGGTCTAACAACAGCAGCACTGCCGCCCCGCCCCGATCCAGATGTCTCCGGAGGTCATCCGTGAGAGCGACCAGTACTGTCTCCATTCCATGGCCTGGGCAAAAAACAAACTGGAAAGGATCTAGCATGGAATAAGTCATGATGGAGTAAACTACCCCAGAAGTGGTGAAATTAGTACCACCTTTCCTTGCCACTTTTCCATAGAGCCTCTTCCACTTGACCAGAGCCACTGGTCAGCTGGTGTTCTCCTGGTTTTCATCTGAACTCAGTTCGATCCCTCTGCACAGGCCATGTTTTGGTGTTTCCGCCAAGAGTGATGAACAGATTGAGAGGGTTGGAAAATTGGTTTCCCATGAGAGTTTAAAGGGAGGAAAGTAAAGTGAAGCACTACTGTTCTTTTTTTCTTATTTTCAGTAGACACTTCTTCCTTGGCCTTGATGAACACATGAAGTTGCCTTATGCTGAACCAGACCCTCAGTCCATAAAGTCAGTATTGTCTACTCCAGGGATGGCCAACCTTGCTTACCATAAGAGCCACATAGCATAAACGTCAGATGTTTGAGAGCCACAAGACATGAACAAATATTACACACATATGTTTATCAAAATATGCAAATTTGTTTGTTATCATTAAATGAGATTGCCAAAAACAAAAACAAATGGGGTTAAAAACAGATATTGATAGTGATATTTGTGGGGGGGGGGCCTTTGAGAACGCATTTAAAGTTAAAGTTGCTTTCTTTCTCTGCTCCCTCGCACCTCAAGCTTACTCAGGGAGGGGAACACTGGCTGGGGAAGGGAAGACCGATCAGGGAGGCATGCCTTCTCTTCGCTTCTCCAGCTGCCCTGCTGGGAGCCACAAAATATGTGTGAAAGAGCTGCTTGTGGCTCCTGAGCCACAGTTTCGCCACCCCTAGTCTACTCAGACTGGCAGCGGCAGCTCTCCAGGGTCTCAGGCAGAGATCTTTTGCATCACCTACCACCTGATCTTTTTAACTGAAGATACTGGGGACTGAACGTGGGACTGAGCCACAACCCCTCACTGAAGATACTGGGGACTGAACCTGGGACTGAGCCACAACCCCTTCCCTCTGTATCATCAAAGGCCTGGTCTGCACAAACAGCTCTTTATGTATCTATATCTCCTTCTGGATTCTACCACACCATGATTATTCTCATTTATTGCCTTCCTACGCTACCACCCCAATTCTTCCATTAAGAATCTCAAGGTTGCTGGTGTAAGATTCCTAGGTGGGCTCCCATGTAGTCCCAGACCAATAAGGCTGTACCCTCCAACCATACTCTGGGACCAAGTTCAGAATGCAAGGGGAGGGGGTCAGAACTGAATAGTCCCCATGTCAAAGACAAAACCCGGGGAAAATCCATAGAAAACCAGCTAGTCAGGGAGAAAGGGTCCAGCCTGTCTTCTTGCCAACAGATGTGTGCGATAGCTATAAAAGGGTGGTATGCGACCTGAAGTGGACCGTTGAGCTCTGTTTTGTTTTTTTCAGTATTGCAAAGGCTCCAAATCAAGCACTGGGAAACTAGCATTAATTTTCTGAAGTCAAACACTTTTTACTCTCATTGGCAAAAAAAGGAGAGAGTGAGAGAGCAAGAGATTGCTGCTGCAATGATAACAGCTCTCTCCCTGGGAAGAGACCTTCGAAGAAACTGCCGAGTTTGCAAACATTAAGTATCTGTGAAACAACAGCCGAGGCAGCTTTGCGCACAAAATGAAAAGGCGGTGGTGCAGATAAATGTAAAATACATTGCAGCCGCTCTGGTTGTTTCCCGTGGCATCAGGCAATTACGATAACACAACTTTCAACTGTATTTCATTGTATTCCCCCCTTAAAAGATGAATGAGCCACCGGTGCAATCTACATATTGTAATTAACTGATAAATATTTAATAAGGGCAAGAACTTTATCCATCTTTGGTCTTCCCAGAAACAAACTTGGAGTCGGTAGTAAAAAAAAAATTACAAAATTAAAGACTTTTCTTTTTCTTCAGGCTTTCAGTGCTTGGATCTATCAGTATTATTTTTTTTTTAAAAAAAAGGATATAATGCAGAGCAGGATGCCAAGGAAATGCAGAGGCAGAAATTAGTAAAGGAGGGAGGAGAAACTGCTGACATAAGCACACCTCTAGATTATAATCTGGAATCGAGTAATAAAAGCTTAGACAGCAGAAGGATGAATCTTGGGGGTGATTTCCATAAGATCAAAGAGAAGATGGGAAAGGCAAGGAAAGGAAAGGAAAGGGCAGCCAAAGCAAGAAAAGGAAAGGAAACACAGGGCAAAGAAAGGTTAGTAAAGGCAAGGTAAAGGAAGGACAAGAAAAGGAAGGCCAGGAAAGGAAAGGCAACACAGGGCAAGGAAAGGTGAGTAAGGGTAAGGCAAAAGAAAGACAAGAAAGGCAAGGCCAGGACAGGAAAGTAAAGGTGAGGAAAGAAAAGGGCAGTAAAAGCAAAGAAAGGAAAGGAAACAACGGGCAAGGAAATGTTAGTAAAGGCAAGATGAAGAAAGGACAAGAAAGGCACGGCCAGGATAGGAAAGGAAAGGGAAGTAAAGGCAAGGCAAAGACACATAGTGCAAGGAACGGTTAGTAAAGGAAAGAAAAAGAAAACACAAGAAAGGCAAAGCAAAGAAAGAACAAGAAAGGGAAGGCCAAAACAGGGAAGGAAAGGAAATCTAGCTTGCAGACCGATCCCTACTCTGCTATGTACTTTAGTTGGGTGACTTTGGGTCAGTCATTCTTTCTCAGTCTAACCTATCTCACTGGGTTGTTATGAAGATAACTTGGAGGAGAGGTGGACCCATAAGTGCTGCCCTGAGTTCCTTGGAGAAAGGGCGGGATAAAAATGCAATAAAGAAAAAAACATACTTCAAATCTTGGTATATGAAAGAAATTATTATAAAAGTAAGGCAGGGGCCTGCTCAAGGTAAAAATGTATTTGACTGCCCTCAGAGCATCTTGTATGGGGGTGGGGAATGGGTCTCCTTTTCCAGGGCTTTTTGCAATTGGAGCCCATTTCTCCCGCTCCCTGAGGATGGGCTACAAATGGGAAATGCTAGGTGCCGAGAAGGTCCTGAGTTGGGCCCTGCTGTCACCCCAAGTTTCTAGGGTGGAGTAAGGGAACTGAGGGTCTGCCCTCTTGAGGACTTTTCCAGAGCTGCCTGGCACCCTCTTCTGCTGCTTGTGAGGCTGAATATATCTGAGTAAAGGAATTCTGCACATGTTTGGGGCACTCTCTCCTTATCAGCCGCAATGCTTTCTAATGCGCAGTATGGAAAATAAGGTTCCCAGATGCCAACGCAGGCTCTTGAAACCATTTCAAAGCATGACATTAGTGAATGCCCCCAAATTAAAGTAAAGGTGGTACTTTTAAGATGTTATTACAGAGGGGTTTGTGAGCATGCAATGGGCTATTCAGGTTAACCTCCCTGATGATTCCTGGTTCAAGGACTTCCCCCTGGAGCTTTGTGTGTGCTCTCAAATGTCCACATGGAGCTCTCACATGAGCAGACTTCCTCAGGGCTATTTTTGGGCAGGAATGAATGTAGTTCCGGCTAGCTTCTGAGTTGGCCACGTCCACGCCTACAGCCAAAACCTCTGCACATGCGTGGCTACAGAGGGAAGGCCTGGAGAGCGACCCCCCCTGGCGACTCTGAGGCAGGCGGGCCAGAGGAGGCCCTGGAAGGCTTGGGGAGGCATTTAAATGCCTCCCCGTGCCGTCCCCGACCTGTCCAAGTTTAAACTACCTTCCCTTCAAGGGCTGGCTTGCCTGGGCTCCCCACAGCCGAGGGGCGCCCGGGCAAGCCAAGGGAAGGCATGGGGTGTGGCCTAATATGCTAATGAGCTGTGTTGTCAGGGGTGTGGCCTAATGTGCTAATAAGTTTTTGCTGTTGGGTATGACCTATTATGCTAATGACTTCCTTAATGAGGACTGGCCCTTGAGCATATTCTCTTATATGCATCATTCCTTCTAGGGAACTGAATGGGAGCTCCATGTACATACTGGAGTTTCTGAAGCTCCAGTTCTCTGGAGTGGATCAGAGGATTTAGTAGTGCATGTGAATGTTCTTTTTTTAAATTCACATCTGTGCACTTATTCTTGTCAAATCTTGACATTTCATCCAAAGAACTCAGAACATTTTGCAGTTCTTCTGTCCAGATAATACACCTTCATACCCTTCCTCTTTCATTTCATTTGACAGTGTGGTGTAATGGTTAGGGCATCAGATCTGGGAGACCCAGATTTGAATCCCTGCTCTGCCATGGAAGCTCACTGGGTGACCTTGAGCCAGTCACATGCTCTCAGCCTAACCTACCTCACAAGGTTGTTGTGAAGAACAAATGGAGAAGAAGGGAGGAATGTATGCCTCTTGGGGTGCCCACTGGAGAGAAAATAAGGTACAAAGGAAGCAAATAAATAAATCTGCTACTGCTAAAGTAATTTGATTGGTGATGGTTTTTGACATTTTTGCTCCCTATTATTTTTAAGACTGGTTGTGTTATTTTGTATAGCCATCCACTCATTGTAGTTAGTGACTTTGGTTTTAGGAAATAATCTACCTGTCTTGACAATATCACCGAAGTAAATGCTGCATGAAAAGGTGCCAAGTGCGACTAGCATCACACATAGTGCTTTGGTTATGTTGTTGTTGTTCAGTCGCACAGCCGAGTCCGACTCTTCGTGACCCCATGGACCAGCTCCCGCTAGGCCCTCCTGTCTTCCGCCGTCCTCTGAAGTTTGCTCAATTTCATGTTCGTTGCATCTATGACACTGTCTAACCATCTCATCCTTTGCCATCCCCGTCTTCTTTGACCTTCAATCTTTCCCAGCATCAGGGTCTTCTCCAGTGAGTGCTCCCTTCTCATTTGGTTATGTATCAGGATGCAAATATCACTGGGAAAGGCACAAGACCTTTCGAAAGGGCATCGCAGTTGTGATCATTTACACCAGTGAAACACCATGCATGTAGAGCAATTAATCTGTAAAGTTGCTCCAGCAGTCCACATGGAACTCCTTTGCTGTTCACATGCATCAGGGTCCTTCTATTCGTGGAAGGCAGGACGATAGATCTGTTTGTGCATCTGACACACAGCAGGATCCCATGTGGAATGGGTGGGACAGTTGCATGTGCAGAACAGCTGTTTGGTGTTCACCGGAAAAAAACAGCAAGGGAGCATGTGGATCAAAGCACCCAAAAGGAGAGGGGCCATTGTTCAGAGTCAGAGCACATGTTATGAATGCAACAGGTCCTAGATGCAGTCTCACTTTCAGTTTCCAATTAAAAGGATCTCAGACAGCAGTTTTTTGGGGAAAGACCTTTTTCAGCCACAGATCTTGATGAGTCCCTGGAGTGGGGCCATGCCTCAGTGGTAGAGCATCTGCTTTGCATACAGAATGGGGTCCCAGGCAATGCTCTGTCTAATCTTTGGAGTCTTGTGAGCAAAAATTCTACTTTGTGAGCTACTGGCATTAAAGGTGTGAGTGGATTTGACTACTGCATAAATTAGTTTGCTCTGGGGCTGTCCTTCCTGAGCTCAGACAAAAATGTGTGAGCCGGAGGCTAAAAAACTGTGAGCTAGCTCACGCTAACTCATTTTAGAGGGAACACTGGTCCCAGGTTCAGTCCCTGGCAACTCCAGTTTAAAGGATCAGATCAGGGAGTACTGTGAAAGGCCTCTGTGTTAGGGTTGCCAGCTCTGGGTTGGGAAATACCTGGAGATTTTGGGAGTGAAACCAGAGGAGGGCAGGTTTTGGGAAGGGTATAATGCCATAGAGTCCACCTTCCAAAGTAGCCATTTTCTTCAGGTGAACTGATCTCTGTCACCTGGAGGTCAGTTGTAGTCCCAGGAGATCTCCAGCTACCACCTGGAGGTTGGCAGCCCTACTCTGTATTTTAATTTAGAGGGAAATTTCCTGGTGGGCCACTGTCCTAAAAGGCCGCTGGTGGCCAAGCCCCAGCTATTTTGCCAGCAGCTCAGAGGAGGCCGCTTGGCCCTGATCCTTCATTGGTAATCAGTGTCAACCCACCAGTTGCCCCCTCCTGCAGTGCTGCCATTTTGTGAGATGAGGCACAGGGTGAGCCAATGCCCATGGTCTGTGCCACTGAGTTCAGTGGTCCCTGAAGTGCTGGCTGGTAGGGGCTGCTCAGCTGGGCTTGTTCCGGGGCCATTTTCACTTCCCAGTCTGCTTTTGCCCTGGAGAGCTGTTGCCAGCGAGAGTAGACAATAGTAACCTTGATAGACCAATAGTCTGACGAAGGCTGCCGGCCCTGAGTTGGGAAATACCTGGAGATTTTAGGGGTGGAGCCTGGGGAGGGCGGGGCTTGGGGAGGGACATCAGCAGGGTATGATGCCTCCAAAGGAGCCATTTTCTGACTTTGGTCATCTGGAGTCTGACTCAGTATTTGTTTGTTTGCTTGTTTGTTTAGTACCTTCCTGTGTTCACTGGCAGTTAGAGTAGGCAATGCTAAATTCAATAGCCTGGCAGTATAAGGCTTCCTAATTCCACGGGGACCCTGGCTCAGAATACTTGCAGAAGGTCCCGCTTCCAGTTAAAATGATCTTGGGTAATGGGTGCTGGGAAAGTCCTTTTTCTTACTTTATTTACTTTATTTATACCCTGCTTTGTATCCCAATGGGGACCCGAATTGGCTTTTATCCCGATGGGGACCCAAAGTGGCCATTTCATCTGCACAACAACCCTGTGAGGCAGGTTAGGTTAAGACTGTGTGACTGGACCAAGGACACCCAGCAAGCTTCCATGGCAGAGCAGAGATTCAAACCTGGGTCTCCCAGATCCTAGTCTAGCACTCTGACCACTACACCACTCTGGCTCTGCTTGTGATACTGCTTATGTGGTAGACGGCACTGAGGCAGGTGAACCAATGGTCCATCTCACTCAGTATAAAGCAGCTTTGTATGTTTATCCAATAGCATCCACCCCTACATGAGGCAGATCAACAAATCACTTTCAGGATTGTAAATGTATTGCAATAATAATAATAAAGATTAGGAAACAGTAGGATACATCCATTACATTTCTTAAAAGATACAGTTCCTGAGCAGCGCAGTACTTCTAAAGCAAAATACTGATATTAGATTATAAAACAATCCAGTGTGGTGATCTTCATCCACCTCTGAATGATTTAAAAAAAAAATCAATAATAGGTAATTTGGACAGTTAATCTCAAATGAAATTTACTATTGCACTATGAATGACAGCTGTGGTACTAGTCTCAGTATTTGAGGGGGGAATCTGCTTGTCCATTTGAACTTTTTAGTTTTACTCACAGGCTTTCTTCTTCAAAACAAAGTTCTTGTCCGTTCCCAAGATCCTCCCAATGCATGCAATATACTTGCTGTATATTTACGAGGACCACTGCCCTCTCTGTGATGGTGGCTTCACCAGTGTCAAAGCCAGGGCTATTTTTGGGCAGGAACGCACAGGAACGGAGTTCTGGCTGGCTTCAGAGTTGGCCATGCCCACTACAGCCAAAACCTCTGCGTGCGTGGCTACAGAGGGAAGGCCTGAAGAGGGACCCCTCCCGGCGACTCCGAAGTGGGCGGGCCAGGGGGGGGCCTGGAAGTTTAAACAGCCTTTCCTACCCTCCAAGGGCCGGCTTGTTCGGGCTCCCCACAGTTGCGGGGTGCCCAAACAAGCCAAAGGAAGGCATGGGGTGTGGCCTAATATGCTAATGAGATGTGTTGTCAGGGGTGTGGCCTAATATTCTAATGATCTATGCTGTCGAGGTGTGGCCTATTATGCTAATGAGTTCCTGCTGGGCTTTTTCTACAAAAAAAGCCCTGGTCAAAGCTCATATGAAATTGTTGACTTAATGCTGTAATTCCATGCAGAAATGCGTCAGTCTAAAGAATGCACAGGACTGCCCTGTTAGAAGTCTGTTGCCCTACTCTAGGGAACCAGGGGCAAAATAGGAAGCCGACTTCCCGATGTTTCCCTTGAAAAGTCCTCTTGGCAAACAGATGTTTAGGATTATCAGTTCTGGCAGGCATTTTAGGGAATGGAGAGGGGAGGCAAGGTGGGTGGACCTCATGCACATTCTGTAAATGGGATGCCCTTTACATACACCCTTCCCCACTCGGTTAGAATGGAATGAATGGAAATTTGTTCTTCCTGGTAGCTCTTCCTCACTAGTTTTGTTAAGGATGGTTTGACAGATATAGTGATGGAAAGTGCCATCAAGTTAGAGCTGATTTGTGGCTGGGCTTGCCAGTTTCCAGGTGGAATTACAACTGATCTCCAGACTACAGAGACCTGTTCCCCTGGAAAAAATGGCAGCTTTGGGGGGGGGCACCATATCCCTGCTGAGCTCACTCCCCTCCCCAAACGCCATCCTCCCCATACTCCACTGTCAAATTCCTAGGAATTTCCCAGCTCAGGGTTGGCAACCTATTTATGGTAACCCTGCATGGTTTTCAAGGCAAAATACAAACAGAAGTGGTTTGCCATTGCCTGCCTCCGCTCAGCAACCCTGGTGGTCTCTCATCCAAGTATCAATCAGGGCTGAACCTGCTTTGCTTCCAAGATCTGATGAGATTTGGGGAAACCAGGCATATAATATTCTTATTTCTGAAGTTGCGCCTATGCCCACTGCATGCATAGTTCTGTATGAACAGACCTTGTGGCTGAGAGAACCCATGTGTGCTCCCAAACTCTCATGCCTGTAAAAGAAATCACCACATGGCTAACTAGTTTTGAGATGATGGGGTTTTGCATCCATTAGGTTTTCCCTGACTCTTTCTGTACCAAAAGATAACTGGTGTGTTATATATCTTACTGCTGTAAGAATCATATCTCTCCACTGGGCTATAATTCAACTAGGTGAGAATCCAGTGGTTGAGGCAGAATTCAGCACTGTGGGTTACCGTACATCTCATTGGAAATGTTGCATGGCCTGGACAGCTGTATCTGTCTCATATGGTTCAGCTGCCGTTTGCCATGTGAATGATAACAATTAGCATTTGGGGCGCTTTTTTTAACATTCAACGTCTATCTTCTAAATCATGTCAGAAATCCTTACAAGAATCCTGTGTGACAAGTCAGTACCCTCATGTTGCAGCGATGGGGGCCATGGTTGAAAGCACAGTAGTTTCTCTAAGGCCCCTGACAGTGCAGTCTTAGGAACCTTTTCCTGAGAGTAAGCCCAATTGGACTTGAGTAGTCCCGCTTAGGGTTGCTCTCTTGGGGTCAAATTACATATTTGAGTATTTAAATTGCTAGGTCCGGGTTCCCTGCACCCAACTTGGGTTACCCACAGCCCCAAAGGAGCTATGGGGAATGGCCTTTAAATTAAAAAAAAAAGGAGAGGCCTATCAGGTTTGGAACACCACCATAGGGGGAGGCTCCTCTCCCCCCCCCCAGTCATTTTCCCATGCTGAAAGAACACTGGGGGAAACTTATTTCCCTGTTTGGCTACTCATTGTAGGCAGAACACTCTAATTCGAACAGTAAAAGGTAAAGGTTCCCTTGCTCGAAAGCCAGTCGAATCCGACTCTAGGGCTGCGGTGCTCATCTCCGTTTCAAAGCCGAAGAGCCAGCGCTGTCCGAAGACATTTCCGTGGTCATGTGGCCGGCATGACTAAACACCAAGGCACACGGAACGCTGTTACCTTCCCACCAAAGCGGTACCGATTTATCTACTTGCAATTTCTTGCTTTCGAACTGCTAGGTTGGCAGGAGGTGGAACTAGAGATGGGAGCTCACTCCGTCATGCGGCACCCGGGGAAATAACTCCCCTAGTGCTGTGGCCTATTTCTTTAAAAGCCATCCCCCACATCTGGTATAGGGCTGTGGGGTACCTGAGTTGGAAGGAACCCAAACCCAACTCTTTAAAAACCCAAACATGTAAATGAGTTTGATTGTAGAGATAAGCGTTGAACTGGGGACATCACATTTTATCATCATAAACACTGGATATCACAAGCTCCGGAGGTGAACCCATGGGATGTACTGGATAGGCCCACTTGGTAGATCCAGGGAGAACTGTGTTCAAATCCCTCCATGGTCATGAAGGTCAGTTCCTCCTTGAAGAAAGGATAAGATTAAACATGTCATAAATAAATGAACATTTTGACCACAGTTGCTCAGCACATCACTGGTATTCTACAGTATTCTTACACACTTTGGGGGTTTTTTTGTTCCCTAATGTGACAGATGTGAATAATGGCCTAGTCAGTTTTTGATATATGGATTTAGGAAACATGGGAGTTGAAAGTCATAAAGAAATTGGGCTTTTTTGTTCCAGGATTATAGGGCTGTGGGGTACCTGAGTTGGAAGGAACCCAAACCCAACTCTTTAAAAACTCAAACATGTAAATGAGTTGATTGTAGAGATAAGCTTTGAACTGGGGACATCACATTTTATAATCATAAACACTGGATAGCACAAGCTCCGGAGGTGAACCCATGGGATGTACTGGATAGGCCCACTTGGTAGATCCAGGGAGAACTGTGTTCAAATCCCTCCATGGTCATGAAGGTCAGTTCCTCCTTGAAGAAAGGATAAGATTAAACATGTCATAAATAAATGAACATTTTGACCACAGTTGCTCAGCACATCACTGGTATTCTACAGTATTCTTACACACTTTGGGGGTTTTTTTGTTCCCTAATGTGACAGATGTGAATAATGGCCTAGTCAGTTTTTGATATATGGATTTAGGAAACATGGGAGTTGAAAGTCATAAAGAAATTGGGCTTTTTTGTTCCAGGATTCTAGTCTTTTAGTGTTTTGGAGATCATGTTTTCAAATTGACCATTGTGTAGCTCGCAGGGGTCATTTCCTGCAGGGGCGCACAGGAGCGGAGCTCCGGCAGTAAAGAGCCCAGGGGGCGGGCACATGCAACAAGCCCCACCCCCTGCTCCCAGCAGCCCTCAGTCAGAGCAAGAAGCAGCCAGGTAAGTTGCAGAGCTCCCCCCGCCCCCCCGGTCCAAAACAGTCCAGTGGCACCTTTAAGACCAAGTTTTATTCAGGTACAAGCTCTCCCTCCTCTGTGAGGACAGATCTGCACGTTCCCCCCACTCCCCCATAGCTAGCAATCCAAAACAGTCCATTGGAGCCTGAGCGGTGGGTGTTGCCTTCTGACAACACTTCCAGTGATGTCAGGGGGTGTGGCATATGCAAATAAGTTATGCTAATGAGCCCCTGCACCTCTTTTTCTACGAAATGACCCTGGTAGCTCCCATTCATTTATGTAGGAGAACTTCCCAATCAACCGTACCTTGCAACTTTAAAAGCTATCTGGGATTCTTGGTATTTAAATCTGGAGAAAAGATGCTAGATTTTTCACTGAGCTGAAGAGAGTCATAAGGGTGAATCACTGCTTGCTTTGTATCCATTCATCCTACTATTCCCTCTGATCAAACAGGTTCTGCTGAAGGATTTTGCATTGTTTCTAAAAAAAATCCCCTGCAATGCCCATTTGACCAGAGGTGAGAGCAAGACAAGAGAAAAGTGTGCGTACATCAGGGAAAGGGATGCCATACTCCAAATATGTCCAACATTCTCATGGGTGATAAAAAAAAGCATTTGAGACTGTGGATGACTCGTGTGGTTACCAATCTCCAGGTGGGGCCTGAAGATCTCCTGGAATTACTACTGACTGTAAGACGATAGAGATCACTTCCCCTGGATGGTGGACTCTATGGCATATACTCCACTGAAGCCCCTCCCTAGCTCCACCAAATTTCCAGGAATTTCCCAGCCTAGAGTTGGCAACCCTATGAGGTATATCCCCACTCTACTGGCATGTATCCTACATAGGTTGGAGGAAGCTCCTCAGATCTAAGGAGCCTTTTCCCAGCCTTCCTCCAACTTAAGTGGTTCTTCCATCAGAGGAAAGCTTCAAACTTCACTCTGTGGAATGTCAGGATACAGGCCAGCATCATTTAGGAACAAACAGCAACTAATCCAGGATGGCCCCAGCTAGGTATCGCCTGAGCAGTCGCCTCTACTTTCCTGCAGTATTCCAATGCATGCATTTCCAAGCAAATGTCTGCTATAAGCGAATTATAACCCCATTGCTGGAATTAAATCAAAACTCTGTGCTAACTCAATTCTATCTAGTATGACGGAAAGGTCAGAAGGGATCTTTGTTCCACTGCAGGCTGAGAATTTCAGTAATGAATGCTTTGGCAGCCCCACTCCCCTGAAGCCCCCACCTCCATCCCCACTAATGGACAAAGCTATAACCACAGCTTGCAAATGGCTTACTGCAAAGGGCTCTGTTGAGGCCAGAGGAGGAAGCTCCGTGTTACTTCTCTTTCCATATTTCTGTGTCGCTCTGCATTGCAGTTTGTAGTATTCTCTGTGCCCAGCCGTTCTTCATTATCAGATGCAAAGATGTGTTTGGATTCGCGTAAGGCCTGAAACGATCAACTATCAGAGTAAAAATGGGAAATGGTGTTTCCGTGTATCTCTATGCACTCCCGGGCCAATTCAAGGTGCAGAAAGCCAATCCCCCTGTTTCACCTTCAAAAATACATTGTTCCCAAATCCCTGCATTCATTCCCCCAGATTTCTTCCAATTCTTTGCCTCCTCTTTTTCCTTCCAAAATGCGTTCCCCCCCAAATCCATTATCCCTTCTGCCTTCAGAAGAAGGAGGTCTTTATACTCCACTTTTCTCTACCCGAAGAAGTCTCAAAGTGGCTTACAGTCTCCTTCCCTTCCTCTCCCCACAACAGGCACCTTCTGAGGTAGGTGGGGCTGAGAGAGTTCCAAGAGAACTATGACTGGCCCAAGGTCACCCAGCAGCTGCAAGTGGAGGAGTGGGGAATCAAAGCCAGCTCTCCAGATAAGAATCCACCACTCTTAATCACTACACCATGCTGGCTCTAACCTAAATGAAACAACCCCCCCCCATTTTCCTCATTCAGCAATCTCTGCTTCCCCTACAGCCTAACAGGACAAAACACCTCTGCTTTCCTGGGCTCCGCCTCCATCTTAAAGAGGTGGGAAAACAAAGGCCTTGGGTTTTAAGAATGGGTTGCTGCTGTCCAGTCAGCAGTTAGCCCACCATGACAAGACTAACCTAAATGAAACAAGTGGGGCATCTCGGGGCTAGGCCCCCTGACTTGCTGGCAAGGCCCCCTGACTTCCCATCCAGCCCAGGGCCCCTGAGTGGTGGCAGGGGTGGGGAAGGAGCCAGGTATCCATTAGCTAGTGCCCCCTAAGAAATTTAAATCCCCCCCCGACTTAAAAAATCCTGGCTACGGGCTTGACAAGACAGCCTCATCAAAGCTCACATACGGCATTCAAGCATCATTACAGAAACAGACACGGAGGGATCAGTTAGCGGCTCTTGTGAACCTGTACCAATGTGTCATACTTTGGAGCCTTAAAAGAAAAATTAATTCCCATTTGCACAATGACTTGATCTGAAACACAGAGCCGGATCATCTAGTCCAACCCCTGCAGAATGCAGGAAATTCACAGTCAGCTCCCCCCAACTCCCCCAGCGACCCTTGCTGTATGTCCAGGGGAAGACAAAAACCTCCAGGATCCCTGGGCCAATCTGGCCAGGAGGAAAATTCCTTCCTGACCCCAAAGTGGCCATAGGCATTACCCCGGGCACATAAAAAAGGTCCATGAGAGCTGAGCACCGGCTCATCCCTAACTGCCCTCCCTCTCATGATCTGCCTAAAGTCATAGTGAGGCTGAGGCCCTTGGAGAGTCTCATGGAGACGAGTTTTGTGTCAAAATTGCTGTGAACCCCAAGCTGTACATAGCCTTGTGTGCATCTCAAGCATACGGCGATATGAGAGAGAAATGTTTTCACTACCTAAAACAGACTCAAGTGGGTAGCTGTGTTGGTCTGAAGCAGCGGAACAAAGTTTGAGTCCAGTGGCACCTATAAGACCAACGGGGGCTGCGGTCACACGGAGCATTAGCCATGCTACAGAGACGGAAGATAGGCGGATTTTCCGGGCGCGATCACACCGCCACATCTGGGAAGCGTAGAGCTCCCGTGGCTCAACTGAGGCTTCCCACCGAAGATGCGAGGTAAAAAACTAGTACCTCCGAGGTACTAGTTTCCGGAAACCGCGCGGCAAGGGCGGGCATCTGATCGCGTTTCCGGTGGCATCCGGCGCCCGCCCATGTCCCCTCGCAAAAAGGTTTCCCCCCCCCAAGTCTCCATGGGATGCGCACAAGCACCCAACTGAGCATGCGCACATTTCAGTTAAAAAAACAACAACACACAACCCCGTTTGCCGCCCCGCCCCACTTCTTTGCCTGTGGTGTGATCGGCACCTCCCCCCTAACCACGGGACCTCAACAGGACCTCAACCGGACGTCTGATCGTGCAGTTGTGCATTATTTTGCTCCGGGGCAAACAGTCACGCTCCCCCCCCCCGCATTTTCCAGCCCGTGTGACCGGAGCCTTGGTTTTATTAAAGGAATAAGCTTTTGTGTGCACGAACACCTCTTCAGCTTATACCCAAAATTAAATGTTGTTGGTCTTAAAGGTGCCACTGGACTCAAACTACCTAAAGTAATAAGTGAATGGTCTTTTGTTTGTTGTTTTTGGCAAAGACTTTTGAGGGAGAGAATGACAAAATAATTTTCAAAACAATGAAAAAAGGTGAATTGGCTTAGTCCCAATTAAAAGGGATCCTTCTTGAGAAAGACTTTCTCAGACTCTGAAGACACACACACACATGCACATTTTAAGCCAGCTAACCACTGGTTCTCAGACAATTGTTCTTTTTCAGTCTTTCTTTGTCCAGTCTGTACAATGGGAATAATCATGACATGATACATAGTGTTGCAACAGAGCAGGAACAACAAAGATTGCAAAGCAAATTCCTGGGCAGCTTTGCAAATAGTGTAGACTTGTAGTAATATTTGTTGTCTTTCAATATATACAGGTTGAGCAGGTAGTGGACAAGCGGGCACACGATCAGGCAAGCGTTAGTTCCAATGCGACAAGAGTCAATAAGAAATTAGAATTGCTTTCTCACTTTTTAATCTGCTTTCTTGGTATATTTACTCTTTATTCAGAACAGTAAAATCACTTTCAGTCTTCTTTTACATATTAGGCTGGTTAGTTTCTACAGTGCCAGATGAGCCATTACGGGGTTCATTATTAACTAGCTAGATAAGCCACTAAGTGGCACTGAGAAAACACCCTCAGATGATTGTACCATCCCATCTCATCTCCTTCCCAGTCACCCATTCCAGACCTAATGCAGGTATTGTGAAGCTTGCTGCAGATAAGGAGACAATTCAAGGCAGGTTTCTTAATGTACGGTTCTATTCTTCTGTCCTACTTATTTTGTTTTGTTGTTGTTCAGTCGCACAGTCGAGTCCGACTCTTCGCGACCCCATGGACCAGATCCCGCCAGGCCTTCCTGTCTTCCGCCGTCCTCTCAAGTTTGCTCAATTTCATGTTCGTTGCATCTATGACACTGTCTAACCATCTCATCCTTTGCCGTCCCCTTCAATCTTTCCCAGCATCAGGGTCTTCTTCAGTGAGTGCTCCCTTCTCATTTGGTGGCCAAAGTATTTGAGCTTCAGTTTCATTATCTGGCCTTCCAGGGAACAGTCAGGGTTGATTTCTTTTAGGATTGACTGATTTGATCTTCTTGCAGTCCAAGAGTCTTCTCCAGCACCATAGTTCAAAAGAATCTATTCTTCGGCGCTCGGCCTTCCTTATAGTCCAACTCTCGCAGCCATACATGACTACTGGGAATACCATTGCTTTGACCATGCGGACTTTTGTTGGCAGGGTGATGTCTCTACTTTTTATCATGCTGTTTAGGTTCGCCATCGCTTTCCTCCCAAGGAGCAGGCGTCTTTTAATTTCATGGCTGCTGTCACAGTCTGCCTACTTATAGCCTCCATCTTTTTTTCTTTCCTAGTCCACCCTTTCCTTTCAGTATTGAGGGGTCTAGTTATAATTGGCATCTATCTGCAGTCAACCCACAGGAGCTTTGCGGGGAACAGAGATAATGTCATGATGCCCAATGCTGTGATGTTACTTCTGGTTATGTACCCAGAAGTGACTTCACAGTGTAGTGATGGCACTCTAGGAATTTCCCAACTCTCTATGATAAAAACTGTTGGGATTTGGGAAGTTGCTAGAGCATTACCACAATACAGTGTGGCCATTTTTTCCTCTATTTTTGGTCCCACTACTCCACCAAGTAGCAGGAGGTCTGTTGCTGTACAAGGAGACCTGGCTGCTCTAGGTCTAGACCTAATCCACCTAGCAGGTAGACTACAACCTCTCTAATAGGGCAAACTTCTAAACATCAACAAGAAAACAAGCTACAGCTATTTAAACACAGCAGTTGGGGAACCACAGCCATGTTCACATGTGTGCGCCATCAGTTCCACTTTGTATTTTCTGCATCAGTTCCACTTTGTATTTTCTGCATCAGTTCCACTTTGTATTTTCTGTATCCAATTTTTTCAAAGTAAACCTGTGGCTTTCAGTCTACCCTCAAACTTAAGGCACTTTTCACACATGCTAAATAATGTAGTTTCAATCCACTTCAGCGACTGTTTGCAAGTGGATTTTGCCATTTCACACAGCCGCCCTGAGCCCGTTCGTGGGGAGGGCAGGGTATAAATACAAAAATGAATAAATAAATAAATAAATAAAATCTAGTTGCAGAGTGCACTGAAAGTGGATTGAAAGCAGGCCTGTAGCCAGGATTTTTTTTAATTCGGGGGACCTTCAAATAAGTCAGGGGGCACCCCATACACCCCCACCTGCACACACACCCAAGCGAGCAGCCCCACTCCCGCCCTTCCCTACAATCACTTGGCTTTAGGGTAGGGCTTGGGAGCAGGGGGGGGGAATCCTGGGCTGGATGGGAAGTTGTGGGGCCATGGTGGTAAATCAGGGGGGCAGGCCCCAAGAGTCTCCACTGTAGCTACAGGCCTGATTGAAAGTGTGTTATTTAGTGTGTGAGAAAGAGGTGGCTCTTCACTTTTCTCAACAGAGCCAATTCCCTGCCTTCAGCTGGTTTGGGGGTAGGGTAAGGGCAACTCCACATGCTTTGGACACTATGCTTGTCTTTGTAACAGAATGGTGGTAAGGTGCTCTCTTTTATTATGCTAGAAGGCTGAGCCTCTCATGGTCCAATGCTCCAACCCTGGGATCACTTTGCTTCCGGTGCACTGTGCCTTCCTGTCCACCATAAGTTACTCACACTATACACTGTTGAAACCTGCAGATTCACCCTGTACAGACTGCTATATGTGTGAATAAGTACAGTTGCCAACCTCCAGGTTGGGGCTGGAGGTCTCCCGCTATTATAACTGATCTCCAGGCAACAGAGATTAATTCACCTGGGGGGAAAGGCCATTTTGGAAAGTGGACTCTATGGCATTATGCCCCATTGAAGTCCCTCCCCCAACCCGGAGCTTGCGATCCTAGCAAATAAGCCACCCTAGATGACCGGGGTCTGTTCATACTTTACAGGGTCAGCTATTCAAATGATGAAAAAACCAGTGATGATCAAGCCTGCATGAACCGACACTAGGGAATATAACAGTGAAGGCATATGGAGGTAGCTCCTCCTCCTGCTTCTTCCCATCATGATGCCGCTTCAGCCAGGTACAGGCCAGCTTCCTCTCGAAATCATCACCCCAATTGTTCGTGTGTGTGTGTAAAGTGCCATCAAGTCACAGCTGACTTATAGCAATCCCAATGAGAAGCAGAGGTGGCTTGCCATTGCCTTCGAGGGCTGACCTTGCTTGAGAGCCAGTTTGGTGTAGTGGTTAGGAGTGCGGACTCTAATCTGGGAGAACCAGGTTTGATTCCGCACGCCTCCACTTGCAGCTGCTGGGTGAACTTGGGCAAGCCACAGTTCTCTCAGAGCTGTTCTCTCAAGAGCAGTTCTCGAAAGAGCTCAAAAGAGCTCTCCCAGCCCCACCTACCTCACAGGGTGTCTGTTGTGGGGAGAGGAGGGGAAGGAGATTGTCAGCCACTCTGAGACTCCATTCCATGCTGATCATACCGATATATAAAAGCCACATGAGGAACTATCACCTGTTTCCTACACCAGGGGTGGCCAAATTGCGGCTCAGGAGCCACATGCGGCTCTTTCACACATATTGTGCGGCTCCCGGCAGGGCGGCTGGGGAAGCGAAAGGGAGGCATGCTTTTTCTGCCTCCCTTCCTTCCTTCCCCCTCCCTCCCCATCTGTTTGCTCTCTCTCTCTCTCTCTCATAAGAACATGAGAACATAAGAGAAGACAATGTTGGATCAGGCCAATGGCCCATCTAGTCTAACACTCTGTCACACAGCAGCCAAAAATACCAGGTGCCATCAGGAGGTCCAGCAGTGGGGCCGGGACACTAGAAGCCCTCCCACTGCTGCCCCCCCCCCAAGCACCAAGAATACAGAGCATCCCTTGCCCCAGACTGAGAGTTCCTATCTATACCTTGTGGCTAATAGCCACTGATGGACCTCTGCTCCATATGTTTATCTAATTCCCTCTTGAAGCTGTCCATGCTTGTAGCTGCCACCACCTCCTGTGGCAGTGAATTCCATGTGTTAATCACTCTTTGGGTGAAGAAGTACTTATCTGTTCTAACCCGACCGCTCAGCAATTTCATGGAGTGCCCACGAGTTCTTGTATTGTGAGAAAGGGAGAAAAGTACGTCTTTCTCTACCTGCTCTATCCCATGCATAAACTTGTAAACCTCGATCATGTCACCCCTCAGCTGTCGTTTCTCCAAGCTAAAGAGCCCCAAGCACGTTAACCTTTCTTCACCGTGAAAGTGTTCCAACCCTCTGATCATTCTAGTTGCCCTTTTCTGCACTTTTCCCAATGCTATAATATCCTTTTTGAGGTGTGGTGACCAGAACTGTACACAGTACTCCAAATGAGGTAGCACCATCGATTTATACAGGGGCATTATGATACTGGCTGATTTGTTTTCAATTCCCTTCCTAATAATCCCCAGCATAGCGTCGGCCTTTTTTATTGCTCTCTATCTATCTATCTTTCCACCTCTTTCATTCTTTCTTTCCACCTCTCTCCCTTTCTCTCTCTCTCTTAGACAAATAAATATCATTAGCAAACAAATATCATTGGACAAATAAATATCATTATCAATATCTGTTTTTACTCCTTCTGTTTTTATTTTCAGAAGTCTCATTTAATGTTAATAAAAAGCAAACCTGGGTGTTTTTAAATGAAAACGTGTGTGTGATGTTTGTCCGTGCCTTGCGGCTCTCAAACAGCTGATCTTTAGTTTGTCCGTGCCTTGCGGCTCTCAAACAGCTGATCTTTAGTCTATGTGGCTCTTACACTGAGCAAGTTTGGCCACCCCTGTCCTACACCATAGCAGAGAGCATGGTTTCATCCTGCTGTAGCTAATTCCACCACAGAACAGAAAGGGTGTAAATACAACCACTCCGGGAGGATAATATCATCTGAGAGCAGTCAAATCATTACTTTATAAATGCTCCGGAGTGACGATGAGACTGGGGAAATGATACAGTCATCCAAGAATGAGCATCGCTTAGGATAATATGCGGTGCAATCGAAGGCCTATTTAGCATGCCGTTAAAAAAAAATACGCTCTTTGGCTTTGTACAGAGAAGCAGTGTCTCAATGCCAGGCCATGGGAGCTGAGCAAACAGCGATAACAGCAACCCTAAATAAATAAATAGGCAGCTGAGTGTTTTATAAATCCTTGTTATTTATTGGCATGCCAGCCTCCCTTGCCAGTTCAAGAGACTCGAGTGAGGCTGCACCGCCGCCGCATTGTCCAAGGAATGGCGCAGCGCCTCGGCAACTCTTTGGGCGAAGTTTAGCTCTACTAAACAGCATGGATTTTAATGTCGCGTTCTAATTCTCCTATTACTGTCATAAAGCCATTTGTCAAATGCCCTGGGAGACTCCATGGACGTCAGCCTTGTAATACTTTTTATTGCCGGACTAATCTTTACAGATCGAATTAAGACCGGGGAACTTTATCAGCGGATTGCATTGGGTGAAGGGTTACGTGTGTATTTCATTTGTTCTGCTATCAAAAGGTGCACAGGCCTTTGCTCCCGCCGACTGCCACCAAGGCCAGATATGCCCATTACGGCGTAATCAAATCGCCTTTAAGAGGCTCACTCAGTGGGCTGATGCTCGGAATAAAGCAAGATGAATGTTGCCTCCCTCTCCCCCGTCTGCAGAGCAGAGGCAATTTCTTTCCATCCTGATATTAATTCTCCTATTAAATTAAATAACACTAAGGGTTGTATAGCATTCATTAAACATCACTGGCGCCTCGGCTTCCTGCAGTGTCAATGCCATCCTCATAACGCCATGCTAATTAGCAACAGGCGAAGCGAAGTGGTTCGTCTGCCTTTCCTTATTAATTACTCAGTGAAATAAACAGACTTCTTAATATTACGATATGGTTATTCTAACAACTAGAGACAAGAGGGCTTTGCCGGTTGGAGACCAGGTTGGGTCCGGAGAGGGAAAACAGGAGCGGGGAGGGTGCTGGTTAAATACGACCGGCTTCATCACATGGTGATTTAGATTATTGCTTGTGACCCAGCAAGCGGAAGGTAGCCTATATACTTCAGGTAGTTAACCAGCCCTTGTTTTTGCAACCCCAGGTATCGAAACCTGAAGGTCTGTCAAGCTCATAGCAGGTCACCGTGCATGTCTGGCGGGATGCATTGTGTGGTGGGTCATAGGTTAGGAAAGCTTGTCCACCGGCTGCCCGCGGCGACATATTGTGAGGGTGGATTGATGCAGTCCCCGAAGGAACATTCCCCATGTCACCTCCGAGCATGTGGTGCAGGAAGGATGGAGATCTGTTGAGCAAAAAAGGGGTCTGCAAGAAGGAGCAGGAAGAGGAGGTGGAACAAGGAGTCCAGAATGAGGGTCCCTTGGGAATGGGAAAGTAAAAACCAAGGGACAGGGGATGCTGAAGTTCCAAGATTGAGGTCATGTATCCCCTAAAAACAGCTGCAGAAAACTGGATTGCAGATGTGGTAGAGGGGAAGGGAGGGGAACTGTTCCCCTATGCCATTTCTCTGATCAAAAATGCCACCCCTGGGGCTTTTTAACTCCCCAGGAGTGAACAAAAGTCAAGTACCCCCGCCCTGACCTGGATAGCCCAGGCAAGCCCAATCTCTCGGAAGATCTCGGAAGCTAAGCAGGGTTGACTCTGGCAAGTACTTGGCTGGGAGAACTCCAAGAAATACCAGAGGCGGGGGCTTTATTCAGCCACCTCGCTGAATATCCTCCAGGCCCCAGGTAGGGGTCAGTGACCACAAGTCACCATGACTTCCAGATGTGCACACATGCACACGCACACATGTGCATATTTTTTAAAAAGTCAAGTACTCTGATTGTGCTTGATTATTTCCTCCATCAAGACTTAAAGGAGCTCAGGGAGGCCATTTCTGATCAAGGAAATGGTACAGGGTAGGATAGGAGTAACCTTTTCCCAGTGCCACAGTTCGTATCAAGGTCAGGATGGACACACACACATATACCTCTTGGCTCCTTTTTAGCGGCAAATTGCATACCTGGAGTTCCAGTCACAGGAATCCAATGCCATGTATTGTTTGACCCTAACAAGCAAGACATGGGGAAAAAATGGAGGGCAGAGATAACATAAGAACATAAGAGACGCCAATGTTGGATCAGGCCCAAGGCCCATCCAGTCCAACACTCTGTATCACACAGTGGCCAAAAATGCCAGGTGCCATCAGGAGATGCAGAGTGGGGCAAAGTCAGCAAGGTGGCCAAGGTCTCCCAAGGCTGAGGATCCCAGATAGGTTGGATCATACCGACCAAAGTTAGTGGACAAGCAATATGGTGCCTATCTGGCCTTTCACCTTTGACTTTCAGGATAGTGGCTTACACAGTCAAGTAGCTTAGGAAAACAAAAGTTTGAGTCCAGGGGCACCTTTGTCTTTTGTCTTAAAGGTGCCACTGGACTCAAACTTTGTTCTATTGCTTCAGACCAAGATGGCTACCCACCTCAAAGTAGCTAGTAAATCAGCATTGATGGCAACTAATGTATTTATTATCATATAAGTTACATTCAGGGCTCTAGTCGGGGGGGAGCTCTCAGGTACGGAGCTCCGGAAGAGAACCTCTAGGGGGCGGGGCGGTCACGTGGTGAAGCCCCGCCCCCTTCTTTACCCCACCCTCTGCTTCGATCCTCATTCCGTTTGGGAATGAGGATGAAGCAGGAGGGTAAGTAGCCGGGCCTTCTGACACACTTCCGGTGATGTCAGGGGGTGTGGCCTTCTGTCACTTCCGGTGACGTCAGGGGGCGTGGCATATGCAAATAAGTTATGCTAATGAGTTATGCTAATGAGCTCCGGCAGCTCTTTTTCTACAACAAGACCCCTGGTTACATTACCTATGGAAAGCATTTGGGTGGGTGCAGTTGGAGGACCCTAAGACTGTGTTCTGCCCTGGGCTTCAGGTTACCTCCCTGCAATTCTGATGGAGGGCTAGGTGGTGACTCCAGCTCCAGGTGGCCAGCTGGTGGAGCTGTGGGAGGGGTGTGTTTGTGTGTATGGCTGTGGTCACACGGCAAGGTAACTGCAATTTGTTTCCGCTATAATTTAATTGGGAATATTTTTCTTCGGGTTGGGATAATCACACATCCCTCCCCGAACCGGAAGCATTGCGTGAGGAGGCTCTTCTGGGCACCATCTAGATGCAGCCGGCCCCTCTCTCTCCACTGCCTGCTCGCCTGCCAGCCTGTCTGGCACTTCCTTCCCCCTGCCCGCCTCCAGCAACGTTCCACACCGCCTCTTGCTGCCCAACCAGCCCCGGCTTGACGCTGCTGGCAAGCCGGGTCCTCCCTCCCTCCTAATGCCGCAGTTTCAGGGACTCCTGGGGCGCACTCCACCGCCCGCTCACCTGCAAGCCCGCCTGGCACTTCCTCCCCCCCACCTCCCCCCCCCCAGCAACTTTCCAACTTTCCTGGGGCAGGCAGGACTTTTCTCGGTGCTGGATGAGCGCTTGAACCCTTAAATAATGAATTTATTAAGCGCAGGATTGCTCAAGTGCTCAAAGCCAGAAGTTCCCTGACCTGGATAGCCCAGGCAAGCCCAATCTCTCGGAAGATCTCGGAAGCTAAGCAGGGTTGACTCTGGCAAGTACTTGGCTGGGAGAACTCCAAGAAATACCAGAGGCGGGGGCTTTATTCAGCCACCTCGCTGAATATCCTCCAGGCCCCAGGTAGGGGTCAGTGACCACAAGTCACCATGACTTCCAGATGTGCACACATGCACACGCACACATGTGCATATTTTTTAAAAAGTCAAGTACTCTGATTGTGCTTGATTATTATTGCAAGTAGATAAATAGGTACCACTTCGGTGGGAAGGTAACAGCATTCTGTGCGCCTTGGCATCTATTCATGCTGGCCACATGACCACAGAAACATCTTCGGACAGCACTGGCTCTTCGGCTTCTAAATGGGGATGAACACCGCACCCCTAGAGTCGGAATCAATTGGTTTTAGAGCAAGGGAAACCTTACAACTTAAAAGATCTCCTACAAAGCCATCCTAATAGGGTTGCCAATCCCCAGTTGGGGGCAGGAGATCCCCTGCTTTGGAGCTCTTCCTCCCACTTCAGAAAACAGGGGGAGAATGCATTATACCCTATGGAGACAGGTCCCAATAGGGTATAATGAAGAATCAATCTGTGAGTATCGAGGGCTCTGGGGGGCCTGTTTTTTGAGGTAGAGGCACCATATTTTCAGCATATCTGCTGGTGCCTCTCCTCAAAACCCCCCTCCCCCAGTTTCAAAAAGATTGGACCAGGGGGATCTAATTCTATGAGCCCCAAAAGAAGGTGCCCACATCCTCCATTATTTCCAATGGAGGGAAGGCATTTAAAAGGAACATGGTCCCTTTAAATGTGACAGCCAGAACTTGCTTTGAAGTTCAAATCGTGCTTCTTCCCTCCCTTCTCCCAGAATCTCCTGGTAAGTCTCCCACCCACTTGTCGGCCTCACCTGGCAGCCCTACATCCTAAGTGGACTGAGATGCTTCTAAGTCTATTGAAATCAGTGGGCTTGGAAGAGTGTGACTCTGATGAATATTGTACTGTACATTGTTCCACTGCCTAGCAGAAGGGGCTAGCCTGTTATTATTACCTTTGACACTCAAATGGCCAAGATCTGGGATGAATGTAGATCAGTTATATATCTATGGAAAAACAACTGACTTTTCCAATGGGCATAGGTTCAGACAGAGCTTCTAGAAAGCATCCTTTTGTGGGACAGGTATTTCAGTATTACAGGCCTGGTTTGGCAAGCCACCATGTTTTTGTGTCACATTTGTCTGTTAAATTACATCTTAAATAAACATATCAAAGGTAGAAATGGAAAATACTTAATACAAATCCAAACAATGTTTCCATCATGCCTAATAAATACTTCCCAATTACTCTGTCTGACCAAAGCAGAACACATAATCAATATTAACTCTACACTTTTGCTTCCAATAAAGGTTTCAATGTTTTCCCCCAAACATTTGTCAATTTATCTGCCTTCCATACACTTTGACAACATTTGTCAGCTTGTCCATACCTGCCAACATTCACTAACCAATCTCTAATCAATGGGAACATATATTTTTCAAGCTAGGGCAATTAAGATTTCGGCAGATCATTTACATACTGTGAAAATCCAAAGAGATGTAGTTGTTGACAGTCGCCAGTGAACGTCAATCATTTTCACTTCTCTAGAGAGCATTTGAAATCTCATTTTCTAGAGGTTTTTTTTTAAGGAGTACCATGGTGAATTCTGAGAGTCACTAAAGTAGATTAGTGATTACTGCAACCATAAACTGTGGGATCAGCTTCCTCCATAAGCCCTTGACAATCCCAGATTCATCCTGTCAACCTGCCCTAAAGGTAAAGGTTCCGTTGCTCGAAAGCCAGTCGAATCCGACTCTAGGGTTGCAGTGCTCATCTCTGTTTCAAAGCCAAAGAGCCAGCACTGTCTGAAGACGTTTCCGTGGTCATGTGGCCGGCATGACTAAACACCAAGGCGCACGGAACGCTGTTACCTTCCCACCGAAGTGGTACCTATTTATCTACCTGCAATTTCTTCTTTCGAACTGCTAGGTTGGCAGGAGCTGGAACTAGAGATGGGAGCTCACTCCATCATGCGGCACCCGGGTCTCGAACTGCTGAACTACTGACCTTCCACAGCCTGCAGTTCAGCGTCTTAACCACTTGAGCCACCGCAGCTCCGAACCTGCCCTAATAAAGGTCAAAAATTGCAGCCTGTGGGTTGAATCCAGCAGTAGCTCAGCAGATGTTGTAATTGATTGCAGATCTTTGCTGCAATCCCTTCCCAGGGTCAAAAAGGACTATGAGGCAGAGGGGAGGGGGATGCAGGAAAGACCATCAATCCTTGCACCCACAGGTCTTTGCATCCAACCAGTCCAACCAGTTTGCAACAATCATCGGACCATTGGGAAGACTGTCAGCATTGCCTGGAGAACTAGAAATCTTGCACAATGTGTTTTTTTTGTTTTTTTTTAAAGGTAAAGCAAGCCGTCAAGTCATAACCCACTGATGGTGACCCCATCATGAGGTTTTCAAGGCACAAGATGAGCAGAGGTGGTTTGCCATTCCCTGCCTCTGAGCTGCAACCCTTACCTTCCCATCCCAGTACTAATCATGGTGAACCCTAAGCTGAGTTCAGACTGGCAGTTTGGCCCGATATAGGCACATTTCACAAACAGATTAAAGGGGCTGGTTCACACAGCCACAGCTGTCAGGCGTTCCCCAGCCGTACTCAACCCGTCCTATGACGATTTCCTACCATGTTAAAAAAAGTACCAGGTGAAAGCCGTAGCAAATCCTGGAGGACGTGTTGATCCCGCTTCCTGGAAGTGTGCACGCTAAAAGCCGCAAACAAGCCGCATTGCTGTGGTGCTGTGCCTATGCCGGAGTGGAAAAAAGCCGCTTACAGCCGCGCCTCTGCCAGGGGTGGGCCAACAGTGCGAACACTCCCTTGCGCCTCCTCCCCAGTATGCTCCCGCATCAGTAGGTGCAGTGCGACCGGGAATCCCCAGCACAACTTGGTCCGGGTCTTTTTGCCCCGCTTTCCTCGTGCTTCATACTGCCAGTCTGTCCTCAGCCCTACTTAGCTTCAGAGTTGTTACAAGATCAGGCCATGCTGGAATTGGTGGATCTCAATAAAAGGTATTGAGTGACTTCTGGTTTTCGATTTGGCTATGTAAGAGCATGGCTGCCTGCTTTTGAAGGGTCAGCATTCATTGGCATACACTTGGAGAAAACAATATTCATGGAACAGAAAAGTTGATATTCTCCAGCATGCACCAACATCTCCTCTTTCAGCTTTAACAGTAATATCTTCTACATAACCTCAACCTTTTTTACCTATTCCAAAAAACATTATAAAAATGGGATTAAATTTTAAATATAAAGGCCAACCCCAGTTATCGTTTCTCTCTCATACTGAATTTATTATTGATCCCAAAAAGACTACCACAGACCAAGAGGTCAGTCAAATACCTTCATACGCATAGGGGCAAGCTCCTAGAAACTGAGCAGAACTGAAGTTCAATTTAGCAGAGAAGTGGTCAAGTTTTTCTTGGACTATACCACTGCATGCTTCAGGGTAAGAGAATTGTGATTTCGAACGTTCTTCCATGGGGGGGGGGAGCAGCATGTATATAGAAAACTAACGTGCAGGGAGATATGTTCAGCTCAAATTTTTCCTTAACATAGGATTTCCCCATGTGCAGGAAAGGTTTGTATGAGGAGGAGGTTCCCCCAACATTCAAACATGCCAACTCCCACTGGTAGCCTGGGGTGATACAATCCAGAAAAAAAGAGTTTTCCTTCTTCATTCTAGGGATTATATAAATTAGGCCTTAATCTATTAGGGGAAAATCCACTTCAAAGAATGATTCTGGTTTGTCGGTCTTGACAAAGTCACGTACGATGATATACTGCTGAGTTTTTGTTTAAATGGTAGTATGAATGGGAGAAACGACAGCTGAGAGGTGACATGATCGAGGTTTACAAGACTATGCATGGGATAGAGCAGGTAGAGAAAGAAGTACTTTTCTCCCTTTCTCACAATACAAGAACTCGTGGGCACTCCATGAAATTGCTGAGCAGTCGGGTTAGAACAGATAAGTACTTCTTCACCCAAAGAGTGATTAACATGTGGAATTCACTGCCACAGGAGGTGGCGGCGGCTACAAGCATGGACAGCTTCAAGAGGGAATTAGATAAGCATATGGAGCAGAGGTCCATCAGTGGCTATTAGCCACAAGGTATAGATAGGAACTCTCAGTCTGGGGCAAGGGATGCTCTGTATTCTTGGTGCTTGGGGGGGGGGCAGCAGTGGGAGGGCTTCTAGTGTCCTGGCCCCACTGGTGGACCTCCTGATGGCACCTGGTATTTTTGGCCACTGTGTGATACAGAGTGTTGGGCTGGATGGGCCATTGGCCTGATCCAGCATCAGCTTCTCTTATGTTCTAGGCCCGTCTTGTTTCCTTGTAGTATACCGTGTCTGGTAGTTATCTTTGTAGTTCATCCAGCTGCCTCAGAGGAAGTCTCAAACCCACCTGATTTCTTTTACCTTGCTGGGTCTCAGAGACTTCATAACGAGCTGCTGTTTTATGTTCACAATTTGTAAGGGTTTGGCAATTAATGCTCTTATAGAAGCTGTTGATGTAAAGATTTTTTTTTTCATCCCAGAGGCCAGGGGCGGCCTTAGTGATCCTGTAGCCCTGGGCAAAAGTCCAGGATGGGGCCCCAGAATCACTGTCACCCCCTCCTGCCAGGGCCTAGCAAAGAGTGTCTCTTGCCTAGGGTTGCCAACCTCCAGGTGGAGATCTTCCACGATTACCAGTGACCTTTCAACCAGCCAAGATCAGTCCCCCTGGAGAAAATGGCCGCTTTGGAGGGTGGAGACTCTATGGCATTATGCCCTGTTGAGGTCCCTCCCCTCCCTAAACCCCGCCCTCTCCAGGCACCACCTCCAAAATCTCCAGGTATTTCCCGACCCAGAGCCTGAACCCTCCACTTGCCCCATGTGAGGTGGGTGGGAGCTGCTGCTGGAAGCCAGCTGTCTGGACCCCAGATGGGGTGGGATTGAGTGGCAGAGGCAGTCTGCTCTTCTTCTCTCCCCCCCTCCTCCAGAGGGACTGGAGAGGTGGTCAGGCTCTCTTTCAGCGTGGGACCACAGACAGCTGCCCTTGTTGCCCATTGGCTAAGACTGCCCCTGTCAGAGGGTAATGTCCAACGGTGTGCTTCTTTTCTATTCACATGATAGCCTATAGCAAAGGCTGGACTTCGCTTCTGTAGAGCCAGCAGAAAAGCTCCTGTCTCCACATACTGATATCCTATAGGCAGGGCTTTTTTCTGGGGAATGCACCAGAATGGAGTTCTGGAACCTCTTAAACATTTTTTAAAAAATGTTTAAGAGGTTCCAGAACTCCATTCTGGTGCATTCCCCAGAAAAAAGCCCTGCCTATAGGACATTACCAATGCAATCCTAGGCAGAGTGACTCCAGTTTAATGCCAGAATAACTGCGCATAGGATTGTACTGTTAGAAAGTCTATATTTTCAAGTCTTTAGAAAATTTCACTTTGTTGAGCAGCTGTTTTTTATGCTATAACTAACCTGTGATTGGATGATGATTATGAAAAAATACCCTTAAGAAACCCCAAGAAGACACATTCTAGGGTTTCCATTGAAGTATCCATTGACAAGTAAACTCAGTACTCCTTGTAGTTCAGTTTTTCAGAGACGTTTACAAAATAAGGAAGTGCGGGAAAACCTTTGAATATGCTTAATATACAAACTATAATGACAGCATCTGCTGCTGCTTCTCCTCCTCCTCCTCCTCTTACTGCAAATATTCAACTGTGCTACAACTGATAAACGTACCTTTAGCATTTTTAATGTTGTACTAGGTGCCATAAAGACATCGAAAGGACTTTGCCCAGGACAGGAGCCTTTACCAAATGAGCCAAACTGTTGCATACTGCATAGCACATCATGTGCATCACCACTGGTCACCCATAAGTGAATTAAGTGATTGGACTTAAGTGAATTAAGGTCAAAGTGTGAAAACAGTACCCTTGCAACAAATGCAGGGCTCTGAACAAAATGACAAAGGAAGGCTTATAAGAAAGTAGATCAAGATGGGTAGCTGTGGCCCTGTTCATACGAGGCGTTTTGGGCCAGGGGGGACGGAACGGGGGCGGAGCAAATGGGCGCGATCCCACGGCAACATCTGGGAATCGTTGCCTGCCCGTCCCTGATCTGTCCCTACCGCCGAAAACGCACACTAAAAAAGAACCACCTACCTAGGTGGTTGTATCCATTAGAGCGCCACAAGCCAGGCCGTGGGATCGGCCGGCGCGTCTTTGCGCCACTGCATCCCGGCCCCCTGCCATACTGCGCATGCTCGAGCATGCGCAGTTTGGCAGCCTCCCCCTCCCATCCGACTCTTCCTCCCCGGCATCTGATCGTGCCGTGGGATCCCGCCGTGGCATTCCAACTTTGGTGCGGCTCACATTAGCCGCAGATCAGCCGTCCTTTTCCCTGCTGTGTGGCAGGGGCCTGTGTTAGTCTGTCTGTAGCAGTAGAAAAGAGCAAGGGTCCAGTAGCACCTTAAAAGCTGAGGTCACACACACTAAATAACCCACTTTCAATGCACTTTCCAACTAGATTTTGCCAGTTCACACAGTAAATTCCAGTTGGAAAGTGCACTGAAAGTGGAAAATTCAGTGGGTGAGACCGCAGCCTTTGAGACTAACAAAACATGCGGCATGCACACTTTTAAATATTTGGTTTCCAACTCCTGATACGTAGATCCTATCTGTTCCCCTCTTTCCCACAATAGGATGAAAGCCAATGAAACAATATTAGCTGATCCTGCCTGCCAGATCAAATGGGAGCTGGCATGATGTAGGGATCAGAATGTCAGACTAGGACCTGGGACTCTGGGCTTCCAGTCCCTGCTCTGCCATGGAAGTTCGCTGGATGACCCTTTCCTGCCGCAGTCTCTCAGCCTAACCTACCTCACAATGTTGTCATTGTGAGAATAAAGTGGAGGAGGGGGAATGATGTGAAAAGTCACTCAGGGTCCCTAAAAGGTGGGTGATAATAGAATAATAAAATCAATCGGCTATCGAGCATCGTCCCTTTCCCTTTCAGATCCAGGCATGCAGCTTGTCCCTTGGGTCTCAAAGGTCCCCCTGATTCTCCCACCTTCCCACACTTTCTATAGGGAAAAGATAATTCAGAAGACACATTTGAAATAGGAATGAATAAAGCCTCTATTGGAGATCCAGTACGGCGTGGTGGTTGAAGTGTTGTACTAGGATTTGGGAAGCCTGGGTTTGAATCCTCACTCTGCTGTGGAAACTTGCTGGATGACCTTGGGCCATTCCCACAGCCTCAGCCTCACCTACCTCACAGGGTTGTTGGGAGGATAAAACGGAGGCGAGGAGAATGATGTAAGCTGGTTTGGGTCCCATTGGCGAGAAAGGCGGGATGTAAATAAATAAATATTGTAATTTATTAAACATTTTGGAAATTGGATTATTGTTGCGATCTCAAACCAAATGTCCCATGGATGTGAAACTTAATAACTCCCCCACGGATAAAAAGACATCTTGCAATACCATAAAAACTGAGGAGTTTTTTTCCCTGGCCACAAGACCTTTGCTCAATTTTGCTGCTAACAGACTAAGGCTGCAATCCTTAAATCGCTTGGGATCTATCTAGCTAAATGATACATGTGACACGGGGGTCCTCTGACCTAGCTCCCAGTCACATGTTCTATCAAAGTCAAAGTCCCCATTGCTTGCGGAGACTCCTGAGCACTGTGAGAGAGGAGGACGGCTTCAGGCTTCCCTCCTGTGTTGTTTCCACAAGCAGAAACAGCTGTAGGGAGGGCCTATATGCCTCCTTTCTGATTCCAAGACTCTGTGTCACATGATCCCAGGACGAGTGGAGCCCAAGAAAGTGGTAAACATGGCCCTCCTGCAGCCTTCCACTTCTCCTCTCTTGCAGCACTCACAAGCTCCAGTGAGCAATGAGCGCTTTGGCCTGTGAATCCCCTGATGGTACGTGTGACTGCGAGCCAAGTCGGGGGTCCCCCAATTTAGCTGGCATTACATGTATGGTTCAGCATTGAGATTAAGTCCCACCGAATTCAAAGGGATTTTCTTCTGACTATGCATGTGCACCAGCGTTACATCCTTCCAAGCTCATTGACTTCAATGGATTTAGGAGCGTTTAACTCTGTTTGGGATGGCACTGTAATGATGGTTGCCAAAAGGCCTGGAGGAAAATACCCTGTCCCTTTCATAGAGGGTTAACGTATGGAAATCGGTCATTGAAGCTTTTCAGGGTTGCCAACTCCGAGATGGGAAATTCCTGGAGATCTGTGGGTGGTAGGGTTTGGGGAAAGGCGAGACCTCAGCATGGTGTAATTCCATAGAGTCCACCCTCCAAAGCAGCCATTTTCTTCAGTGGAACAGTTATAATTCCAGGAGATCTCCAGGTCCCACCTGGTGGTTGGCAACCCTAAGCATGGGGGCAGAGGTCGATTCGGGGGAATCGCAGGAGATCGCCTTTCCTCCGGGTGAGGTGCGGGGGGCGCGGCACATGACGAAGCCCCGCCCCCTGCTTCTGGCCGCCCCGCTTTCAGCCCTCATTCAGCCAGGAGGAGGCAGGAGAAGAGGGAGGGTAAGTTGCTTCCTCCCCGCCTCTCCCCACCCCTGCCTGCCTGGGGCCAGGGAGGGCCAGGGAGGGCCAGGGACGGCCTTGGTGGGGCTTCCTTGCACTCCTGCCGCCACCGCCGGGCCCCTGATGTCAGGGGGTGTGGCATATGCTAATGAGTTATGCTAATGAGTTCCCCTAGCTCTTTTTCTATGAAACGACCCCTGCATGGGAAATAACATCCCATTAAGCCTCTGTTAAAGGGACAGGATATTTTTTTTCCCTCTAGACCGTCGGCAACCCTTGCTGTAAAATGTAACTCTGAAATTATTTTTCATGTCCAGTCTGCACTTCAAAATGGCTGTGATAAAAAATAGTTTGTTCCAGGCCCGGAACGCCTTTTGCCCCAATGCTGTGAAACACAGATTTCTCCTTGAGCAGCACATCCAAGCCATATTTTTGAATGGTGCTAATCCCAGTCCTCAAGAACCAGTTTTCATAAACTTTGGCCTTGTACAGTTCCCATTCCAAAACCCAAAGGCACGTTGGCTTCTGTTCTGCTTGCTAGTGAACTGAGAATGCCCTTTTGATCTTGGGTCTAATCTCAGGGAAGTGAACGGCTGTTTTGTAAATACAACTGGGTGAAAGCTCCCGGCGCTTGGGTTATACAGGTGGTTGGATGAAGTCCCTTTTGGATTAAGACTTGATGGGCCCATGAAAGGAGCCAAATATCTTTCTTTTGGGATAAGACGGGTGACTGCCAAACTGTGTTTGCACACGTGTTATGTCTAGTAGGCGAGCAAAGAGCCCTCCTGAACCAGCGGTGCCTCTGAACTTCCCTCTCTGTTTGTTCTTTCCTTACAAATAAGAAACTCGCATTGAGACGAGGAAGCGTGCATTGGGGCCTGCGGTGGGGCCTGCGGTTATCGCTTCATCGCTTGCAAGCCAGTCACTCAGCAGGCTGTCACAGCGCTTCTTTCTTTGCACCGAGGGTGTGGAGAGAAGGAACCCGCCAGCATTCCTGGAGAGGTTCTTCAGGGAAGGTGCCTTCAAAGATACAGCCGCAAGCTATCTGGGAAGCCCCAAGGGAGGTGGCGGCAACAGGCAAGTGTACACTTCACAGCTGAAGGACTTTCAAGGAGGTGGGCAGGCTTCTTCCAACACACATTCAGGCCCAAACAAGACAAATTGCTGGAAACACAACAGACTGCGCTCTCATGGGGGGGGGGGGAAGGCTTGCCTTTTGTTTGTAGGCCAGCTGTTCATGATGACACAAATTGTTCACGTCAAGATAAGGGTGCTTGTTTGTTGGGAGCCCTCTCCTAAATGAACCAGTTCCTTAGTGGAGAGGGCTCTTAGGTCCATTTAGGGTTTCCAGCCTGCAGGTGGTGCCTGGAGATCTCCTGCTTTTACAATTGATCTCCAGGCTTTAGAGGTCTGTTCCCCTGCAGAAAATGTCTGCTTTGGAGGGTGGACTCTACTGGATGATGATGAAAAAAACACCCTTAAGAAATCCCAATAAGACACATTCAAGGGTTTCCATGAAATCAGTTAGGCTGAAAGCATATGACTGGCCCTACACCACTCCAGTTCATCTGGAGAAAATGGCTGCTTTGGAATGTGGACTCTGTGGCATTATACCCTCCCCAAAGTCTGAAGCTCCTCCCCTCCTCTCCCCAACCTCCACCTCCAAAATCTCCAGGTATTTCCCAACCCAGAGCTGACAATCCTGTACCATGATTAATCCATACTGCCCGTTTGTCCACTGTTGTCCTCCCCTGCAAGTAGACTGGAAACAGAATGAGAGGAAATACTTCTGTGGCTAATCTCACAGAGACAGGACCATTTTATCCAGATCTCCAGAGCAGGGCCTGTCTGCGTAGCTCCACGCTAAGTTCCCAGCTGTTGAAAGCAGTTAAATCAGTGGCACTCACTCTGTGCCAACCAAAAGAGGACATGGCTACTGTATGCCCTGTGCTACTGAGACGCTGACCAGAGAGGTGTGTAGGGTTGCCAGGTCCCCTGGAGGGGGCGGGGAAACCCCTGCTCAATGGGTCCATTACCCGCTGGCCCAGATCGGGCCGCCGGGGGAACCCCGCCCCCAAAGTGCTGGGATCGTGGACGGTCCTGGTGTGATTGCGTCACCCATCAGGCACATGGCAGGGGGACGCTCTATCGTTCGAGGGGAAACTCTATGGTTTTCGTGCATGCGCCAAGTAGCTCCTGGTGAGGGCCACGACTCCCCCCGCTGCAACTATGGTAGGACTTGGCAACCCTAGAGGTGTACTTCCTTGAAAGTTCAGTCAGGGAGGAAAGGCAGAAAAGAGCTTATTCCCCACTAAGGTTGCCAAATCTGGGTTGGAAAATGCCCGGAGACTTCGGGAGTGGAGCCTGAGGAGGGTGGGGTTTGGGGAGAGGAGGGACTTCAATGAGATATAATGACATAGAGTTCACTTTCCACAGTGGCCATTTTCTCCAGGTGAACTGATCCCTGTATTTTAAGGGGGTAAAGGTGGTTAATAAATGTTTTAAATAAATAAGGCTGTGGTCAGACATGCCTTTAGATCTGACTCAGCTGTGAATGCCTAATGGATCTAAAGGGCACAATCAGACAGCAATATCTGGGAAAGGTCCCACAGCTGTTGGCACCGCACGTCGGGGATGTGGGAGGCGGGGGCACAATCATCCGAGGGAAAACCATAGAGTTTTCCCTCGGATGATTGTGGCCCCACCCCCAACATCCCCGACGTGCTTGTGTCACTTCCGTGTAACATGCTTTGGGGGTGGGGTTCCCCCCGGGGGCCCGATCCGGTGGCGGCGGGGAACGGGCCTCCCGAGCGGGGTTTTCCCCGCCCCCTGGGGGGACTTGGCATATCTACCCCGTGCTGCTCTGCCACAGAAGCGGAGTCAAAAGGTACTGGGGAAAGTCTGGTCCCAATACTTGCCAATGGGCCACAGATGGACTTTCCCCTGTCTGATCACTCAAGCATGCAATCAAGCTGTCGGGATGGTTTGCCCATTCCATCACAACTCAGTGCCTTTTCCCCCCTTGCTTAGAAGTATGTGTACTCCATGGGGAACCGTCTGTGCAGGGGTTCGATTCCTCTTTTATGCACATGGGATGCAAAAGGCAAAAAAACCCCACTTGCCCGAACGTGGGATCTGATCGCACAGTAATGGGCTGAGCCCACAGTGCAAAGGGATGTGTGATCGCGCAACTGTGAGTCAAATTCCACCGGAGGTAATGGAGCGCTTCCCCTCCACACCAAATGGCACGTCTGACCACAGCCTAAAACACACAAATAAATTCAGCTTGAAGTTGGCTAGAGGAACTCTCTTAGCTCTGATCTTCAGTTGCCTAGGCACAATGCTCCAGAATACTAAAGGCTGGGTCAGCCCTCTTTGTTCTTACATGAGCAAAGCTGCAAAGATATGGCATTGGTGGTCTGAGCTCAGAGGGATTCACTTAATAGCAAACAAATGGCGTCTTTCAGATACTTCCCTTACTCTCATTAGGCCTACATTGACAGTGTTGGGAGAGCTAAAAAGTTAGGTTTAATAGCAAGTTGCAGCCTAGTTTAATAGCAGAGGGCATTTTCTGCCTCTCTCCAGTCATGGTAGGGTTGCTAGCTCTGAGCTGGGAAGCAGTGGGGAGCAGTGTTTCCTCTAAGCTGAGTTGGTGTGAGCTAGCTCACAGTTTTGGCCTCCAGCTCACATATTTTTGTCTTAGCTGAGGAAGGCTGCCTCCAGAGCAAACTAATTTATGCAGTAGCCGAATCGCTCACGCACAACTTTAATGCCAGTAGCTCACAAAGTAGAATTTTTGCTCACAAGACTCCACAACTTAGAGGGAGCATTGCTGGGTAGGGTAGGGTTTGGGGACAGAAGGGTGCAATGCTATAGAGTCCATCCTCCAAAGCAGCCATTTTTTCCAGGGGAACTGATTTTGGTCAACAGGAGATCAATTGTAATAGCAGGAGATCTCCAGTTGCTGCCTGGAGACTGGCAACCCTAAGAGTTGGGGAATATGTAGTCGAATGCTGATTCTTGGTGGATGAAGGCGGGAAAGTGAGGAAACAGCCTGCACTGCAGCTTCAGTTACCACTGGTAGCCTAAGGGTTCTTTAATTGGCTTCTTAATTATCTAGCAGTCAGGGGTGGTCTTGGTGGTTCTGGGGCCTGGAGCAAAAGTCCAGGATGGGGCCCCAGAATCACTGCCAATCCACTGCTGGCCCCCGCTGGGGCCATTTAAGGTTGGTGGGTGCAAACACGTGGCATAAGCCTGCTCTTCTTCTTCTCCGCCCCCCCTCCTGGGAGGGGCGTGGGTGGTCTGGCTCCCCAGCACTGGGCCAGTGTAGCTGCTTCTGTCGCCCATTGCCTAGGACCACTCCTGCTGGCAGACATGTGTTGAACGGTTCAACAGCTATACGTGGCTCCTGAGCCACAGTTAAACCACAGAAGAATACAAGAAGAGCCCTGCTGGGTTCGATCAGTGGTCCATCTAGTCCAGCATCCTGTCTCACACAGTGGCCAACTAGTTCCTCTGGAGGTCCAGCAACAGGGCATAGAGGCCGAGGCCTTCCCCTCAAGTTGCCTCCTGGCTCTGGGATTCAGAGGTTGGTTGGCTCTGAACGTGGAGGTTCCCTTTAGTCACCATGGCTCATAGCCATTGATAGACCCAGGCCCGTAACCAGGATTTTGTGGCTTGTGGGGCAATTTTTTTTCTGGTGGGGCAGAAATTCTCAGTGCAGAAAGAAAAGCCAGGATTCTGAGGATTATGACTCGGCTACCCTTCTCTCTCTGAGTCATTTCAAGCTGCCTATTCTACATAGGTGTTCTTATGCTAGCAATCACCCTTAGCCTATTAACCATTTAGCCAAAAGAAAGCTGTTACCAGGATAGATCTCTAAACTGCAAGCTGTCAACCACTTTGGATGACAGTTCTCATCTGCTGCGAGTTAATCACTTCTGCCAGCCTAAGCAACAATTCTGATAACAAACCGGCAGGTGGGGTGATGACTTCTATAGTCAGGAAAGCTAACACTTAGGCAGAAAAACTCTATTAAAGGAGACCAATTTCTTGACACAGAGTCAGAAGAGATCCTAGAGGTCACCTACTCCAACCCCCTTGCTCAGTGCAGGAATTAGTCAACTAAAACACCCCACTCTGCTTAAAGGCACTTACAAGAGAATTTCTTGTGGAGCTGTGCCTTTAGGAAAGGGGGAAGAGCCCCCCAAAGCCCTACCATAGCTATGGGCCTGGGCAGACCTCTCTTTCATTCATCTGTCTGATCTCCTTTTAAAATTGTCTATGCCTCTGGCCATCACTACATCCTCTGGCAGCGAATTCCACTTTTTAATGACTCCATATGTAATTTCCTTTTGCCCATCCTGAATCTACTGCCCATCAGCTTCATTGGATGCTTTCAAGTTCTACTATTTTGGGATCAAACAAAAAAACAAAACCCTGATAAGCAGAAAACATGTTGTATTGCTTTCCCCCCACTGAAGTTCTTGGTCACGATGGGTGCCAAAAGAAGTCATGCCTCCTTCCCTTCCCCTCCTCCAAGAGAGCATTACTTCATAGGAGCCCAAGGCAAAACGAGAGCCTCCATCTTCACCAGAGGTGATGGCCTGCAGCTGGAGAAATTTGGCTGGAACTAAACCCGCCTTCCCTAGAGTCCTCCTTCTGGCCAGACTAGAGGGAAATTCCTTCTGCAGGCCTATTGTGGAAGTTTCCTTTCTCCATTTAATTCATCACAGAAGGCAAGGCAGTTCCTTTCCCCCACAATAAATCTAGCAAAAAAACATTAGCCCTGTTAACAGCACAGCCTTTGGCTCACTCAGCTTTCTCTCAATCTTGTTAGATCCTTCTAGAGAGGATAGATGGGCCGAAACCTTCTCTCACAGCTCTGGAGTTCAGCCCATGGGCGGGGGAGGGGACTGCTCTTCCCCACTGAGTGAAGCAGGCAAATGGCCAAAAGAAGAGATGATGGGGACGATCCCACAAACATAAGAACATAAGAAGAGCCCTGCTGGATCAGACCAATAGTCCCATCTAGTCTAGTATCCTGTCTCACACTGTGGCCAACCAGTTCCTTCAGTCGGCCAACAATAGGGCATCAAGGCTGAGGCCTTCCTCTGATGTTGCCTCCTGGCTCTGGGATTCAGAGGATTAGTGCCTCTGAATGTGGAGGTTCCCTTCAGCCACCATGGCTAGTAGCCATTGACATACATCTTCCGTGAATCTATCTAATCACCAGAGTTACAGCTGTTGAATTGGTAGAGCTATCCAGAGCACAGTCTACTCCAGTTTTATTGGATAAGTTTCAGGTGATACAACTCGAGGATGCAGACAAGATGCTTGGACAGGTTCGTGCAGCCACCTCTGTACTGAGTCCTTGTCCCTCTTGGCTTATAAAAGCCAGCATGGGAGGGATAACCAGCTGGACCAGGATGGTCACCAAAGCCTCTTTGCGAGAGAGAGTGGTCCCATCCTGACTCAACGAGGCAGTGGTGAGACCACTTCTCACAAAACCCTCCCTTGACCCAGAAAATTTAAACAACAATAGGCTGGTACAAATATTCCTTTCCTGGTTGCCAGTCGACTCCAGGTATTTGTGGATGAAACAGATTACCTGGATCCATTTTGATTGGGGTCCAGGCCTGGTTTTGGCACAGAAACAGCCTTGGTCGCCCTGTATGATGACTTATGCCGGGAGCGAGATAGGGGGAATGCCACCCTTCTGATACTGCTGGATCTCTCGGTGGCTTTTGATACCATCAACCATGGTATACTTCTGGAGCGGCTGGCTGAAATGGGAGTGGGGGGGGCGCTGTGTTGCCATGGTTCCACTCCTACCAGAAGGGCCGTCTCTAGAAGGTGGTGCTTGGGGAATATTGCTCAGCCCCGTAGATTCTCCAGCATGGAGTTTGTCAGGGGTCTGTTCTGTACCCCGTGCTATTAAACATCTACATGAAACTGCTGAGTGGGGTTATCCAGAGTTTTGGAGCGCGTTGCCATCAGTACGCTGATGACACTCAGCTCTATTTTTCTTTTTCATTGTCAGCAGGTGAAGCTGTGGATGTGCTAAACCGGTGTCTGGCTATGGCAATGGACTGGATGAGGGCTAAGAAACAAACTCAGTCCAGACAAGACTGAGATGCTGTTGGTGGGTAATTCCTTTGACCGGATGTGGGGTGTACAACTTGTTCTGGATGGGGTCGTACTCCCCCAGAAGGAGCAGGTTTGCAGCTTGGGGGTGCTCCTTGATCCGTCTCTGTCACTTGAGGCTCAGGTGGCATGGTGGCTCAGAGTCCTTTCTACCAGCTTCGGCTGGTGGCCCAGTTGCACCCCTATCTGGACAGGGATAGCCTGGCTTCAGTAATTTATGCTCTGGCAATCTCCAGACTAGATTACTGCAACACACTCTACGTAGGGCTGCCCTTGAAGACGGTTCAGAAGCTGCAGCTGGTGGAGAATGCAGCACTTAGGTTAATAACTGGGACCTGGAGGTCCAAACATAAAAGACCAGTTCTGGCCCACCTGCATTGGCTGCCTGCATGTTTCTGGTCCCAATTCAAGGTGCTGGTCCTAACCTATAAAGCTCTACATGGTTTGGGGCCATAACACCTATTGAAGTGCCTCTCCCAACCCTAATCTACCCAGGCACTACACTCAACCTCTGGGGCCTTCATTTGGGTGCCAACCCCTTGAGAGGCTTGGAAGGTGGCAATTGGGGGAAGGACCTTTTTAGTGGAACAACCTCCATGCTGTGGCCCACTTGGTGCCACATTTGCCATCTATTCAGTACCAGGTTAGGACAGTCCTCTTTGTGGAGGCCTTTAAAGACCTCCCTGGTTATGCAGGGGTCCGATACAATGAGCCAGGTGTTTTTCTTTCACTTTGGATCAGATCTTTTGGGGTCAGGTTTATTGTTCTTTAATGTTTTTATGTTTTATGTATTATATTTTATTGTTTTATATTTGTTGCAAACTGCCCAGAGAGTTTTGGCTATGCGTGGCATAGAAATAAAATAAATAAATAGATAATAAAGCTCTATCATGTCGTCGTCCCCCCCAGCCATCTATTTTCTGAACTGAAAAGTCCCAGTCTCTTCAGCCTTTCCTCATAGGAAGGTGCTCCAATCCCCTAATCATCATCTTGGTTGCCCTCCTCTGTATTTTTTTCCAGTTCTGCAATGTCCTTTTTGAGATATGGTGACATCATGTTCAAAACCAGAATGGAATTGAGACCTCTTCTGTAAAGACAAAGAAGGAACAGGACTGCCCAGTCCACCACCAAAGGTAGGTAAGACCTGGGAATGTGACAGACATTTCAAATTGACTGATGTGGCCTTCCTGTGAGGCTTTCTCAGGTGGCAGGGCCTGGGTGCCATTAAGGGCAGCATAGTGCAGCATGATCCATTAGGGAGTTCTCCTGCACATGCCTCACAGAAAAAGAGTGGAAGCTGGACAGGGGGGTCAGTGATGGTCTTAAATGATCACTGAGTCAGACCATTGACCTATCAAGGTCAGTATTGTCGACTCAGATGGGCAGCAGATCTCCAGGGTCTCAGCAGAAGCCTTTCACATCACTTGTTATCTGACCCTTTCAATGGGAGACGCCAGGGATTGAACCTGTGACGTTCTACCACTGAGCCACAGTCTCTCCCCTACTGTAGGTTTATCAAAGATAGCACTGTCTACTCTGACTGACAGCAGCTCTCCAGGGTCTCAGTCAGAGAAAAGTCATTCCCGTCCGACACACATACTTGGGTGCTTCTTAATCAGAACAGCAGGATTGGTATTTATATATCTATATCTAGGCTCTGACCTGGATGGCCTAGGCTAGCCTGATCTCGTCTGATCTCAGAAACTAAGCAGGGTTGGTCCTGGTTGGTACTTGGATGGGAGACCACCAGGAAAGTGCAGGGTTGCTATGCAAGAGCAGGCAATGGCAAACCACCTTTCAAGGTCTCTTGCCTTGAAGACCCTATGGGGTCTCCAGCTGTGACTTGATGGCATGTTCCTGTTGGCAGAAGTGGAGTACTGTGGAAGTGGAACATTGACTATTTAGAGAAAAACTAGTAAGTTTATTTTAAAAAGACAAACTTTGATAGAGCACAGAAGAGAGAGAGCCTTAACTGTCTAGCCCAGCTGCAGTGAGAAAAACCAGAGCAAGAAGGAAGCTCTGCAGGAGCAGGAAGTCTCCAGAAGAGCCAAGCAGGCGACGGCAAGGACATAATCTGAAACTGTGGGCAGTCCCTAATCTAGCTATGTTAACTACCAGTCCTTCAGCTGTCCCCCTGTAGGGTGATCTCCAGATCTTCTTCATAAGGCTGCACAGTAGATCTTGCACATTCCACCATATCTATATCCAGAGAGAGGGAGATAATATTTATCTCGGAGGGGGGGAACTGCAAGTACTCATGGGGGAAGGGAAATCCACTCCATTTCCTCTGTCCCATGCTAAATTGTACCATACAGAGAATCAGGCCATTAGTTTTTGGTGTGGGGTTGGGGTTTTTTTTGCATTGTGTGTGCGCTTGTGCATGCATGCATGCGTACTTGGAAGTCATGGTGACCTCTGGCAACTCCTACTGGGGCATGGAGGATGTTCAGAGAAGTGACTTGATAGCTTGCCTCTGGTTTCCCAGCCCTGGCATTCTGTGGAGGTCTCCCATCCAAATACTTGCCAGGGTCGGCCCTGCTTAGCTTCTGAGATCTGACAAGACTGGGCTTGCCTCGGTTATCCAGGTCAGGGCAAGAATCAGGCCATTAGTTGATCAACTTCAGTATTGTCTACTCTGATGGACTGCAGCAATCCAGAGCAATGTTCCCTCTAAGCTGTGGAGTTCTGTGAGCAAAGATTCTACTTTGTGAGCGACTGGCAATAAAGTTGTGAGTGAGCAATCTGGCTGCTGCATAAATGAGTTTGTTCTGGAGCCATCCTTCCTGAGCAGAGACAAAAAAAATGTGTGAGCCGGAGGCTAAAAAACGGTGAGCCAGCTCACACTAACTCAGCTTAGAGGGAACACTGCTCCAGAGTCTTGTACACAGAAAGCACCTGGTCCTCAACCATGGAGATGCCAGTGACTAGACCAGAGGCCCCACATAGCATGGGTTCTGTGACTAAGCCATGCCCCCTCCTTTATGCATCGGTCCCATATATTTCACTGGGGGTTTTATGGGGAGACTTCCAGATAGATTGGGTCCCAAATTTAATTGATAGCAGGGGGAATTAATTCATGTGCCATTTGAACTTTTCTTCACCTCCTCCGACATGTCTTCACCTGGCCATGTGAATGAAAAAGACCGAGAAAGGGAGGGGGGCATGGGTGGGATACTCAAATGGATCAAATAAATTCTTTCCCCTGAACGGAGTGTCATTTAGCTGGGGAGATTATAGGATCTCAAAAAAGCCCAGGCCTGCAATCTGATGGAGATGCTCTAATGAGCTAGATACACCCTCTTATAGACCTTTAAAAGCAACTGTACACTATGCTTGTGTTTGGGGGGGGGCGGTATTTAAGGATACGAATGTTGTGATACCATCCATTTCCTAATTAGGAATACATCTCACCAACACCAACCTTCACAAGGCCAGGTTTGCTAGGAACAGACAGCTGATGGCCCAGAGGCTCCTTATCTGATCTCTGCTGGAAATACCAAGGATCCCTTTATTATACACCTTGAATATTTCATCCCATAGTAGCTGAAACACAGGCTTTTTAACCTCTTCCTTCCTGATGGGAATAGCAGCAAAGTCTTTGCCTATGGTGCCACTCACAGTGGGGAGAAGCCGCCTTCTACCTGTGTGTCTGGTCTCAATTGTACTTGAAGCACAACAGCAGAACTGATTTGAAGATGGAGCTTTAGCAATGCGCCCCTCTGTCCAGCCATCAGTGAGACATTCAGTCTGTCTAGCATAAAGGCATGGCAGAGTGGGCTATCTGATGTCCAATGGTTTATCACAATTTTTTTTTCACAGGCTGAACATGCACCTGCTGTACAGTTGGCCCATGAATATCTTCTAATCAGGGAGGACAGGTCCATCAATGGCTACCTGCCATGGTGAGTAAAGGGAACAAAGGCAACAAACCTCTGAATACCAGTGCCGGGGGCAGCATCTGGGGAAGGTCTTAGCCTATATGGCCTGTTTGTTGGCAACTGGTTGATCACTGTGTGAAACAGGATGCTGGACTAGACGGACCACTGGTCTGGTCGAGCAGGGCTCTTCTTAGGTTCTTAATGAAGACACAGTTTTCGATAAATAGAGGATGAGAGGACGGAGTGAGTGTTAGACAAACAGGTGACATGGAGAAATCTGTTGGTCTTTCTGTTTCTTTATTTATACAATGTACACACTCTGTCTAAATGCTTGAGGTGGCTAATGAACAGCAGTGAAGCAGCAGAATAAAATTATCGCAACAAAAGCATAACATTATTGTAGTAAGACAAGATATACATGTTACACACAAGTCCACATAATTGTAACTGGAAGACCTTTTGGAAGTGGAAGCATCTCTTAGGGGAATGCAAAAGTGGCCGGCAGGGAAGGCACACTACTTAACCATATCTCTGAATCCAGACCTCCACCCTGTTCATTGCAACAGAAGGAGTGACTTGTTTTCTACACTGAAATTAATAGGCAACCCTTGTAGGGGTTTCATTGTGGGGAACTTGTAAGGATCTTATACATGCATTGGATGGCTTTTGAAATCATGTTGTAGCAGAAAGAATTCCCTAGGTCAGCTGTTCTTCCCCTCAAGCCTCTGGGATAGGGCATGGAGTTGCCAACTCTAGGTTCGAAAATACCTGGAGGTCTGAGGGTGGACCCTGGAAGACTGGGATTCAGGGAGGGGAGGGGCCTCCATTGGGTATAATGCCATGCAGTCCACTTCCCAAAGAAGCCATTTTCTCCAGCAGAAGTGAAATAAATGTTTTAATTAATTAATTAGCTGTTTACGTAGTCTGGAGATCAGTTGTGATTTTGGGAGATCTCCAGCCCCCACCTGGAGGCTGGCAACCCCAATAAAGCAAGATACAAATGAGCCTGAGCAAATAAGTCAACAGCTATCCATTATGCCTGGATCCAGCTCATGTTTTAGTACAATCCTGGACAGAGTTACTGCACTCCAAGTCCATTGAAATCACTGGGATTAGACTACATGGGTTTGCATTGTGAGAAACCCTCTCCCCCAAGAAACATTTGTACTGAACATTAAAGTTAAAAAAAAATGATAAAATCCTGTGAGCCACTTTGAAAGCGAATTTTGGCAGGGAAATGGGGATGGTGGGGAGGATATCATAAATAAACAAGTGTGGATGACATCCAAACATCTTTGATCAACATTTCCTCTTATTCATGTTCTTTCACAGACACAGAGGGTTCAAGACATCAGGGAAAGAAGCAGGAAGATAAGTGGACTTGATTCAGGGGCGTTGTCTCTAAAGAGGAGATTCTTCTGCCAAATAAACAGGCTCCCTGGTGCCTGCTGTTTTGTGGACTGCCGCTACTGTTAGTTGATGGGCAGTTATTGAAGGAATCCAGGACTGCCACCGAGAAGTCCAGGGTTGCTACGCAGAGGCAGGCAAAGGTAAAACCATTACTATCTCTTAAAAACATTTTATTACGAAGGCAAATGTATGTTTTAGCAATGCTCAGATGGCTACTTAATGTCATGTTTATCCCAGGCCAGACACTCTCTGAAACAAATGAGAGTTTAAGATCTAGCTTTCCTTTTTGTTTAATGGAGCTCAAGTTGTTTAAATCATCCACTTCCATATAAACGTTTCACTTAAAACAAGCCGACCTATTCCTCTCCATTAAAAGTTCATTCATCACGAGCAGAGGAAGGTTTCAGCAAGTTTCAAAGAGGGATTGGACATCTCTGTGGAGCAGCGAGAATAGCTAATAGTTTCACAGACTAAGGGGACAGAATGTGAAACCTCCCGCCTCAGGGCTATACCTGATCTCCACTCTGTCATTATACAGGCAAGCCATCTCATCAAAGGTTATACACTCCCCCCCACACACACACACACACCACCAAAGGTTTAGATGTGTTGGGGACAGGATATTGGTCTGGAAGGGCCATATGTGCAACCCTGGGCAGCATCGCATTTAGGGAAGGATAACGTCTAATAAAATCCAACAGCTCAGGACACCATCAGCCACTTCAGATGTTAATGATATGTACAAGTACAGGAAGCACAGTGTCTCCCATTTCCTGTCATTACAGTTCATTAGTGCCAAAAATGGGGCCACCCACATAGTTCCCAGAAGGGGACACATGTGCTTCGGATGTGGGTCCATTCAGTGTCAGTGCCATGACTGAAAGCTCTTCTGCACACGCGACTCAGTCAAGCAGGGCAGATATCATTTGGGGGATCTGGTGGTTAAACGTTTCCCTCCCACCTCAAAATCAAAACAAATCATTTCCCTATATATAGAAGTCTAGCATGCTAAAGAGAAAGAATGTCTAGGTTTCTCTTTCTGGCATTTTCATTTTACATGGATAGAGAGACTGTGATGTGGGGGTACATTAAAACATGAGGTCTTCCCCAAGAGTCTGGAATGGTACAATCTCAAGAATTCCGTGCCACATGGACTACATCTGTAGACCAGCCCTGAATCCATACTTCCTGATTTTGTGCGCAAGGCTAGTGGTCAGTGGTAGGGCACCTGTTTGGCTAGGAGAAGGTCCCAGGATCTCTCCAGGATCGTGGGTGTAATGTCCCCCTTTGGCTGTGGGTTCCCAGGTTAGAGTACTCACTCAGGCACCCATTCTCAGGTCCATTCAGCAGAGACAAGCTGGCTCAAAATATTAGCCGTTTATTTGCAAGGAGACTGGAAACTGGGTTTATTTGCAAGGAGACAACTCTAACAACAAATAACTTCAGCTAACCTACAAAACTGGAAACTGAAACATGAGTTCCACCCAATAGGACCAAACTCAGATATCAGGGGAGGAGCAGACTGTTCAATTACATACATACGTAGGCTGTTATCACATTATTTACTGTGTGTGATCACAGCCATAGATACAATAAATATACCACAGTGGGCAGCAAGTATTGGGAAGGACCTTTCTTTGCCCAATATCTTGAAGAACTACTATTAGTAAATGATACTGGGTTAGATGTACTAATGGTCTTTCTCAGACAACTTTGTGTGTTAATATTGACCCAAGTCATGGATGGGTGGCTGAAGGTGCTGTTACATCGTAATGCTTGACAATCAAAATGTCTTGACACATTGGCTGGAAATAAAAAGTGTTGATGCCATCTGAACTTGTGCCCATGTCGCATGTTTAAGACTGTGTAGAAGGTTGGCTAGATCTGAAGCGCGGCCATTGCTGGCACCAAAACTCTGGAATTTCTCTCCCCGGGGAGATTTGTCTGTTCCCTTCTGTTGCCCTCTTCTGCCAGGGGGCGAAGACTTTTTAATTTTGTTTCACATTCTTTCACTGATCCCTCCTTCGTCACTGATGTTTTAATTGTTCTTTTTATGTCTTTGTATGTATTTTAGCTCTGTTTTAGTGGTTTTAATGATATGTGGGGGGTTTGTGATGAGGTTGATTTTTAAAAAATTAAATGTGATTTTTATTATGTGTGTTTTGATTTGTTAGCCACCTTGGTGGCCTCTGTGAGGGCAGAAAGATGGGATATAAGTTTTGTAAATAAATGAATGAATGCAGCTGTCAAACAGATCACAGATTCTTAGTTGATTAATTGTCCACCTCTTAACTGTTTTACATATATTTGCATGTTATCAGAATTTCGATTTAGGTGCCTATTTGAGATATTAAAAGAAACTTTATGGAACTTGGAATAAACAAAGGCTGGACAAGAAGAGGCTGGACAACTGTTTGTCAGAGATGCTTTAGGCTGGTCCTGCATTGGGCAGGGGGTTGGACTAGATGGTCTGTATGGCCCCTTCCAACTCTATGTGTAATGTATTCTTTGTGAGGCCAACTGAATACATGTGTTATTGTGAACCTCCCCATTGAAACCTAATGTTAAGCTTCATCCTGGGCTAGGATCCAAAGACATTCTATCTGAAGACTAGCCCAGGAAACTGCATCCAATCACTTCACTGCTAGCTCCCTGATTGGTCCTTATCATTTCAACCTCATTGGTTGGGTATTGTACAGTGGGCGCGGCTACATTAGCCGGGAATGTTTAAAAGCAGGACAGCTGCAATGTTAAAGCTGTTCTGGCTGACTGATGTTGATCCGTGTTAGAGTTGTGTGCGTTCTGAAGAATAAAGTTATGTTCTTGCTGAATCACTCTCTGACTGCTTTTGTTAAGTGAGCGATTTAACACTATGATTCTATTATTCTAAGAATGCGTTCCCAGGAATCAGCCCCACTGAATAATGCGGGATTTGTTCTGAGTAGACTATTTTAGGATTACCCCCAAGGTGAGCAAGTACCTGGCACTTACTCCCAGGAATGTGTTCTTAGGACCGCAGACAAAAGCTACCACTCATTGTTAAAGGAAAATACTGTTAGACGTACCTGTGGTATTCAGTTTTTTAAGTCACAGTACAGCAACACACCAGAACCAAAATAGCCCTAAGAAATAAAGAAACATGCACTGCATTAGTTGTTATCACTGATTACAATTAGCCCTCAACAATGAATTCATTTTAAGTGTTAGCTGATTAATCTATCAACTAAATTCTGCACACTCAGTACTTGATAGGAGACCACCAAGGAAGATTCTGCAGAGGAGGGCAACTGGCAAACTATCTCTGCTTCTCACTTGCCTTGCGAAACCTATGTGGTTGCCATAAATTGACTGCAAACTGACAGATTTTACATACACAGGAAATCAATTCCACTGAAATCATCAGAGATTTATTTAGTGCTTTATTTTAGTGCTTTATTTATCCCGTGCTGCCTTTCAGGCCCCCTCCCAAGACACTTACAACAATAATCAAATATGAAAAAATAATACAAATATTGAAAACTGACCACAGAATACAATGACAGAGGACACGGTACCATCAAGCAACAAGGCAGCTCAAAGGCCTGCTGGAACAAGATTTTCAGTTGTGTCTGGGTAAAGGGGGCCTCAGCCTAACCTCCCTGGGAATGCAATTCCACATAGGGAGGGGGGGGAAGCAGAAAAGGGCCTCCCCTGACTCCCTATCATTGACAGTCTAACTTCAGACAAGGCCGGTTCCTACGGGACAACCATCAGTCTCAGGGTTTAGATAGGTTGATGCCGTAAAAAGTGATCCATTCGGTATTTTGTGTCAGCTAGCTGCCATTTTATGTTGCTTCTGTCCCGCTTGCTCACAGCTCAGCAGCTTTGCGTAAACATTGCTTCGGAGACTGTGGGAGCTCAGCTCAGCTAGACGGCGTTATCAGTCTGGCCTTGTAAGGATGGGAGGGCTTGCGGTCCACCACTGGTGTGAATCTTTCTGCTCTCAGGGACCCTGCGAGTCTCCCGCTCATTATGTAACTTCCCGCCGGGAGAATTTCCCCGCACGCACTCGAGGTTCATTTGCTTAGCTATTCGCCTCGTCTGGCTATATGTACGGATGTTCCCGCCCTATAGTTATTCCTAACAATAATCCTGTGGATGTGGTACCGGTTTTGTACTCTAATAAAGCATAACGCTTCTCAGGAAACGTGTGTGAAGAGTTACTTGCTGTGGAACCTGACACTTTGGACCAAAACTGTTTAGGGCTTTAAAGGTCAAAGTCAACACTTTGTAGAGTCCAGAAGCAAACTGGAAGGCAGTGTAACTCTAGGAGAACTGGCTTGATATGTTTATTACGAAGTTCCTGCTGCACTTTGTACTAGCCAAAGTTTCTGAACTACTTCCAAGTGCAGCTCACTTGCTTTTGTGTAAATGCATTCAAGATGATAAAGCAATATGATTCAGAAGCCTAATCCACAGAGCATTTGAAGACAGATTTAGGCTGCAATCCTACAAATATTATACTCAGGGTAAGCTCCAGTATCTACAATGGAACTTACTGATGAGTAGGCATGCTTGGATTCCTCCCTTTATTACCTACTTAAGATTACATTTGTTTGATGAAAAGATGGGCCTATAAAGATTTTCAATGGATACAGCGGAAACTGAATTTTGTATAAACGTGACATTTTGCAAATATGACCATTTCAGAATTTGACTTTTGAGCATTTTAAAATCTTGCTTTTGAAATATGACTTTGTAGGATCCTTTAAATAAAGCAAAAAAAAAAAAATTAAATCCAAAGTCTTGTTGATGGATTTCAGTTAGGTTGATTATTTTTACTACAGGTCCTAAAACCAACTACATTCTTCATTGCAATGGCTAAGAAGAAAAGTTCACATTAAGGGGAAAAAATGGTATTCTTGCAAACCGGTTCAGGAGTGAGGAGGGGGCATGGCACAGTGGTAGAGCATCTGCTTGGTATGCAGAAGGTCCCAGGTTCGATCTTCAATCCCTGGCACCTCCAGGTAAAGTACTTGGCAGTAGGTAATGAGCAGGGCTTTTTTTGTAGAAAAAGCCCAGCAGGAACTCATTAGCATAATAGGCCATACCCAACAGCAGGGACTAATTAGCATATTAGGCCACACCCTGACAGCACAGCTCATTCACACATTAGGCCACACCCCCGTGCTACCAGAAGTGTGGTCATCCAGCCACACCCACCTTTGCTTCTTATTCTCTTTACCTTGTTTGTTGACAAAACCCAGGGCTTTTTTGGGAGCAGGAACTCCTTTGCATTTTAGGCCACACACCCCTAATTGTAACCAATCCTAATGAGTTTCTGCTGTTGGGTGTGGCCTATTATGCTAACGAGTTCCTGCTGGGCGTGGCCAACTTGGGAGCCAGCTGGAACTGGCAAAAAGAGCCTTGTCACAGGGGAAAGTCCATCCATGGCCTGTAGCAACCTGTTTGCTACTGGACTTTCCCCAGTATCTTTTAACTCTGCTTCCGTGGCAGAGCAGCATGGGTTGCTGATGACTGTGGGATGCTTCCCAGATGTTTGATTCTGATTGCTCCGCTTAGATCCATCAGGCATTTGCACCTATGTCAGATCAAAAGGTGCATGTGATCGCAGCTGTAATGAGATAAATAAACTAACAAATAAACATGGGATCTCTCTTACTTACAATGTCCTCCCCTCCCTCTTTATCAGTGACTCTGTGGCTAGCGTTTTCATCACACCTTGATTAAAATTTGGCAGACCGACTAGCGACTGCAAACAATAGCTTTGGAGGCCAGATGTTGTTCATATGCTGCCAGCGCCTTATGCACAGGATCACAGACCCAAGTGTGAATATAGAAATGTAGATGAGTGCATTCCCACACCTACACACGTACACATGTGCAACCCAAAGGATAACTCACACTTTTAAAAATATTTCATCACACTTATTTTGCAAGGGATTGCCCATGGCATTTCAAACTGCTGTGTTTTGGTTCTCACTCGCTAATACAACAAAGTAATCCTTCACCAAAATGATACTAGCCAGGCACAGGTTTAGTATTCAGAACAAGCAGAGATGGTCATTTATTGCATTTTGACTGGCATTTTGTCAATAAAGAAGTTCCCCTACTTAGCCTGTGCACGTTAATCTATTTTGTATAAATTCTACGATTGCATTTTATGTTTGTTTAATGGCTATTAAGAAGCAGAAATGCATTTTTATGCTTCTTATCACTGCCTCTGTATCGTGTGTTTGGGGCTTCTTTATAACAAATTAATTGCATTACAATCGTTTCTATGTGAGTTTTATGTTTGCCACAGTTGTAAATAAAAAAACCTAAACAATGATGTTTATAGCACAGTCCATTTTTCCCCTCTTACTCCCCCCCCCATCAAAGGAAAATAGGAAGAAACTTTGTGAGCTTTCTTAAGCAGGTCTACTCAGAAGCAAGTCCCATTTTATTAAAAGGTCCTTACTTCTGGGTAAACCTTTGTAGGATTGCAGCTCCTAAATGTTCACAGACGGGTAAAAAAATAGAAAATCACACACATATGGAAGGAGAATGAATACAAGTGTTGTCAGCTCTGTGGATGTCTTCCATATCTTTCATTACACCCATAAAATTAAAACACATGGGGGATGAATGTACAAAATGTGTCAGATAATATGGGAAGGGAAAAGGTGTTAATCAAACATGTGGCCTTATAAAATAAAAGGAATAATTGGGAAAGATATCTAATTTGTCTATTGAATGCCTCCAACACTCTCTTTATCACTTAGATGGACAGAATATAATTGGTGCGGTGAAAGCCATCAATCTTAGCAACTGGGCTTCCCGAACAGGCTACAACTATTACTGTCATATTATGACACCATAATATCAAGATCAATGTTGTTTTAAATGTGCGCCAGTTATGGGCAATTGGTGACGATAAAAACAGTGACAAATTGATGGAAACAAGCATCCAATGATCTGGTGTCTCAAATAAACCATAAATAACCTCTCTCTTTTTTGGTAAACAAAAATTACATAGATATCCACTGAAATCACAGACTTCCCCAGCTGATGGCATTTGTGGGGTCAAGCTAGAGTGCTCGTGGAGGGAGAAACCTTCCGATTTTATTTAAGGGGTTGTTCCACCAGCGCTTTCATAATGTCATGGTTTGCATAATCGTGACCATAAGAAGAGATTAGATCATCTAAAATGGGAAGCACACAAGTTTTTTCTGTGGATGAACAGTCAGCACAAATGGAAGGCAAATAGAATTTTGTTTTTGTTTTGTATTTTTCATGTGTGTGTGTGTGTGTGTGTACGTGTTAGTGTGTGTGCACCTGGAAGTCATGGTGACCTCTGGCAACTGACCCCTACTGGGGGCCTGGAGGATATTCAGAGAGGAACCTGAATAAAGCCTACCCACACTTCTGGTATTTCAAGGAGGTCTCCCATCCAAGTACTTGCCAGAGTTGACCCTGCTCAGCTTCCGAGATCTGACGAGATCGAGCTTGCGTGGGCTATCCAGGTCAGGGTAAATATGATTTTTAAAAAAATAAAAGGAAGGGTAAGACAACTCTTCTGTGCTTAGCGTCTCATTCATATTAGGTGGTTGCTAAAGGACTGTCGAGTCTGACAGGCAGGCGAGGGGAGAGGGGTGGAAAGGTTGCTCCCCAAACTCCACTCACTAGCCCTACATACCACCTCCACTTCTCCAATATGACTTTCCATCTCCCTATCCATCAATGAAGTCATTTGCATAGAAGAAAGACAGGGCAGGTTTTCCCATACCTAGCCTGACCCTCTTTCCAAACTAAACACAGCCTCCAGGTCTTAGGAAGGAGAAGAGGGCCCCTAGCCAGATTCCATACTGATTATATGCCTCCCCACAACTCCTTGAACAAGGGCTTGATGTAAACTTGCAGCAGGTCAAGATGGTGATGAGGTGGCATGGAGCTGAGGTGATAAAAGGGACTATATTAATTTTCTTGCCCTTTGATGGCCCAGGCTAATCTGATCTCATCAGATCCTGGAAACGAAGCAAGGTTGGCCACCATTAATTCTTGGACAGGAGACCACCAAGGAGGTCCACGGTTGGTACACAGAGGTAGGCAATGGCAATTTGGCAAACCACCTCTGTTTTGCCTTGAAAACCCTACCAGGCTGCCTTTCAGTCAACTTTGACTTGCCTATACTTTTTACCAGCACTAACAAATCCTCCACATACCGAGGAAGATTTCCTTGACTTCCCTCAAGTGGCAAAGTAGTACAGCATGTAAAGTGATAGACTGGGACTTTCCTCCCCTTGCAAAAAATTTTCTCAGTGTTTAAACTGCCTTCCCTTGGCTTGCTCAGGCGCCCCGCAGTTGCGGGAAGTCCAGGCAACCCCCGTTTGGAGGGAAGAGAAGGCAGTTTAAACTGCCTTCCCTTGGCTTGCCTGGGTGCCCTGCGGCTGCGGGGAGCCTGGGCAAGCTGGCTCTTGGAGGGAAGGGGAGGCAAACTGCTTTCCCTTGGGTTGCCTTGGACAGACTGGGGGAGGCATGGGGAGTCACCGGGGGGGGGTTTGCTCTCCAGGCCTTCCCTCTTTAGCCATGCACACAGAGGTTTTGGCTGTCATGGGCGTGGCCAACTCTGAAGCCAGCCGGAACTCCGTTCCTGTGCATTCCTGCCCAAAAATAGCCCTGCCTCCCAGTATTTAAGAAGACAAGCTTTTAGGAGTAACCATATTGGCCAGCTGACTGGATTTTTGTCAGATCCCCGGTCAAGTTACTCTCAACAACTTTCTGTTTGGCAGTGATAAGTTTATTGAGATGTATGCATGATCCAGAACATCACTTGTGCAGACAAAACTAAAGAGTATTGGCAGGTACAAGCTTATTATAGGCAAATCAAACAAAAGCCCCTTCCTTCCCCAAGCATATGTCATTCAAACATGCCACGCCTAGCGCTGCCATCTCAACCAAGTGGAAAATATATGGCTTGGTTATGAAGACAGGTGCTGCTTGTGTTCTATGGGAGAAGTGGAATTGATGCTCCACATGTTCTTCCACTGTCCTTTTCATCAAGGTTACAGGGACAAGCTTATCACCCCCCTCTTAGATAGACCAGCATTTGATGCAGTTAGTGCCAATCTTGAGAGACTTTTGATAGAGGAAAATCAGCAAATCTCTAGACAAATAGCTAAATTCTGCGCACATCTGGTAAAAGTCCACAACAAAGTCGATCAAGCATAACCTTTATCTATCTACCACATAACTCATAATTAGTTCAGTTGTAGATATTTTATAATTTTTGATACAATGGATTTTTAAACTTTTAATGATTTTAAGGTTATATGTCTAAATATCTTTTAAGCTGAAAGCAAATTTCTTTGTGCCTAATGAATATGTATTTCTTTGATCATTGGTCTTGGATTGATTGATTGATATGGCTTCATTATCTACTGCTGAAGTTGGTACCAAAAAGCTCTCAAGGACACCTCTCCCTGGGAAAGAAGGAAAGAGAGAGGCACATCCTGCAAGGAAAATTATGACTTCTAAAACAAAGGTCTCATTCTCTCACTCATTCACTCACCTCGCCTCCTCACAGGAATTCCCTCCCCCCATTACTACGGGAACCCCTCAAGCGAGCTTAGCAAAGCAAGGTTTGACAGTTTTACTTGGAATCAACCCACTGCCTTTTTGGTCTCTTAGCTGGCCCAGATTCACAATATTTTTTAAAAAATAAAAAGCAAGTCTTCTATCTCCACATCCAGAGATAGAAGAAAAATACGTAGAGAATTTTTTGCCTAATTCATGCAGTGGGGAAAAGCCCATCCTGCCCTCCTAGCCAATGAGTGAGGCCATGACTGTGACTGACAGGTATGGGAAGCAAAAGACCACTCCTTGCTTCCCTGTTGGTAGGAACTGCTCATCGCTAGGAGCAGCATCCCTGTTGGAAGGAGGCTGGCTGCCTTAATTGAGGGCCTGCAGCAACAGTTCATAGTTCTGTTCACATTTTCTATTTGTTGAGCTTTAACTGGCATCTAAAAATAAATATTTTAAAGAAAAGGTATCATACTCCCTCCCCAAACCAAGCAATGTAATAAAAGCCGAGTCTCGCTCTTTAACAATATTAAAGGATGGGGCGATTTCTCACTAGAGCTGCCTCGCAGCACAGCGCCGTTTGCCCCAACACAAACATGTCAAGTTCACACCCGAAGCTCCGGGGCTGCATTTTGACTCGGGCTTCACCAGATTTCCTCCGCAGTTTCGTGATCCTGGTTTTTGAGGATCATGAAACTGCGGAGGAAATCGGGCGAAGCCCCGAGTCAAATGCAGCCCCGCAGCCTCGGGTGTGAAATTGACATGTTTGTGTTGGGGCAAACGGCACTGTGCTGCGAGGCAGCTCTAGTGAGAAATCGCCCATGGTGTTCACCAGTTCCTCTCCAAGCGGCATCTGCATGTTTGCAATCAGCAGAAACACCAAGTGATCTTTATATTTTCAAAAATGAAAAATTCACTTCCCACAGCCCAGTTCTCAAAGTCATCTCATTAAAAAGTGCTTATAAATGTCATCTGGGGTAAGAGGAGGCAACCTAGGATTGTCAGCCTCCAGGTGGGGCCTGGCCATCTCCCAGAATTAACTGATCCCCAGATGTCAGAGATCAGTTCCCATGGGGAAATGGCTGATTAGGAGAGTGGACTCTCTGGCATTCCATCCTGCTGAGGCCCCTTCTCTTCCCCAGGCTCCACCCAACCTGGAGCTGGCAACCTGAAAGCATGGGCAGAGTGGTTCATGAGGAAGCAAGTGCGCAAGGTTCCAAGGGCCCAAACTTACAATAAAAAAGGACTGATTCTGAAAGGAAATCATAATTTACACATGGGGAGGGGCAGCAGCTCAGTAGCAAAGCACCTGCCTGTCTTGTAGAAGGTCCCAAGTTCAATCCCCGGTGTCTCCAGTAAAAAGGCTCAGTTAGTAGGTGATGTGAAAGACCTGTGGAGAGTCTCTGCCAGTCCAAGCAGACAGTACTGACCTTGATGGACCAATGGTCTGATTTAGTATAAGGCAGATTCATTTATTAATATGCATGTTAAGGGCAGACACCAAAAGACTTTTAAAAATGGCAAAAGGCAATAAAGAAGTGGGGGGGAATCCTCCATTGATTGGTGCATAGTCTCCAGGCCAGACAGGGCTCAGAAGTTTATTACTATCTCAAGATGGTTTTGGCCATGTGTCTCAGACAAAGGGCCAAGAAGGTACAGGAAAAATGAAATCCAAGCATCTTGGTTGAACTTGGTTGAATCCAAACATCCTGGTTGAATACTTCATTGGCAGAGGTCATTTCGGGGGGGAACGCGGGGGAACGCAGTTCCCCCAGGTGAGGTACGGGGGGGCACATGACGAAGCCCTGCCCCCTGCTTCTGGCCGCCCCGCTTCCAGCCCTCATTCAGCCAGGAGGAGGCAGGAGAAGAGGGAGGGTAAGTTGCTTCCTCCCTGCCTCTCCCCATCCCTGCCTGCCTGGGGCCAGGGAGGGCCTTGGCGGGGCTTCCTCGCACTCCCGCTGGCCTTGCAGGTCCACCGCCGGGCCCCTGATGTCAGGGTGTGTGGCATATGCTAATGAGTTATGCTAATGAGTTCCCCTAGCTCTTTTTCTACGAAATGACCCCTGTTCATTGGTCAGATTGCATCTGGAGTACTCTGTGTGAAGTTCTGGAGGCCTCACTTCAAAAAGGATGTGGACTAGGGTTGCCAGGTCCTTACCGGTTGCCAGCAGGGGGCTCCAGCCTTCTCATTGAGATCTTTGCGCACCTGCCGTGATGATGTCACCCAGAAGTGACGTCATCATGTTGCTGATGTTGGGGAGTGCCACTCTAGTTTTTGGGCAAAACTCTATGGGTTTTTTTGCCCTCAAAATCATAGAGTTTGCCCAAAAACTAGAGCGGTGCCCCCCAAAGTCAGCAACGCGATGATAAGAACATAAGAGATGCCAATGTTGGATCAAGCCAAAGGCCCATCCAGTCCAACACTCTGTGTCACACAGTGGCCAGAAATACCAGGTGCCATCAGGAGGTCCACCAGTGGGGCATCCACTTCTGGAGGCCTCACTTCAAAAAGGATGTGGACTAGGGTTGCCAGGTCCTTACCGGTTGCCAGCAGGGGGCTCCAGCCTTCTCATTGAGATCTTTGCGCACCTGCCATGATGATGTCACCCAGAAGTGACGTCATCATGTTGCTGATGTTGGGGAGTGCCACTCTAGTTTTTGGGCAAAACTCTATGGGGTTTTTTGCCCTCAAAATCATAGAGTTTGCCCAAAAACTACAGCGGTGCCCCCCAAAGTCAGCAACGTGATGATAAGAACATAAGAGACGCCAATGTTGGATCAGGCCAAAGGCCCATCCAGTCCAACACTCTGTGTCACACAGTGGCCAGAAATACCAGGTGCCATCAGGAGGTCCACCAGTGGGGCATCCACTTCTGGGTGGCATCATCCTAACAGGGACATTCAGGGATGAGGTGGATTAAAACCCTGAAAATTGGCAACCCTAATGTGGACAAATTGGGGCGGGTGCAGAAAAGAGTGACGAGGATGATAAGGGGCCTGGAGACCAAACCCTACAAGGCAAAACTGAGGGACTTGAGACTGTTCAGTCTGGAGAAGAGGAGGTTGAGGGGGAACATAATTGCTCTCTTGAAGTATTTGAAAGGCTTGTCACCTAGAGGAGGGCAGGAAGCTGTTCTCGTTGGCAGCAGAGGATAGGTCTCACAATAATGGGTTTCAATTATGGGCAGAAAGTTGCTGCTCGGATATTAGGGGGAAATTTTTTATGGTTCACAGTAGCTCAGCATTGGAATTGGCTCCCGAGGGATGTGGTGAGCTCCCCCTCACTGGCAGTTTTCAAGCAGCAACTGGAAGAACACATGACAGGGATGCTTTTAGGCTGATCCTGCATTGATCAGGGGGTTGGACTAGATGGCCTGTATGGCCCTTTCCTGCTCTATTATTCCAACGAGCCCCAAGCACATCTTCTAATACCAATGAGCTACTAAAACCAGCCTCTGTAACACCCCCAGAGCCTCCAGTTGGGTCCAGTTAAAGGCCTTTCACCCAATGAGCAAGTAGCCAAGTAGTCAGTTAGATGGGGAGTTATGTAGATAACATGAGAAACCTGCCACTCAAGAAGGTAACTTTGGAAGAATTAGAATGTAACAGAAGAATTGTACAGGGCGCTGGACATTTAGACAGAAGAAATTGCTCCAAAGAACTGTAGCATACATACAACTAGCATTAGGGGTCGTTTCGTAGAAAAAGAGCTAGGGGAACTCATTAGCATAACTCATTAGCATATGCCAAACCCCCTGACATCACCAGAAGTGTGTCATAAGGCCACACACCCTGACATCACTGGAAGTGTGTCATAAGGCCACACACCCCGCCCCCAACGGTCCCGGCCGCTACCGACGGCCTTGCAGCTCCACTGCCGAGCCCCATGAGGGGCCCGGCGGTGGACCTGCAAGGCCGGCGGGAGTGCAAGGAAGCCCCGCCAAGGCCCTCCCTGGCCCCAGGCAGGCAGGGGTGGGGAGAGGCAGGGAGGAAGCAACTTACCCTCCCTCTTCTCCTGCCTCCTCCTGGCTGAATGAAGGCCGGAAGCGGGGCGGCCAGAAGCAGGGGGCGGGGCTTCGTCATGTGCCCCCCACCCGTACCTCCCCCAGGGGAACTGTGATCTCCTGCGATCTCCCCCCCCCCGAAATGACCTCTGACTAGCATACTGTTTAAATATGGAAAGAAATTGGTTGCCGGGTGGAATAGCCACAAAATGAATTTCACATTCATGCATCCCGCTCCATACATGCATGGTTGGAATGGCAAAGGATGGGCTTTAGGCCTTCCACAGAGATTGCATTCAGATTATTTTACCAGAGTTTTAAATCTAGTTTATAAAAGCTGGTTGTAACAACATGGTGGTCATCATTCGTCAAGTATGTTGTTTCTGCCCACCAATCTGAGGGTAGAATTTTACAGAAGACTTAACTCGAGACTGCCATTGAAAAAGGCAGCCCTGTTTGAGTCCCTGCCCTTTGCTCTATAACATTTGTTTACCAATGATGTTTCTCAGCATTTCCTCACCTCTACCAATAGGGTAGGGGAATTATTCAAAAGGGCTTTTCTACACAGGAAATTGGGTAGCGCTGTACAAAAGGCTTCACAAAGTTACTTGGATAAATTAGTGGGGACAGTGGTCTATACTAGTGGGTACAGTCTGCTGTGGATTGAATCCTGTGGTGTATTTTGCATCAATTAATGTGTCGTGCTGTTTTTCAGACTTCTGCTTGGTTCTACAATCCAAATCCTGTTTCACTGTGTATTGAAATGTCCCATCCCGTTTGATTTTACTGACTCCCTCTGTGTACTCTGCCTTGAATCCCAGTGAGAAAGGTGGACTATAAATAATGTAAATAAAATAAAATAAAATAAAATAAATGAATGACATGGAAAAGTGTGACTGAATGTTACCAAAAAACTTGAACCGTTTTCAGCACCAGCCAGCCCTCTGTGGAGCATCACACATAGTTTCTCCAGAGACTCAGATGTTCCCTGCAACTTTCCAGTGACGTCTGCAGTAGAGCTTGGTGAAGAAAAGAGAAAGACATTTATTCTAGCAAAAGCACTTTGGTGCCACCACCATTTCAAGACTTCTGTGGACGAATGCTATTTATTTTTTTCAAGGCTCTTTGAACATAACCATATTGAACCTGACGTCCAAGAGCTGCCCTCCCCACAAAGAGATTTGGAGGCCTTTTGGGTTCTGTCTCTGCAATGAATATGAAATGTGACCCAAATATGGGAAGCAGACATTTTTGCCCATCTTTTTGTAATTCCCCAAGTCAGCTTCTCGGAAGTGCTAAGAGATTGTTCCAGGGCACAAGTCTTACTTTAAGAGAGAAGTACGAACTAATTCTTCCATTTTGGGCATTTGCTAGGTAACAAGGACACATGAAAGAAACAGTCTTGTATATGTATTTTTAAAGGGCAGAAGTGAAAAGCCATCTGTGAACATATGTGCACAAGCCCAGACAACTTTCCTTTTCAGTCTGAATCTTGAACTGCATAATTTTTCAGCCTACCACTAGTGCACCCAAAAAGAAATGCAAAGATTTCTCATTTTGCTGCCATTTTAGCCAGCTGGATAGAATTAAGTATGAAACCATTAGGGCAAATGGGAGCTCTTTATCAAACATTTGGGCTTGCTCCTTTGCTCTTAGAACAGATGATTAACGGCAGTTGAGAAGGGTGTTACTTTTCAGGAGGCTGCTATGAGTTTTGGCCAAAATCTATCCTTTTTTTTCCTGCTGGAGCCTCAGAAATATACACTGCACATGAGTGCATGAACATAGTTGTGCAGATTCTGCTCATTTAAATGGGACTGGCTCAGCAAGCGTGCTGACTGGATCATAGCCTTTAAAACTCAGCATTTGAGAGGCTTAGCTTCAGACATCGCTTTACATTTTGTTTGGAATCTTAGCCCCTTGCCCCTCTCCACTAAAATGCTTGCAAGGGATGACATCATTTCTGAGCTTCCTATGGAGTGTTCCATTGTGTATCTACCTGTCAAGTTTCCTTGTACTCAGGAGAGATACCACACGGTGATGTGTGTTCCATATCCCATGTAAACAGGTGCTGCGGTCCAGCTTGTATTTAAACTGGAAATGTCAAATCAATGAATTTCATACAGATATGTCAGGATTCAAGGAAGATGTAGCATTACAAACAAGCTGCACAAGTGTATTAAACCAAAGACTTTGCTTCTCTGGGCCAGTGATCCACATGATTGCTTTTAAGTGTGTATAAGCAGCCATCATGGGTCTGTTGTTACAGACATACGTCATAAGTCTATACAGAGAAATATGTGCAGCTTCATGCATTGTCCTACAATAAATGAGCAATCACTACTGGCTTTGCAGAACTTTTCTGACTAAGTGAGAAAGGTACATGATTGAATTACCATTACAGGAATAACTGTATCTGACCATGGCTGTAAATTCTCAAGAATGAGGTTTTTCAATATTCTTCCCCTTAGTCATGGTCAATGATTATCAGAATAACTTCATCTTGTTCAGTTTTATGATAAACAAGGAGCGGACCCGCGATACCCGCGGGAGGGGGGGAGGGAGCTCCACACCGAGGAGGAAGAGGAGGAAGCAGGAGGAGGAGGTAAATTCCCCCCCATCCCGCCGGTTCCCCCGTCTCCTCCACCCCCCTCCACCCCCTGGCTGGATCTCCCCCCCTGTTCCAGAGCGCGCCCCCCCCAGAGGCCAGGTCTACCCACCCCTTCCCACGACATTGATAGACCTGGCCTCTGGAGAACAGGTCAACTCACCCCTTCCCACTGCATTGGTAGACCTGGCCTCCAGAGTCCAGGTCTACCCACCCCTTCCCACTACATTGGTAGACCTGGCCTCCAGAGTCCAGGTCTACCCACCCCTTCCCACTGCATTGGTAGAC
>NW_015167536.1:258334-261179 GCF_001447785.1 Gekko japonicus | reverse complement strand
CACGGATTTAGGTATCCGCACACAGGGGGCACCTTTCACTATTAGATATATAGATGATTTTTTTATGTCAGGTGATGTGTTGCAGTGTTGTTAGTCTGACCACTGAGGAAGGCCAATTGGGCTGAAAAGCATCTGGTCATGGTCATTATTTCTCACTTTGGGATGTTATTGTAGATCATCAATGATAACTGAGGCTATTGTAAAGGCCAATGTCTGCTTTTAATCTATCGTGAAATAAATAAATGTATTTTTGTATATTAATATTTATTAATTTTTAAATTAACTAACAGTATTATTTGGCCTATAAGTCTATGTTTTCTTAACCTTCAGGTACTTAATTTAATAAAAGTTCCACTTAACAGCTCTTATTAGTCACTGTGCTACATCACCTCTTACACTTGTGTAGTCTAGAGAATAACCTTAGGCACAGTTACCTTAGAAAGGTTTCCCTTGCTTGAAAGCTAGTCGAATCCAACTCTAGAAGGCCATTTCCAAGCCAAAGAGCCAGCACTGTCCGAAGACTTCTTCGTGGTCATGTGGCTGGCATGACTAAACGCTGAGGCACATGGAACGCTGTTACCTTCCCACCGAAGTGGTACCTATTTATCTACTTGCAGTTTCTTGCTTTTGAACTGCTAGTTTGGCAGGAGCTGGGACCAGAGACGGGAGCTCACTCCATCACACAGCACTAGGGTCTCAAACTGTCGAGCTACAGACCTTCCAGTCTGCAGCTCGGCATCTGAGTCACCGTGGCCCCTATAGTTAGCATTAGCACCTTTCTAATTCAATTGAAATCAATGGGCTTAGAATGGTGTAACTGTGCATAGGATTGCACTGTAAGAAGCTGGGAGGGAAGAAAGAAAGAGTCAATTTCTAATGTCAACTTCACCTCAAAGTCATTAAATGGCATCCAGGCCAAACTAAGGAGATTCATGATTTTCTTAATACTAAAAGCAGCCAGGGAAAGGATTCTCCTGATCAGGACAGTGGCACAGAGGGGAAAAAGAAAACCCTTTCCTCCTACCCAGGCTTGCTGGTCTCCAGGTGAAGCCTGGAGATCTCCTGGAATTAGAACTGGTCTCCAGGCAGCAGAGATAAGTTCCCCTGGAGAAAAAGGGTGCTTTGGAGGATGGTCTCTCTGGAGTTATATCTCACTGGGGTCCCGCCCCTCCCCAAACTTTTCCCTCCCTGGGCTCCACCCACAAAATTTCCAGGTATTTCCCAACCCAGAGTTGGCAACTCTACTCCTATACCACACACACACACACAAAAAAAACCCTTTATTGGCATGAAAGCACAAAACATCATGAAAATATGGGAAAATACTAAGATGCATCAGTCACTTACACTTGGCTATTCAAGCCTCGTCTTCTGATTGCATAATATAAAAATTTCGCAACAGCCTCCATTATTTCGTATTTCTACACCATTTTCCTGATTGTAGTAGCCCCTCTGGAGGGGATGTTTGCCCTTGCAGCAAAAAAAAAAGAGTTCAAGGTTCAGTCCTGCGGTAAGTACACTGCTGTCAATGGAAGGAATTTCCAGCTCTTGAACAGGACTTCCTCATTACCTGTTGTCTTCCCACTGCAGCTGAAAATGGTTCCCAAAAGTCTGTTCCTATGAGATATGGGATCCCCAGCAACTGTATATGAAGGCGTTGTGAGAGGTCTGCAGTGGGGATGAGGGGGTGAGTGCATGAACCTGGTAGTGTAAATTCCACTCATGTGACTGGGGCTTGCTCAGCAGATAAGTGCATAGGGTTGCCAACCTCCAGGAAAGGCTTGAGAGCTCCTGGTATTATAATTGATCTCCAGACCAAAGAGTTCAATTCCCCTGGGAAGAGATGACTGCTTTGGAAGGTGGACTCTCTCCAAACCTTGACCCCCCAAGCTCTACAACCCCCCCCCAAATCTCCAGGCATTTTCCCCAACGCAGTGCTGGCAACCCTATGTTTGCACTGGATTGTGGTGTCATAACATTTGTGATGTCATAACATTTGTGATGTTCCACCTCCCCAGGCTCTACCCTTAAGGGCTGGCAACCCTAGCTTGGAGGTGGGGCCAGGGGAGGGGGAGCAGCACTGATTCCATTGTCCTCCCCCCCCCCCATTTCACTCCCACTGCTCCATCCAGTGAGCGAGTGCTGGGGATGAACCGCAGAGGTGGACGGTTGCATGTGTCAATAGTGACCACATGTGAAGGAGCCCTGCAATGCAGGGATCTCCATCCTTGTTGGGCCTTTAGTCTTTGGTGGAATTTTGAGAAAAGATATTAGTCCTGTTGTGTTTTTGACAAGTCTGTTCCTTTAATCCATCCCAGCGTCTTAGGCTGCCCTAATCCACTCTGGGACTTGGTGTGGTCAGGAACAGGGAGAAGGGAAGCTGTTGTCCCTGCAGTTCCACACAGAGAAGGAACCTGACTTAGTAAATTGTGCTCCAGTTTGAAACTACGCTGCCTCTTGATTAGGCTTGCCAGCCCCCAGGTGGGGGTGGGGGATCCCCTGCTTTTGAGGTCTTGGGCCCGCTGGCAGCCAGCTGGCCGTTGGGGGAAGCCCCACCTCCAAAGAGCCATCCCTCAGCGATGGCGGCAATGTGATGGCATCATTTCCGTAACATCGGAAGTGGGTGGGGACATTGTCGATATGATGTGATGTCATCGTGTCGGCACTGTTGAGAGTGACACTCTACATTTTGGGCAAAACTCTATGGTTTGTAGCCATTTTATTATAGAGTCTTGCCCTCAAAGTAGAGTGTCACTCCACTGTTGCCAATGTGATGGCATACCTTCTGGAAGTGACATCATCACATTGACAATGTCCCCGCCCACCCCCAGAACGCCCCCCAAAT
>NW_015167536.1:216477-258287 GCF_001447785.1 Gekko japonicus | reverse complement strand
GCAAGGCCGGCGGGAGTGCAAGGAAGCCCCGCAAAGGCCCTCCCTGGTCCCAGGTAGGCAGGGGTGGGGAGAGGCAGGGAGGAAGCAACTTACCCTTCCTCTTCTCCTGCCTCCTCCTGGCTGAATGAGGGCCGGAAGCGGGGCGGCCGGAAGCAGGGGGCGGGGCTTCTTCATGTGCCCCGCCCCCATACCTCACCCGGGGAAACTGCGTTCCCCCCCGAAATGACCTCTGGTAACCAATCACAAAGCAGCTGTGAGGAAGGCAGGATAATTACAAAGTGGCTGCCAAGGGTAAGGAGGGGGTTACAAACCATTTGTGGCTCTACAAAATGGTGGGGAGTTCCAAGCGACATGAAGAAGAAGGCTGTTCTTCTGGCTGGGCACTCTCTGAAGATGCAAAGGTAGGGTTGCCAGCTCTGCGTTAGGCAATACTTGGAGATTTTGAGGGTGGTGCCTGTGGTGGGTGGGATTTGGGAGGGGAGGGGCGTTGGCTGGGTGTAATGCCATGGAGTCCACTCTGCAAAGCAGCTGTTTTCTCCCAGGGAACTGATCTGGGTCATCTGGGGATCAGTTATAATTCCAGGAGATCTCCAGGTCCTGCCTGGGTGTTGGCAACCCTACAGTCCTGGTTCTTGATAAGGCACTTCCTGCTCCCAGGAAATGAAGGAAAGTCAGGGTTGGCTTTGCATTCCAAAGGAAGGGGAGTGTTTGTTCTCAGAGTGGCCATGTGGATAATTTACCTATTTATACTTGCCTTTTTCCCTCCCCAGGCCCCCCCGGGACCCACAGCAGTTTACAAGACCATTCCCCTCTCTTCTGTTTTCTCCCCACAGCAACAGTCCTGTGAGAGTGACTTGCCCCAGATCACCCAGCAGGCTTCCATGGCGAAGCAGGAATTCGAACCTGGGTCTCCCAGGTCCGAGTCTGAGATTTCAATCACTACACCACACTGTACCTTTGGCCAGGTGAAGGACAAACGTCTATGATGCGCCTGCCTGGGATAAACTCTGTGCTTTGCCAGTTGGAAGGGCAGTAGGGAGTGATCTGAAGCGCTCTGGCTTTTCTGTTCTCTTCTAAATGCTTTGGATAAAGTCTTCAAAATTCAAGATGCGAAGAGAGCCCAGAAACACATTGGTAGGTAGGCACCATGTTGAGGGTCACTGCCAAAAGGGGGGGGGGGTTTGCTATCAAGTCACAGATGACTTACGGTGAACCCTCATGGGGTTTTCAAGGCAAAACACTAACATTCCCCACCTCTGCATCACAACCCTGGACTTCCTTGGTGGTCACCCATCAAAATACTAACCAGGGCTGATGCTGCTTAACTTCTGACCAGATCAGGCTAGCCTGGGCTATCCAGATCAGGGTGCCATAACTCATACTACAGTCCTTTTCCCCTTTCACCCCTCCAGTGTGTGCACATCAGGCTATTATGAGGAAGAGAAGTCCTATGTATACCTTCCCATAGTCCTAGCCAAGCTGTTCTTTCCACCTGGTTTGGACAAGAATATAGATGGCTTCATGCGCAGACTGCCACAGACTGACCATGCACCAAATGTATGCATCGGGTGGGAGGAAAAACAGGGCACTAGAAACTATTGAGCACATGATGCTCAGATGTAACTGGTATAACAAGATCCGTGACAAATATATATAACAGATATGGTGGGACAATCAGGTGCTGAGCAGTGTAACCGATTGTTAATTGATGGGAACCGGGCAATTACCGAAACTGTGGCAAAATCTTGGGTAGCATGCTACTGCATCTGAAATGCACGATCAAATATATAATAATAGTTGCCTAATAGTCTCTGTTTTATGTTCTTCTTTTACTTTATCACGCTCAACTGTATTTTTGTAGAGTTTTATTTTACTGTCCTAAATTCAGCTATATGAATGATATGAATGTTATATTTAAGCATGTGTGTTCTATGGCTTGTTGCCATAATAAATGCCTGACTGACTGACTGGATGGCTTCATGCGCAGACTGCCACAGACTGACCATGCACCAAATGTATGCATCGGGTGGGAGGAAAAAGAGGGCACTGCTGTCATGTGCCCTACAAAGATCCCTCCATGTGTGGGCAACTGCACTCCTGGTAGACTGAACTGTCCCTGGGGAGGAGGATAGATGGCTGTACAGCAGAAAAAAATCTGCCCTTCCAAAGGTGCAGGATAGTTTGTTCTTCTTGGCACAGGGCTTATTAGTAGGATTTAGTCTCTCTCAGCAATGGCTGAGCTTTGGTGACATATGAGATGACCGCCGGTAATGTATGACACACTGTGTGTGCAAGAGAGAGAGAGAGAGAGAACACCCACTTAATTAAAATACAGGAGATATACTGCTTGAGTGCAGACAGGAACGGTTGCATGTGGAGCAAGACTTTATTCGAGGCATCTTTCATGCTTGTGATGATCGCAAGCAGCTTTAATGTTGAAATATGTGCCATTTGCTAAATTCAAGCCATCCCCAGTGAAGCAGCAGCAACAGCAGCAGCAGCTAACAAACAAACAAAGAAAGCAATCCCCCCTTAGCTTGATGAAAGATACAAAGAGTAAATACATTAATAGGAGGTAATTGAAAACTCATGGGCAATCTTTAAGCAATCATGCGCTTACAGGAGCTGGCATGCACGTGTGCGTAGATGTGTGTATATATATACGTAGACACGATGGGACATGACACAGGGGCCGGCCGGCACAAATCACAGCCCCAGTGTTTTATGGCATGAGGTCTCCGAGTGTAACAGCAGTGTCATATTTAGATTTCTAATTATATTTCGAAATGCTTCACTAGCTGCTCCTGCAGCATGTCGTTCATAAAAATCATCACCAGATCTGTTCTCCACCCAGAACAAAGGGAAGACAAGAGCGGAAAGGAGGGGATGAAACAAGGAAAGAAAGGAAAAATGCAGCACAATTTCCTTTAAAGGACAGAGGTGCTCGAGTTACCTGTCATTTCTGGTTTATATATAATATGTGATAAGATATTCATATCCTGTAAACACACAAATACAATTCAGATTCTGAGGCATAGGACAGAGATGCGTATGAGAAATTAAAATAAATATTTGTTTGGTTATTTTAAAATAATGTCTGTACTTCCTTGGTTCTCAGTGACCTTACCCTTTATGAACTTTCTGTGACATCACAGCAGCTTAGCCAATAGCCAAAAAGACTTCCTATTCACGAGTGATAAGCATCCAGGTAACTGACAATAAGTTGTACATTGGCTTGGAGAGGTTCCACAAACCACCAGTGTGATTTGCTGGCTTTCTCCTTTCCACTGCAGATCAAAATGCCCCTGCATTTTTAAGGGGTGGTGGTGGCAAGAAAGTCATGCTCCATAGGAAGAAAGCCTTTCATCGATGGAAATGCTCTAATGCAGGGATCCCCAACCTTTGCACCTCTGGAATTCTGACACACCTGGTTGATGCAGCAACAAAATGGCTGTTGCAGGAGGTGCAGCCAGCCACAAAATGGCTGGTGCAGCTTATTTTCAGTCACACAATGAAGATCCTTATGCTATGGTGGCAGCTGCTGCCAAAGCAACTTATTTAAAAATCTGCAGAGCCAATCAAATCTCCAGTGCTCAATCAGAAGCCTTGCTGGGCAAAAGCTGTACCTGGCCATGCCCACTTTCTTAAAAACACTTGGCGGACACCAGAAAAGGTATCCACACGCAATGCACTGGGGACCCTTGCACTAATGGAGCCAAACCATAAGACAAACAGAGAGGTAGACAGAAAGATATACATATATCTTGTGTACATAATCCTCTCAGTATGAGCGATCATAGGGATGGGCATGAACTGGAAAAATGGTGGTTCATGGCCATTCATTTGATTACACGAACCACAAACTTTCATGAACTTTTCCCATTTCCCAAACTGGTTCGTGGTTCATTTGGTTCTTGAGTTTGGGAGGTGGTAGAACAGCCCCTCATGGGTTAGAGATGCCAAACTCACATGGAGTCTTCAGCAGGCTCTCCTCCACCCGCCCTCCAAGTTTGGCAAAGATGGGATTTGGGATGTCTGAGTTATAGCCCCCTGCACAGCAGGTGCCCCCAGGAAAGCTCAGCTCCAGCCTCCCCTTAAATTAGCCACGGAGCAAGCAATTCTTCCTAACTCACTCTCACACAACAACTAACTTCTCTCTCTTTCTGCTGCAAAGTGAAAGCAGATGAGTCAGGGTGTGGTATATATATACAATCTGCTCCCATAGAGCAGAATGGGAGCTCTGTCATTGGCTCCCAGAGCTGCCAATCAAGCTATGGATAACTGCTATGGGTGTTTCTAGGGTGCTCCATAAGTCCACACCCAGCATTGCCTAGGAATTGATTGAATCAGCACCAGGCTGTCTGGAGAATGAACCACTCTAACGAACCAAACGAACCTCCACAGAAAAAGGGTGGTTCATTTTTGGATTCGGGAATGATGTGACCAAATGAAATGGTTCAAAACGAAACACGAACTGGCCTGGTTCGTGCTTGAACTGTGGTTCATTTCTCAGTTTGTGCCCATCCCTAGACCAGTCACTCTGAAAACGGTGACACATGTATTTTGCAGTTTTGGTATATGCAAAAACAAGTCTTCCAAAACCTGAATTTTGGGTGGCATGTACGAATGGCGGGAAAATGCACCCAGTAGCCCTTTCACACAAAATGATTCTCTTGTATATTGACAGGACAGGACCCCATGTAGCGTGCTTTCCTGGTATGAGAGGCTGAAGCGCCAGAAATACAAGGCATGAAAAGGACTAGTCAGGTTTGCATATGGGCTGTTGATCCACTGAGGCAGTCACTGCTTACTCTTGTTTAATGGCCCCCAAGCTCTCAGAGCTACAGGCACGATCTCTGCTTTCTGGGTCTGGCAAGCCTAATCGGAATATTTGAACAGCGGAATATTAGTACTGCATGACATTAGAAGAGGACATGATGGAGCCATGCAAGATGCAAAAGCCTTTTGTTGTTGTTGCTGCTCACGAGCAATGATGAGCAATACTTGGTTGGCAGCCAGAACTGGGTTTGTCATAATCAGATGGCAAGATACATTGAACATCACCAGAGGCAGATTGTAGGCAGCATTGTAGGAGAATGGTAAGCATATAACTGACCTACAGGCGCACAATCCGCTAAGATGGGAACTTCGCCTCATGGGTGGGTTGCAGAGCCCTATCCCTGAGTTGCAAAATCCTGTAGAGTTGCATTTTCGCTGCCTCTTGTACCTACTGCTAGTGTAGGGAGCAAGCATGCCATGATTTTCTGCCTCTCTTTGGATGCACACGAAGATATGCATCAGGATGGTGAGGCACGGTCACTCATCAGTGGGGAGGATGCCTCCGTAGCTCTGACCCTTGGCTTGCTCCTCACTACAGTATAGATCCTGGTGCTCCACTGCTGTTTCCTGTCCCCAGTGCTCTTGGCCTCCTGCCTACAGCCCTGGTCTTTGCAGAGATGAAGTCATAACAATGGCCCTCCTCTTCCAGTCACATGACTTTGATGTCACACGTAGGGGGAGAAGCCATGGCTCAAAGGTAGAGCACCTGCTTGACAAGCAGAAGTTCCCAGGTTTGATCCCCAGCATCACCACTTTGTTGGGGAATGTGCCTATAAATTGCTTTTCATTCTCTGTTGGTCAAGACTTCGGTCATATAGACCCATACTAAATTGAAAATTCAATTGTTTTTATTTGTGTTTGCTGTCATATACACACATATGGACTGTACCTGGGAATGTATATGGGTTTGGGAAAACTGTGTGCTTTGTTTGATGTGACTCTTGCACCTGGAAGCTGCTGTGTTCTGCCTGCACTGGCATGCTAATGAAGTGACACACACACACACACAGCCTGGAAAGAAGGAGGCATCTCCATTGTAATCAGCCAAAGACTTGGTGAAAACAACAACCTGTCCACCATCGAGGAATTACTGGTCAACATGTAACCCTGAGGATCTGGTTTGCATCTGAAGAGACTGTTTCCTGTTTACAGCTTGGGTCCAAGCTAAAGTTATCTGCAAGTCAAAGGTTGCCTTGGCAGCCAACTTCACACCTTGACCAGATGCTTCCCTTGAGTTAAAGGTTAAGATTTCAGTATTGCCCCCTCCTTCTAGGTAGACACGTCATCTCATAGTAACCAATAGGTATAGGTAATGGGACGGACTACAGGTGGGAGGTTGGTACAGATGCTAGCCCCCTAAAATAGGTTATAAAAAGCGAGGTTCAACCTTTGTTCCCCGCTAGCCATCTTTATCCCACCTCTGTAACTCAAGCTCTACCATAGGTAATTCTCATGTGCTCTCTTGGACTGCAGCCAAGAAGCCCACATGTGTTGGCTGGTTCCAACTGTGTGTAGCAGGATTCCCCTAGTTAGATCTTTTGTTCCCGCATTCTTCACTGTGGAGGTCGAGCTCCAGACCAGATAAGTATCAACCGTTTCCCCTTCCTAGTAAAGGTAAAGGTTCCTTTGCTCAAAAGCCAGTCGAATCCGACTCTAGGGTTGCGGTGCTCATCTCCGTTTCAAAGCCGAAGAGCCAGCGCTGTCCGAAGACATTTCCGTGGTCATGTGGCCGGCACGACTAAACACCAAGGCGCACGAAACGCTGTTCCCTTCCCACCGAAGTGGTACCTATTTATCTACTTGCAATTTCTTGCTTTCGAACTGCTAGGTTGGCAGGAGCTGGAACTAGAGACGGGAGCTCACTCCGTCTTGCGGCACCTGGGTTTTGAACTGCTGAACTACTGACCTTCCATAGCCTGCAGTCCCCTTCCTACTCCCATCCATTTAGTGTAAAAGTGATTGTTTCCCATATCTATTGTACCTAAAGGAAACTTGTATGTGTGAGTGTTTCTGTTTTTTTATGCTTGTGTGCTATATATATATATATATTCAGTACAGAGAACAACTGATTTTGCTACAACAACCTTGTTGCGTTGCCTCTTTGAACGGAATCCTCGGGGTTGAAGTCTGAACTCTGTATACATAGACCGATTGATTGAATCAGCACCAGGCTGTCTGGAGAATGAACCACTCTAACGAACCAAACGAACCTCCACAGAAAAAGGGTGGTTCATTTTTGGATTCGGGAATGATGTGACCAAATGAAATGGTTCAAAACGAAACACGAACTGGCCTGGTTCGTGCTTGAACTGTGGTTCATTTCTCAGTTTGTGCCCATCCCTAGACCAGTCACTCTGAAAACGGTGACACATGTATTTTGCAGTTTTGGTATATGCAAAAACAAGTCTTCCAAAACCTGAATTTTGGGTGGCATGTACGAATGGCGGGAAAATGCACCCAGTAGCCCTTTCACACAAAATGATTCTCTTGTATATTGACAGGACAGGACCCCATGTAGCGTGCTTTCCTGGTATGAAAGGCTGAAGCGCCAGAAATACAGAAAGGACAAGTCAGGTTTGCATATGGGCTGTTGATCCACTGAGGCAGTCACTGCTTACTCTTGTTTAATGGCCCCCAAGCTCTCAGAGCTACAGGCACGATCTCTGCTTTCTGGGTCTGGCAAGCCTAATCGGAATATTTGAACAGCGGAATATTAGTACTGCATGACATTAGAAGAGGACATGATGGAGCCATGCAAGATGCAAAAGCCTTTTGTTGTTGTTGCTGCTCACGAGCAATGATGAGCAATACTTGGTTGGCAGCCAGAACTGGGTTTGTCATAATCAGATGGCAAGATACATTGAACATCACCAGAGGCAGATTGTAGGCAGCATTGTAGGAGAATGGTAAGCATATAACTGACCTACAGGCGCACAATCCGCTAAGATGGGAACTTCGCCTCATGGGTGGGTTGCAGAGCCCTATCCCTGAGTTGCAAAATCCTGTAGAGTTGCATTTTCGCTGCCTCTTGTACCTACTGCTAGTGTAGGGAGCAAGCATGCCATGATTTTCTGCCTCTCTTTGGATGCACACGAAGATATGCATCAGGATGGTGAGGCACGGTCACTCATCAGTGGGGAGGATGCCTCCGTAGCTCTGACCCTTGGCTTGCTCCTTACTACAGTATAGATCCTGGTGCTCCACTGCTGTTTCCTGTCCCCAGTGCTCTTGGCCTCCTGCCTATAGCCCTGGTCTTTGCAGAAGATGAAGTCATAACAATGGCCCTCCCAGTCACATGACTTTGATGTCACACGTAGGGGGAGAAGCCATGGCTCAAAGGTAGAGCACCTGCTTGGCAAGCAGAAGTTCCCAGGTTCGATCCCCAGCATCACCACTTGAAAGGATCAAGGACGTCCTGCCTGAAAAATGGGAAAGCCACCACAGCCAGTCTGAGTAGACAATACTGACTTGGGTGGACCAACAGTCTGATTCAGTCTAAGGCAGCTTCATGTGTTCATCTGTGTGTGTTCATGTCTTTTGCTGTCACATACAAAAAGAGCCCTGGGTCAGTAGCTTCCATGCTGCCACCTGGACATTAAAAGTGGGTCCTGTGTCTGGAAAGGTTGAAGACCACCACACTAAACCGTTCTCCTGCACAAGCAAACATGGAACCTTTTGTGGGAAAGCGTCATGACGGATGGTGTCCACAATAATTATTGTGCTGTGCATGGGGGGAGGGGGAGAAAAAGTTAGACTTTCCACCTCGAGCACCAAAACATCTCACAGCCCGACTTTGTTTGAAAATGAGTGCTGTGCGATAGCCTGGATTCAGCTCCTCTTGGTCATAGTTTTTAACAACCTGAAAGAGAAACTAGAGGCATAAATCTGACCATCGCAACTAATAAGCATTAACAAGTAACGGTGCTTGTAGATGATCACTAGAAACTCTTTATAGGGTCTTTCCCAGATGAATTGGCTGCCTACCGTCATAAATATACTGATTCTGTCCCCTCCATCTCACAACATAATTCTGAGCCAGGCTCGTTTTCGTGAGATTTCCTATCACTGGCCATTACAATTAACAGAGCATTTTGTTCCAGCAGCAGCAACAGCAGCAGTTCCCCCCTTTGTGTCCCTGGCTACAACCATGTACACAGTTCACTTGTTTGGGTCCCCTAGGGATGCCAGCCACCAGGTGGGACCTGAAGGTCTCCCAGAATTACAGTTCATCTCCAGACTACAGAGATCAGTCCCCCTGGAGAAAACAGATGCTTTGGAAGGTTGACTCTGTGGCACTGTATCCCCTTGAGGTCCCTGTCCTCCCAGGCTCCACCCCCAAATCTTCAGGAATTTCCCAACCCAGATCTGGCAACCCTACCCCCCATCCCCGGCTACTGGCCATGGGAGACCCGGCAACCCTATGGTCCCACCAGAACACTGTTCAGGTTCAAATATGCATTCTCTCCCCCCCCCATCTTCTTGTTTCCATTTGGTTGCTGATGAGGAAGTGGGAGCAGGAATCGTCCTGGTTTATTCTTTCCTGTGGCATGTGCTGGAATCCAAAGCTTGATGTTGATTCTGTGGCTGATCTGAAGATTTAAATCCTCTCTCTCCACAGCTTGGAAGTTCACTTTTTAATGGCCTGGGCTATAAATTTCATTACCCAATAAATTCACATGTTCATAAATTGCTATGTAGAAGTAAGGCATTTCGGGCATTAGTGTCCTGCAGAACGTATTTCATCTTCAGGGAGTAATTGCTGGAAATAGGGGGAAGACACAGGTGAGAATGTACCCGCAGTTGGCAGATGTATATATTGCACACATACCTGTTTGCAGGGACTGTCAAAAGGGGGAGTGGAATGTTATAAAGGAGTCAGAAGGTCCAAGAAGCATCAAGAGACTGAGGGTCAAAGTGCATCTTTTCTTTTTAAAGGACAGCCTGGCCCAGTCTAGTTGGGACTGATGTCTAAGAAAAACCGCTCCCCAAAACTTAGGCATTTTTATCCAAGGGTAAGTGCCTCTAACAGGGAATATTTTCAAAAAGTGTGCTTAGGACAGCAGCGAGTGCCACATTGCTGCACACTTAAGCCCCACTGAACACAGTGGGACTTACTTCAGAATAAACACGCATAGGAGCAAGCTGCCCTTTGCATTGTAAAAATCACCGGGGCTGAAGGGGAAAGGCTACTTGCTAGATTATCTGAGCTTCAAATTTAGATGATGTAGATGAAGACAAAGCAATAATCTGGAAGAAAGTAATGATAATGTTATGACTACTGCTCATAGTATTAGGCGGGAGCCCAAAGCATGTATGCACTTTGAAGTCCATAGGGGTAGTCATGTTAATGTGCTGGGGCAAAGGTAAACGGGAGTCTTGTGGCACTCTAAAGACTGACAACATTTTATTCCAGCATAAATATTGATGGGCCAGAGAGACAGGGGTGCCAGCCTCCAGGTGAGACCTGGGGATTCCCTGGAATTACAGCTCATTTCCAGACTACAGAGATCAGTTCCCTTGGAGCAAATCAGTGCTTCGGAGGGTAGACCCCTGTCCACCCAGACTTGATCCCCAAATCTCCAGGAGTTTCCCGACCTAGATCTGGCAACCCTACCCCCATCCCCCACTGGTGGACAGGGGGACCTGGCAACCTTACAGAGAGACAACTTGGTCCAATGCAGAATCTGAAGAAATGAGCTCTTGTCCATGAAAGCTTGTACTGGAATAAAATGCCATCTATTTTTGTCACAGTTTTTCTATATTTCAGCGGACCCTGTGCTTAATTCTCTGTAACTGAAGTCAGTGGGGTTTCAAGGGGCTAAACTCTGGAAGGGTCATGCCATCTTGGATCTAATGGGAGGAGATTTATGGAAGGGATTTTTTGGATGCCCCACATCCCATTATAATCTTTTCTCCCCCCCCCCGGCAAGGTGGCTCAGAAGGATGGGGACCCGTTCAAACAGCACAGAATGCAAGTCAGAGGGGTATGCTGTAGGCTCTGGCTTCGTAACAGCTCACACATTTGGCAGGGTAGGGTTGGGAAATCTCTGGAGATTTGGGGATGGAGCCCAGGGACGGTGCAATTTGGGGAGTGGGGAGACATCCAAATCGCAAGTTGTCATAGTCCCACTGGACTCTGCATTGGTCAGGCCGCAATAATTGTGTGCAGTTCTGGAGGCCTCACTTCAGAAAGGATGTGGACAGAATGGAGCGGGTGCAGAGGAGAGCGATTAGGATGATCAGGGGCCTGGAGACCAAGCCCTATGAGGAAAGGCTGAAGGACTTGGGAATGTTCAGTCTGGAGAAGAGGAGGTTGAGGGGGGATATGATGGCTCTCTTGAAGTATTTGAAAGTCTGTCACTTACAGGAGGGTAAGGAGCAGTTCCTGTTGGCAACAGAGGATACGACTTGCAATAATGGGTTTAAATTAAGGACGGGAAGGTACCGGCTGGATATTAGGGGAAATGTTTTTACAGTAAGGGTTGTGCAACAGTGGAATCAGCTCCCTAGGGAGGCGACAAGCTCCCCCTCCCTGGGAGTCTTTAAGCAGAGGCTGGACAAACACTTGTCAGGGATTCTTTAGGCTGATACTGCATTGAGCAGGGAATTGGACTAGATGCTCTGTATGGTCCCTTCCAACTCTGTGATACTATGATTCTATCAGTGGCATATAATGCCATAGACTCCACCTTCCAAAGTACCAATTATTTTTTCAAGGGGAACTAATCTCTGTAGTCTACAGATCACTTATAATTCCTGAACATCTCCAGGCCCCACTTGGGGATTGGCAACCATAAGCAGGGGTATCCAACAATCTTCTCTTCTCGCTACAGTCCCCCCTCCATGCCACCTTCTGTACCTGACTCCTTGAAGCAGTTTTGGGGAGAGGTGCAGGGGAGCTGCAGGGAAAGGCTGGCTGAGCAAATATCCCTACTGCAAACTGTTCTGTTGGTGGTTCAGTGGATCCATGAAAACAATAACAATTTTTCTAACACTCAAAGCGTTGAATGCCACAAAGCAGAAAACTCTCCTGAAAATACTAAACATTGGAGTTGCATTTAGTAATAGTAGTAAGTAGTAGTAGTAATCATAAATGGGGATTGAAACATCAAAAGGCCTTGTAATCCAAATCATATTGCCACCTGAGTTGAACAGGCAAGCTTGTAGCTTGACCCAACCCTATGACCTAACCATAGAACATTCTCTCCACTATTTAAAAAAAAGCCAAGCCACAATTATGTATAGAATTAGCAGAGGTGTACTTAGACTTTCCACCATAACTCAAGGAAGAGTGTCTGCCTCTGTTTTCTATGGCCTGCCCATTGGTTTTGAAGTCATCAGTGTGATGGTTTTTAGAATGTACTCTTGCATTTTGCTTTGGGTTTTTTCCTTCCACAAACCCTAATGCCCAGTCTGGTTTCCTTTCTCCAAGTTCTGCGGCTTCCTTCCTGACATGTGCTTCTGAAGAAAGCATGTTCCAGACTGAGCGAGCTATAACTCTCTCTTCTGCTCTTGTCAGTAACATTGACGAATGATGGTAATAGTCTCTCTTGGTTTTTTCTTTCCAACGTATATAATGCATGCTGGCACATGCATGCAGGCCTAATCTATATATTCAAAGACTTTAAAGCTGAAAACTTCTTCATTGTTTCCTGACGGTATTTTTAAAGGCAATTTTTTTAAAGGCAATTGATCCAGCTAAAACTAAGAATTCCATTGATTTCTGTGGAAGATAGTGGACAGCGTGCCCCCCCTTCATTAAAATAAACAGGAACAAAAAGTGCTCATATCTGTCTGGATCGTGCCCAAGGTGCCTTTCAATAAAAATAAATCCAATACATAAATCAGAATCTGTGTTGAGAATTTTGTGCATTGCTTGGTCAGTACAGGATAATCATGAATGGGTGTCAGAGAATGTAACATTAAGGGAGCAAGTCCAAGCAAGCCTACTCAGAAGCAGGGGCCATTTCCTGCAGGAGCGCACAGGAGCTCCGGCAGTAAAGAGCCCAGCGGGCGGGCACATGCAACAATCCCCACCCCCTGCTTTCAGCAGCCCGCAGTCAGAGCAAGAAGCAGCCAGGTAAGTTGCAGAGCCCCTCCCCCCGGTCCAAAACAGTCCAGTGGCACCTTTAAGACCAAGTTTTATCTAGGTACAAGCTCTCCCTCCTCTGCGAGGACATATCTGCACGTTCCTCCCCAATAGCTAGCAATCCAAAACGGTCTAGTGGAACCTGAACAGTGGGTGTTGCCTTCTGACACACTTCCGGTGATGTCAGGGGGTGTGGCATATGCAAATAAGTTATGTGAATGTGTTATGTTAATGACCTCCTGCACCTCTCTTTCTACAAAATGACCCTAGCATTATTTTATTATTTTATTTTATTTTTGCCGTCGAATTACAGCTGAGTTATGTTGACCCCGTAGGGTTTTCAAGGCAAGAGACCTAACTTCAGTAAGGCCATTGACTGGAGCAACTGTGCGTAGGATAGTGCTGGGAGTGTCCAGGATGACAAAAGTGGACTCTTGCCACAGCTATTGGGTGATTAGGAACAGGCTGCCAAGTCCATTGCACTCACACAAACAAGAAATTATGCAAGTATATGCAATTTGCATCATCGATGCATGTCACATAATTTTTCTTATTTTTTCTTGACATGGAATTTGGATCACCTGGACACAGAAGTTTTGCTTAATGGAGAGTGCATGCAGCCTTGGCTGAAAGCCTTCCAGGGACCCAGGTGCCTCGCTGCTTTACATCGGCAACACTAGACCGGCATTAAAACATTAAGAAATCTGCTCCTGACTAATGAACATTTGTAATGTGACCTTGGGAAGCTCACTTCTCTCCTGCCCCTCTGTCTTCAGTCTCTGATCTCTAATAATGCAAATCAATACAATAGTAATGATGAGAGTTTGCATACGGAGCAAAGCATTACTCTGGCTTTCAAGCTAGGCTGGGATGAGAATACAGATTTCACGCTGAAACTTGTAGCCGTTGTGCCTTGCAAATGGGCACCTTATAGGCAGGGGAAATCTGGGGGGTTGCTTTATTTCCTTTAAAAGGAAAAGGGGGAAAGTTACCGGTACATTTATGCTTCCCCAAGTCCCATTTTTTTATTTTCTTCAGAACTGCTATGGTAATAAAATACAAACAAGGGGGGAAGTATGTTAGATTTTTGATGGATCCCGAATATTTCATAGTTTGTCATTCTGAACTTTCTAACACAAAATAAATACATAAGAAAAGGAAGCTGCCGGAGGAGCCCGAGGGGATTCTGGATTGCAGCAGTGAGGCTTCCAGCCACAAAAGGGATATTATTATTTCACTATGTAAAAAGCATTACTGTGCGCTTTTGGGCCTGCAGCACGCTCCATCTTCTTGTATAAATAATGGAAATTTATGGCGATTTCCCTCCCCTCACTGCTGTTATTTTGTGAGGAGGATCTATGGAGAGCCTGGACTGTAGAACAGAAAACGCTTGAAAAGTCTCACAGTAAAACCCTTGCTAATACGCAACAGGAACATTTGGAAGCGAATGCATTTTTCCTCAACAGAGTCGGACGTGGGGCTGGTGCCGTTCATCCACATAACAGTGGACTATTGGGTCCTTCCTAACAGAGATCCCTTTAGCCGTAGCATCCTAAACAGAGTTCTAGCCTTCCATAGAAGTCAATAGGTTTAGAAGGGTGAGACTCTGCCTAGGGTGGCACAGTGGTAGGGTTGCCAAGTCACGGCGGGGGGTCGTAGGTCTTCACAGAATCCTTGCCGCGGGGACAGCGAGACGCGTTTGTTAAGTCCGTACTTAACAAAGTAGTCAGAGAGTGATTTCAGAAAACTCAGGTTTATTCAGCTCTTCAATCGACTTCTTCTGACACGGTACAACTCCTCATAGCCCGAACAGCTTGTCCATTTCAGCTGCTCGGTATTTAAACATTCCGGGCTAATGTAGCCACACCTACTGTACATTAAACCAACCTATCAGGTTGTGCGCATGAACGACCAATCATAAGCGGTCCCGCTTACATACATTCAAATCTGATTGGCCACAATACTTTTCGGCGCGAATCCCTGCCGAAGCTTGAAGCTTTGCATGGCTTCTCTATGGGAGGATTCACATACCTCCTAATGCATTCAGGGCAGCATCTGAATACATTACAAATCCCTCCCCCCTAAGCAAAAACAACTACGAACAATCATAATCACTTAGGTAGGAAGGTGCTCTTCTCGTTCTCTGAGACCGTCTCGGTGGACTCGGCTCAGGGCTCAATTCCGTCAGTGGCTCTTCGGTTGGCTCTGGGCCCTCAGAGCCAGGAACACTTCCATCCGTTACACCTAGTTCGAGAGGAGGGGTCTGCCCAGCCTCTGGAACAGTGCTGATGCCCTCAGGCCCGTCAGCACTCGCCTCCAGGGGAGGTCTCGGAAGGTCCTCGGGGTCTATTGACTCAGTTGGCAACGCGTTGGGTCGGTCAGTCGCCCACCGTTGCCTCAACTGGTCTACGTGCCTACGCCACTTGCGACCATCAGCAAGTCGTACCACATACATTCTGGACCCAACAGTTTCAACAATAGTGGCTGGGAGCCACAAGTGACCACTGGCATAATTTCTCGCATACACCTTGTCATCTTTCTCATATATGCGTACCTTCGTTTGTTCACTCTGCTGTGGTGGTTTAAGGTCATTCAGGTCCGGGTGCAACCTATCTAATACGGTTGCCAGCCTCCGGCCCATCAGCATTTCGGCCGGACTGCGGCCAGTTGCTGAACAAGGGGTAACATGCTGTCTGAGCAAGAACGAAGCTAGCTTTACCCCCCAGTCACCATAAACCAATTTACTCAGTGCTTCTTTGGTGGTTCTTACCATTCTTTCCGCCTGGCCATTCGAAGCCGGGTGGAATGGGGCCGATGTAATCTGCCTGATTCCGTTATCAGCCAGAAATTTTTCAAACTCCATAGATGTAAATTGCGTCCCGTTATCACTGACCAATACATCGGGTATACCATGGGTCGCAAACAGGCGCCGCAGCACATTGATGACAGACCCGGAAGTGGTGGAATGCATGTGCGCAACCTCCAACCATTTCGTATACGCATCAACAATAATAAGGAACATTTGTCCCTGAACTGGCCCCGCAAAATCTAGGTGGAGCCTCGACCAAGGTTTTCCCGCCGACTCCCAACGCTGCGGAGTGGCGGTTGACGGCTCAGGCCTAGCCTGCTGACAGGGCTCACACACTCTGACCCAATCCTCGATTTCCGCATCAAGCCCGGGCCACCACACATAACCACGGGCCAGTGCCTTCATGTGGACCATGCCTGGATGGCCCTCATGGAGTGATTTCAGCACTTTTTGTCTGAGGCAGTGAGGCACCACCACCCGGTTTCCCCACAGTAAACAGCCCTTAGACACAGACAGCTCGTTTTGGCGCGCTTTGTACATGCGAAATTCCGGCTCCATAGCACCCATCGGCCACCCCCTCCAAACCCAGTTAAGAACTCTCGCAATTACACTGTCCTTAGCCGACGCAGCGGCAATGTCCTTGGAGGTGATGGGTGCTTGCGGCAGTTCTTCGATGGCCAACACAGAGGCCGTTGGCGCAGGGTCCAAATCTCGGCCGGGCAGCGGGCAACGACTTAATGCGTCCGCATGTCCGATGGCCTTGCCCGGCCGGTGCTCCAGGTCATAGTCATAGGCCGACAAAAACAAGGCCCAACGGAGCATTCTGGCAGACATGATGTTCGGGAGTTGCCGGTCCGGGGCAAAAATCCCAAGCAGGGGCTTGTGGTCTGTCACAAGCAGAAAATGTCTGCCATACAAGAAATCGTGAAATTTTTTAACTGCTGATACCAGCGCCAGTCCCTCTTTGTCTATTTGAGCATAGTTCTTCTCAGCTTCAGATAGCGACCTTGAGTAAAACGCGACGGGGGCCTCCCGTCCGTCTTCCAGTACATGACTCAATACCGCCCCCACCCCATAAGGAGAGGCATCTGCGGCCAAAACCAACAATTTCTGGTCATCGTAATGGGTCAACACTGCATTTGATGACAACAATGATTTCACCCCTTCAAACGCCTTTTTCTGTTCAGCACCCCACCGCCATTTTGCGTCCTTGTGAAGGAGCGCATGTAAAGGTGCCGCCACGGACGCCTTGTGGGGGAGAAAGGCGTGATAAAAATTGAGCAGCCCGAGGAAGGCTTGCAGCTCTTTTTTATTCACGGGGCAAGGGGCATTTTTGATAGCTCTCACCTTCTCGTCTGTGGGGTGTACGCCATTTTGGTCCACTCTGAACCCCAGGAATTCCACGCTATCCACCCCTATCAAACATTTGGATTGTTTTCCCCGCAGCAAGGATTCTGCAAAGACATGCAGATCCCCCGCCGCGATTTGGCGAGATTTGGCAGGCCTACATTGTGGAATTGCCAGCACCTACAGTATTTTCCAACCCAGTTCAGGAATGGCACTGTCGTGTGCAAGAAAGATTATTCCCCAATCAAAATTTGGGGGGTCCAAAAAAATTAACAATTCTGTAGAAGAATATCACCCAGAAAACACTTTGAGGCTGTGGTCACACACATTAATAATCCACTTTCAATCCACTTTCAGTGCACTTTCTGGCTGGATTTTTACTGCGTGAACTGGCAAAATCCAGTTGGAAAGTGCATTGAAAGCGGACTGAAAGTGGATTATTCAGTGTGTGTGACCGCAGCCTGAATGTGTGAGTATTCACTTTTCCCCATTCCTGTTCAGTGCCATTCATATGCAAGTTTGACTCTTTGGGCTCAGGGAGGACTGGGAGTAGCTCGTTCAAAGGCTACGGTTGCCAGCCTTCAAATGGGTCTTGGAGATCTCTCAGAATTACAACTAATCTCCAGATAGGGTTGCCAGGTCTGGGTTGGAAAATACCTGGAGACTTTGGGGGTGGATCCAGGAGAAGGCGGGGTTTGGGGAGGGAAATCAGCAGGGTACAATGCCATAGAGTCCACCCTTCAAAGCAGTCATTTTCTCCAGGGGAGCTGATCTCTGTCACCTGGAGATCAGCTGTAAAAGCGGGAGGTCCCCAGGCCCCACCTGGAGGCTGGCAACCCTATCTCCAGATGACCAAGCTCAGTTCCCCTAGAGAAAATGGCTGCTTTGGAGGGTAGATTTTATGGCATTATACCCTGCTGAGGTCCCTCCCCTCTCCAGGCTCCACCCTCCCACCAGTCTCTAGGAATTTCCCAACCTGGAACTGGCAACCCTAACTAAATTAGAGGTTTATATATACAGTTTTGTGGATTATAGCTGTTTCCCAACAAACACTGAAATCACTGAAAATGAGAGGCTGTTTTCTTCTGAACACTGATGGAAATATTTCTGGGAAATGGCCATTGCAGCCCCAAAACCCAGAATCCTGGAATGGCCAGAGCAGATCATGATAGTGCACATATAGAATAAATGCCCTATCAGAGACAGAGAGTCCAGTGTGGCTGCACATGCCCAGACAATGCCATCCCCAGAAGGCAGGCCCAAAAAAATACACAGGGATGAACTTCCTAAGGGTAACTAACTACACTGGTTTATTAACTATGGCTTGAATAATTAAAAAAATGCTTCACTCCTGAAGTGTAAGCAAATACCTTTAGAAAACCAGATGCAGAGTTATACAAGCCTTTCACTGATCACTTAAGCATGCGAAATTAGTCCACAGATATGGATCACTTAATATATACTGATCCCCCTTTCTCTCTATGTATAGATCTATGTATAGCTCTATCTATCAATCAATCATCTATCATCTATCTATATTAGTATATTACAAGTGGTACAAAAGTTTTAAATAAATCCAGTGCAGATGCAAAGCTCCCATAAGAAAAGGGAATAGAACTCCACCACAGAAGGTCATTAAGCTCCACCACCACAGTTATTTCACAGCTGCAAAGCGGTTCGAGAGCTGTTTGAGGATGCAGGCAGCAGATAAGCAAACAGATCCAAGGTTAACAGATCCAAGCCTAACTAATCATGGCTGTTGAACACAGTATGTCTGTTTATCCAACACATTTTCTGCAAAGTTCACACTTCCCTAATCCCTGTGGTTTACAGTGATGACCCAATCAGAATATTTGCTCAGCTACGCTTCTTAGTTCTGGAAAGCTACCGGCTTAATATTCACCCTTTACATGTATAGTTCCTTTCATTCATTCAGCTATCAAATACAAGGCATTTCCTTAATTATTGGAAGTTTTGTGCATGCATACGCACGAGCACTGCAGCATAACTTGCACCTCTCACACACTAACAAGTACATATGTATTAGCCAGCCTAGTTACCCTAGATAGTATATTGATGTTCACAAACTCCAGCCATGCTCTGAATTACATTCTGAGAAACAGTCTATTTCAATCATTGTGGAAAAGCCCTATGTGAATGTGGCAATCGTCTGTTATGCCTTCCTAAAGGTAAAGGTAAAGATTCCCTTGCTCGAAAGCCAGTCGAGTCTGACTCTAGGGTTGCGGTGCTCATCTCCATTTCAAAGCCGAAAAGCCAGCGCTGTCTGAAGACGTTTCCGTGGTCATGTGACCAGCATGACTAAACACCAAGGCCCACGGAACGCTGTTACCTTCCCACCAAAGTGGTACCTATTTATCTACTTGCAATTTCTTGCTTTTGAACTGCTAGATTGGCAGGAGCTGGAACTAGAGACAGGATCTCATTCCGTCATGCGGCAACTCGGGTCTCGAACTGCTGAACTACCGACCTTCCACAGCCTGCAGTTCAGTGTCTTAACCACTTGAGCCACCGCAGCTCCAATGCCTTTCTATCCATTTCTTAATCTATGAATGCTTTCTAATGTACACACAAAACTCTTGGGCATGCAGGTATCCTCACGTATTTCAGGGGAAGGAATCAATCTGTGTGCACAAACGAATGGGCATATGAAACCACCTTCTCCATTGGAACTTATGGAGGAGAACAACTGTGTGTATGCCAAAGCATCCCACCCCAGAAGACACTGCTGGATCACAAAGTCATGGAAGACATGAGTGACTGCATCCTAAAAGAATAAGAAGCTAGCAAAGAGAATAAGTTAGGACTTCAGTTTCTTTCATGTGAATATTGGCAGTCCTGATACTAACCTTCCTTAAGTACAATAGACTTTAGTGGAACATGAAAGAATATTTCTCTGTGTGTGCATTTTCGTCCTTCAAAGTGATAAACAAGAAACATTCTTTTCCAGCATCGGAGAACATCAGTGTGTTGCCTGAGGTCATTGTCTGGGCTTGTTCTATCAGCGGCTTCAAGGCAAGCTGTCCGGATCTAAAACAAACGGGGGGGGGGGGGACTACATTTCATAGTACACGAGAAAGGCACTGTTGCCTGCTGAAACCCACAGTCCTTTCCCTTGTTTCTAAGAAATCAATGGCACCCTTTGGAAAGGAAACTAGTTTTCCACATCTGCTATAAAAAGAGCTTTCCTCCTAAATTCATTGGAGAAGAGTTTCCCTTTCAGAATCCTTCAGCTGCAAAGTCATAGCCCCTTGGAACTCTGACCGACTACTTTTACCTAGATTAAACCATCATCAGCATCATCTATTTATTGCTAATGGCCAATAGCTGTTGCAGTCTTGACATAAAAAACACATAACTTTTGTTTAAAAAAAGAAAAAAAATACAGGGGCCATGCAAAAGCAATACAAATCCCCAAACATTAAAATACGTTATTAAAAAAGACAATGGAATTCAGGTTTCCTTCCCATGAAAATAAATTTCCACCCTTAACAAAGGAGTGCAATTTACTGCCTAATCGGCTACAACTTTAGGTCAAAGTAGATTAAATTGGCCCTTTTCACTGCCTTACTTGGAGTGAGCAGTTTACAAGAGTTCAATATTAAACCTTTAGTGTTCTCAATTGGAAGGTTTTAATTGTATGACACCATTTCATCAGTTATTCAGTTATTTCTCCCACCCTCCCTTCATGCATTCATCCATTCAATAATCAAATGCACCCCCCCCCTTTAATACTTTGGAGTCTGTCGTTGACATACAGAAATTACTGTGTGCAAGAAAGACAGTTCCCTGCGTGCTTTGCACTCCCCAACAGGTAGGGAAGCCAGCCTCAAGGTTGGGTCTGGGGAGTTCCTGGAATTACAGCTCATCTCCAGGTTACAGCTCATCTCCAGCTCATCAGTTTCCCTGGAAAAAGTGAATCCTTTGGAGGGTGGACTCTATGGTATTGTACCCCACTGAAGTCCCTGTCCTCCCAAGCTCCACCCCCAAATCTCTAGGAACTTCCCACCCTGAACCTGGCAACCTTACCCAACAAGCAAGGTGAGCTATATCTCCGGAGACCATGCCAGCTGGTACCAACCCCAAACTGGAAAGCCTATTGGCTTTTGTTGAAAACGGGAATGGGAGGAAAGATCTGCAGGCAAAAGAACTGGAGTGACAAAGTGCAGTCTTATTCATGAATCATGGATGCCAACCAAAAGACAGAGTGAGTGGGAAGTGCTACTTGGCAGTTGTGGCAAAATGAGAAGTTCTTCAAGGGAGTTCCCACTTAGTGCCCACCTTAGTTATTTTGAGCTGGGAGCAGAAATGGCCCTCCATTTTCAGCTGGTGGTGGTGGAAAGTGCCATCACAACTGACTGACAGCAACCCCATAGGGTTTTCAAGGCAAGAGACATTCAGGGGTGGTTTGCCATTGCCTGCCTCTGCGTCATAACGCTGGTATTTCTTGGAGGTCTCCCATCCAGGGGTCATTTCCTGCAGGAGCGCACAGGAGCGGAGCTCCGGCAATAAGGAGCCCAGGGGGAGGGCACATGCAACAAGCCCCGCCCCCTGCTCCCAGCAGCCCTCAGCAGCAAGAAGCAGCCAAATAAGTTCCAGAGCGCCCCCAAGCCCACCTTCAGGTACAAGCTCTCCCTCCTCTGCGAGGACAGATCTGCACGTCCCCCCCCCAATAGCTAGCAATCCAAAATAGCAGACCAGTGGAGCCTGAGTGGTGGATGTTGCCTTCTGACACACTTCCGGTGATGTCAGGGGGTGTGGCATATGCAAATGAGTTATGCTAATGAGCTCCTGCACCTCCTTTTCTACGAAATGACCCCTGGTAGCTCCCATCCAAATACTAGCTAGGGTTGACCCTGCTTAGCTTCCAAGATCTGACAAGATCAGGCTATGCAGGTCAGGGTCCACTTTCAGCTAGAGGTCATTTACAAATACGGAAAGTCCCTATGGTGCGTTGGAGATTCTTTGCCTCACCTGCCACTCTTTCATATTACTGGTAAGGCTGGTCCTGTGCTCACTAATCAATGAGACATGTCTGGAGCTAATTAAATTGGAATCTAACTCAAGTGAGGGAAACTTTCTGGTTTGCCAGTCTGAGAGATGGGCTGAGTCTACTTGGCATCAATGAAAGGTGTTGCTTGGTAGACTCAGGTCAAGGAAGAATTTTGAAATTGGTTGCCTTAGATGCTAGAAGGAAAACTTAGTAAGATATTCTTCGATCTGTTTGTGGCAATGAACAACAGACTCAGGAGCACTACCTGCTGTACGGCAGCTTAGGCTGGTAAAGGTTGAAGCATGGAGGGCTTCAAAAGGGAATTAGATAAGATAAGCATATGGAGCAGAGGTCCATCAGTGGCTATTAGCCACAAGATATAGATAGGGACTCTGGGGCAAGGGATGCTCTGTCTTCTTGGTGCTTGGGGGGGGGTCAACAGTGGGAGGGCTTCTAATGTCCTGGCCCCACTGGTGGACCTCCTGATGGCACTGGTATTTCTGGCCACTGTGTGACACAGAGTGTTGGACAGGATGGGCCTTTGGCCTGATCCAACATTGGCGTCTCTTATGTTCTTATGTTACCCAGGAAGCTTCCATGGCAAAGCAGGGATTTGAGCCTGGATTTCCCAAAGCCTAGTCTGATACTCTAACCACTACACCGCACTGGGTCTCCAGGACCACTTGGTACCAGAACTGAAAATGTCTCCATGATCTGGCTCATACTTTACAAGGAATACTGGAGGCTCCTAGCTTCCTCCCCGAACCCCTGGGTAGGGGAAATCCCTTCATGCATCCAATGGCTGTTTCAGGTGTGGCATGCTTGCATAAACATACCTTTGGTTCCTCAACACTGTCCTTGTGATAAATCCATGCAGTTTTGAACAGGAGAATTCCCCCACATGCATCACACAAATCATTTAACGTTATTCCCAATATTGCCTGAAAACCATGTCTCCTTTCTCGTTCTTTGCCAAAAAATAAAAATGGAACCAGCACTTCTGATCTCAGCAAAACAAAAAACAGAGCAATCAGCATCAGACAAATAAAGTAGGTAAATTAAGTGAATGGGCACCAATTGGCCTAATTTTATTCTAGTTGTAAACATTGGTGGTTGTTTTAAAAAAAGGAAAAGCTCATTATCTTGGACTTCCAGCCATTGCTATTGGATCAGATCTAAAAACTGAAGAACATCAACACACAATTGTAATGGGGTTATACTGTTTTGCGTGACCTGATAGCTTAGCCCGCTGCCCCCCGTGCCAAATTTGCCCGTATCGCATAAGATATGCAGTGTCTGGTGCCAGGTTCCCCCCACCCCTAGATATTCTGGAGGGAGATCAGAGGAGAGAAACAAAAATGATGGAAGGTTTGCAAAACAGGACCTCAGAGAGAGCGGCCGAGAGAGCCTGGCATGTTCAGACCAGAGCAAAGATGACATATGGGAGACATGATTGCTGGCTGAAAATATGTAAAGGGATGTGGTAAAAAGAGGGACGAGGACCAATTATTCTCATTAGTAAATGAGAGAAGAGTGAGGAGCAGGCTGATGCTACAGCAGGGAAACATTAAGCGGCACGTTAGGAGAAACTTTATCACTCTAAGAACAGTTTGGACAATGGAGCAGGCTGCCAAAAGAGGCCGTGTGGCTCCCTTGGAATGGAGATACTCAAGGCTAGAGACCCATCCGTCATGGATGGCTTGGTAATAATGAAGTCGCTCCTGCCATCGCGTGAGTCCTGCAGAGCCATTCCAGGCAGGCCACGGAGGGGCCGTTGAGCCCTACCATGGTCCAGCAATGACTAAGGAGCTGCTCATGTGCGTGGAAGCCAAAGGATGCTTCTTCCTTTGCATGCAAAACCAAAACGATTTAACTTTGTATGTGAGACTTAATTTGTGCGCTGCAAAGAAACAGGCATAGGATCCAAGGTTAGTGCAGAGAGGAATGTTCATAAATATTCATACTGTTCAGAATGATGTGTGAGGAATAGAGGTTGAAGTGCAGGATCTTGGGAAACCTGGGTCCATATCCCTACCCTGTCAGGAAGCTCACAGGATGACTTTGGGTTGGTCACTATCCCTCATACTTACCTAATAGCACAAAACTGTGCTGGGAATTAAATTGGGGTGGGGAGAATCATGTATGCTGTACAGGAAAAAGGGTGGGCTTAATGGAATTTGCCACTACCGAACTTCAATATCATTGGATATCAAATGCAGCTATTAAGACAGTACATGGATGCTTGGCAAATGTTAGACTATTCAGAGATTATCCCTTGGGTGAAATACCTGAAATCATCATTAACAGAGGAGGATTTTGAGAAGAATTTCTGGGCCAAATTTGTTTGAGCTCCAGTGGGAAGAGCATTTAAAGTTAGAATTGGATTTGGAAGGATACATCCCTGGAGTAAATCTATTGCTTTTCTTGTGCAGTTTCATCCCGGTAATTGCATGAGCAAGGGGCACACATCCTCCACCACATTCACGGATGTGTTCCTATTTTTAACAAATAAAACATAAAAATTAGGAAATAATAATGAAGTCCAAGTTTATTTAGCTAGAAAAATTAATCGGAAGGCTCACTCCTAAATGATTTAGGCAAATGTGATATTTGAGATGTAGGAAGGGTTATTTAGGCAAAGATAATACAAATGTGATATTTGAGATGTAGGAAGGGGAGAGAGATCATTTAGGGAAGGAAAATATATTATTTAAGATATGATTTATTTCAGTTTTGTGGTACTGTGTCTTTTTACAGACATGTGTTTCAAGTGCTCCCAGCCTTAATGACTGGCCTTTTTCAAGCATCTTCTGAGATGGTTCTGTCAAGACCAAGAGCATCTTAAGAGAATTTTCTAGTCTGTTCCAGCAGAAGCCACATTGTTCCCCAAGTTACTTCACTGTTCTACACAGTTCCTTGATTTACTTCGGGTGCCGGGTACCTCCCACGCTGGCAGATATTCCAGAAGACCATCCATCCAGACCTGCTAATTGAACTCACTCAGGTCAGCTGTGGATGTGATATGGAAGAGGGGCCCTCCCTCTCATCTGGAAGATTCCATGGATACTGTCCAGTGATCGGTTGAGGAGGTCAGGAGGCTATGGCTTGCAGTTTTCTATAAAAGTAGTCAGTGAAAAGAGGTGTTACCTTTAAGCCTTTACCCTCTCCTCTCCCTGTCACCAGGAAGAAACATCTGTATTATGCTCAGGGACGCTTTGCTTCCAGAACCAACTGCACTGTGTAAGGACTCCAGTAAGAGGTAGCTAGTTAGCTTTCTTGTTTTTCTGTGCATTTTACTGCCACTGAACGATATGCTTGGTTTTTTAAAAAAAAAAAACCCGAATGTCTTAAATCAAGCTCTATTTTTGCTTTATTGGTTTTTAACCCCCCCCCCCCCCAATGTCTTAAATCAAGCTCTATGTTTGCTTTATTGGTGTGTATTACTTGGGGAGTTTCTGGGACCGGAGTACGGTACCACATCAGGGCAGGGTCTGCTCTGACAAGTAATAAAGTCAAGGCAACAAAAAGATATACCAAACCCACACAGTAATGACCAGAGCAATGATTTGAACTTGGATATATAATATAATATAATATAACATAACATAACATAACATATAATATAATATAATATAATAAAATATAATGCTACTTGTTATTGGGTGTTTTCTTCCCATGGAATCTTAATGCCATTTTAAAGCAAGGCCATGGAGGTCTGATCCACTTGGAAAGACATTTGGTTTATTTCTCCTCCACCTTTCTCATAGAGACTCAAATGGATCAAGGAGTTATAAAAGACAATGCCAAAATCACGTACAATGAACAATGTACATCACATAGAATGAACAATGCACTAAAACAAGATTACACAAATTAAAGAACAATGAAGTAGAAACAGTGGAAGTCTTCAAACAAAGACGTTTCTTTTTTTATATAGATATATAACATTTTTATTTTTCCAAACCAAGCAAACAAAACAGTTAGGGATACAGCGGTGCACATCAATTTCCTCTCCATTACAGCACCTCATACAGTCAAATGGAAATTACTAACACAAGATTGCTGAACTCGAGTTAATTCATAAATTCAGAACAATGGAAATCCCCTCCAGGACTGAAGAGGGTCATGGGATTTTTATTTTACTATAGATGCAAATTTTCTGCCTTCAAGCTGTTCTCTTTCCCTCTGCTCTAATCTAGCTGATTAAAATATACATTGTACCTTTGCATCCTTTGCAAGCTCTCTTTCCAACACTCCTCCCACCTTCTGTCTAAGATTAAAGGACTCAGAACTCCATTTTTACTCTACTTGTGCTGACGAAGGGAGTTTTGATTCTTGAAGTTCATCTCCTGAAACTTTTGTTGGTCTCTAAAGTGCTGGTGGACTCCAATCTAACTGTTCTTCTGCAGACGTGGCTATGCACTGAAAGTATAATAGGATTGCGCAGTTAGAGAACAATGATCCAGTAATCTGGATTTCACAATTAGAAAATGCTAAATATATTGATCATTAGTTGAGCAAATCGTGAAATGATTGGCAGTGGGGGGACTGTCACCATCACCATCTCTCCTGGTTTTCAGGCCACAATTCCTACCGTAACCACATTTATTTGAGAATATATTTCTGTGAAATCAGTGGCATTTACTTCACAGTAATACCCTTAGGACTGGACTGCACATGTGATAATTTCTCAGGGTCTACATCTTTGGTTAACACATTGGTGACATTCATAAACCAGGGAAGGCCAAGTGGCAGACAACAAATGCAGCAAACAAATAAATAAATAAGAATTGACTCTTTGACTGAAATTGAAACACGTCTCTATTCCTTAGCAAATAAATGCAACATAAGCTCACTGCTCTTGTTTTTATACAATTTTACAATTTATATCTGATGCACATAATATTATGTATTATGTATTCAATAGTTTTATGTAGTTTTTGTCATCAAGTATCAACCGAGTTATGGCTACCCCGTAGGGTTTTCAAGGCAAGAGACGCTGAGAGGTGGTTTTGCCATTGCCCGCCTCTGCGTCACAACCCTGGACTTCCTTGGTGGTCTCCCATCCAAACACTGACCAGGGCCACCCCTGCTTAGCTCTGGGATCTGAGAAGAATGGGTTAGCCTGACCTATCTAGGTCAGGGCATGTTTATGTATTATATATTATGAAATTTTTAAAAATTGAATTATATATTATTTTACAATTTATTCTTAAACAGATTCAAGAAAGGCCCTTTAAGCTTTGCTGTGAATCCAGAACCCCTAGAACTTACATTTGAAAGGGTGCTTCTGATGGTTTAGGGTCTTTCCTTAGTGTTTCTGAGAAGCATTAGGCCAATAGCCACTAGGGTAAATTTCTAGCATTTAATAATCATGAAACCTTTTAAAAAGGTTTAATGCTATTAGCCACAAGGTATAGATAGGGACTCTGGGGCAAGTGATGCTCTGTCATCTTGGTGCTTGGGGGGGGTCAACAGTGGGAGGGCTTCTAATGTCCTGGCCCCACTGGTGGACCTCCTGATGGCACTGGTATTTCTGGCCACTGTGTGATACAGAGTGTTGGACTGGATGGGCCTTTGGCCTGATCCAACATTGGCATTTCTTATGTTCTTATGTTCTTAACAGAGGGAGACAATGTGGTTGGGAAGAAAGACAATGTTCTGCAGAACTTGGCCTTATTCACACGCACGTGTTGGTTTTGCTGCTGTAGAGGACCATACACTAGAGTTGTGTCTGTAATTACATGACGAGCCCCCATGTGGAGCTGAAAGTTCATACAATCAGCATTGACATATTATTCCCACCAGCACATCCCCATGACCTCCCGTGGGTTATTGCTTGGGGATTAGGAAGCTTATGAACTGAGCCATTGAAACTGGAAGCCGGGTGTGTGAATGGAAAAGCACAGCATTGAGCTTTATACGGTGTGTGTGCGCGTGTGTGCGTGCGTGCATGCATGCACATGCAAATATAATTTTATTTTAGGTCTTTATAGACTGACGTCCTCCCCACCAGACCATGCGGCCTCAAAGAGAGGAAAGCCCATCTGCAAACAAGCCTCTGATAACTGGCCTCTGAATTATACACTGGAAACCATAAAGGAAGTCGTACCTGTGACAGCTAGATCTGTGACAGGCCATTCACGCATGCAGTATCAGCTTCCAGTAGAGTTGCCAGCCTCCAAGTCATGGTTGAAGACAGGGCTAGTTTTGGGCAGGAACACACAGGAACGGAGTTCCGGCTGGCTCCCAAGTTGGCCACGCCCAGCAGGAACTCATTAGCATAATAGGCCACACCCAACAGCAGAGACTCAGTAGGACTGGCTACATTAGGGGTGTGTGGCCTAACATGCAAAGGAGTTCCTGCTACAAAAAAGGCCCTGGGTTTTGACAACAGACAGGGTAAACAGAATAACAAGCAAAAGGTGGGTGTGGCTGGATGACCACACTTCTGGTAACATGGGAATGCGGCTTAATAGGCTAATGAGCAGTGCAGTCAGGGGTGTGGCCTAATATGCTAATGTGGTTTTGCTTCGGGGTGTGGCCTATTATGCTAATGAGTTCCTGCTGGACTTTTTCTACAAAAAGAGCCCTGGTTGAAGATCTCCTGGGACTGCAATTGAACTCCAGGTGACAGCGATCAGTTCCCTTGGAGATAATGGCCGCTTTGGAAGGTGGACTCTTTGGCATTATATCCCGTCAAAGTCCCTCCCCCACCAAAACCCCACCCTCCTCAGGCTCCACTCCCAAAATCTCCAGGTATTTTCCAACCTGGAGCTGGCAACCCTAGCTCCCGGCCATCAAGAGATATGTATGCATGTGAATGGGCCCTTAGGTTATTTTGTATCTATCTCATTTGCAATGTGCCCGATAATGCTTCTGCCCAGAGAGCTCCCACACACACACACACACACACACTGATGGGGTCCACTTGGCCCTTTTCCTGCTGCAAGCCATTTCCACTTTTTCTCGCTTTATTTGCTGTGCCTCCAATCTGCTAGCACATTCCAGTGACCGTAAGACAGACAACTGGCCGGCCTGAGGCTCATAACACGGGAAGCAAAACAGTTAGGGGCTAGGAAGAGAGTGCTCATTGTGGGGGACTGGAGTCAATGTGGACCATTAAAACTGTAACTCTATCTAACGCTCGCTCGGCTGTTAATGAGGACAGGAAGGGGTAAGAACATGTTTGCAGGAGCAGAGGAAGGATAAAAATAAAGCACTCAGAACGATGATGTCTCGGGCTCTAATCGCCTCATAAAATGGATTTAAGCAGCTTGTCAGAGACTTTCCGATGTCTCTTTTTTATTGTTCCTGGCCATATAATTCTTTCCTTAAAGGGCCCATCACCAGATTAATTAAGCATTATGCAAAAAAGGAGGAATGGAGGGGGCAGAAGGGCTTGCTGAATGAATTCCTCCCTAGGGAAAGGTGTTGAGATACAGATTTCCGAGGCAAACAGGAATCACAAGGCTGAAAGGCTGGGATTCTGACTAAAACCCTTGCTTCTGCCACTTTGTGGGAGGTGGAGGTGCCTGGGTGGAGCCGCAGAGAAAGGGGGGAGGTGCGTGGAGGGAAAGTGCCCTCGGTGATTGGTAGTGGCCCTTACAGTGGGCCAAGCAGATTGAGCCAGTGAACAGTCTTAAACAGTTAGAGGTTGAACACCAGTGCTAGGAAGCAACATTGGAGGAAGGCCTCGGCCTGACGTGAATGTGGCGCATGTGCGCTTTGCTCGTGCACGCGTGCAAGAGACGCAGTCCGGGAGCCCCCCACCACAAGACGAAAAGGATTTGGCAACCCTATCTGAGTATAGTGGACTAGATGGACCACTGGTCTGATCCACTTGGACTCTTCTTCTGTTGTTCTGTTTGGTGCTTTCTGTACCTCCACTGATATCCTATCATAAGCATTTCCCTGAGCTACGATACACTCAGGACACAGAGTTGCCAACCCCCAGGTGGTAGTTGCAGATCCCCTTGGATTACAGCTGATCTCCAGGCAACTGGCATCTGAATTATACACTGGAAGCCATAAGTAAAGTCCTACCTGTGACAGCTAGATAGGCCATTCACACCTGTGAGTTTCAGCTTCCAGTACGGTTTCCAGCCTCCAAGTTATGGTTTGAGATCTCCTGGGACTGCAACTGAGATAGACATCAGTTCACTTGGAGAAAATGGCTGCTTTGGAAGGTGGACTCTATGGCATTATACCCCACTGAAGTCCTTCCTCTCCCCAAACCCCGCCCTCCTCAGGCTCCACCCAAAAAAACTTCAGGTGTTTCCCAGCCCAGAGCAGGCAACCCTATCAATACAAGGTCTGTCCAATCAATCTACTGGTCCAGGAACCTTTTAGGATGAAACCATCAGACACAAAGCTGGTGCTTCCAAATGAAAATAACAAAGCAGTTGGGTTAGCTCTGTCTTGCCGTAGTTGTGCATTACCAAGTCCCTTTGTACACATTAACAAAAAATTAGGAGCAGGTTGGCTTCCGTCTGGAGACGATGTTGCCCCTCCCGCCCCAGCACAGCTGTGTTACTGACTGATATTGCCTAACTCAGAGCAGAGTTTGGGGTGCAGAGGGAAGCAGGCCACGAGCAAACACGACAACTGGAATCAGGCGGGTTGGATGTAGACTAAGGCCCCAGTCACACAGAGCATTTGCCGCACTGAAGGTACGATTCTCCCGCAGAGTTTTCCGGCACGATCACACTGGAACAGTGTAGTGCTCCCGTGGCGAACCCATGGCGTCCCGCCGAAGATGCGCATTAAAAAAGTACCTGGGATGACCTACTGGCAAACGGTTTACCATGGGCTGCATGCGGATTCCCCCGGTGTGATCGCGCTGGCGCGCAACTTTGTCCCCCATCACCCTGTTTGCCACGGGTGCCAAAGGAGGAAGCCACCATCGCGTCTGAATGCATAATCGCGGATCAAACTGCGATGGCACAAATAGCCACGCCTCCCCCCCCCCGTGTTATCCGGCCCATGTGACCGGGGCCTAATTGCCTAATTTTCCCATTAACACAAGGCATTTCTGTCAGTGGAACAGTAAATTCCTGGGGGGCCCCTCACACACACACACAGATCTCCCTAAACTTCTGTTCCTCAGGAACAGCACAAGAGGCAGATTGGAGGCCTGCATCAGGAAGAGGTGAAAATCACCCCACCCTTCCACTTGCAGGCCCTCACCTGGATAGCCCAGGCTAACCCAATCTCCTTGGAAGCTAAGAAGGGTTGGCCTAGTCAATATTTGGGATGTGAGACCACCAAGGAAGATCAGGGTTGCTATGCAGTGGCAGGCCATGGCAAATCACTTCTGTTCATCTCTTGTCTTGAAAACTCTAGGGGTCATCACCATGAGTCGGCTGCCACTTTACAGCACTTTCCACCACATCCATCCGCTAGCAGAAAAGTTAGTCTGGACTCAACCCATCACATTGTTACGACAGGGCCAGTGGGGCAAGGCAGAGAGGGAGAGTTTATAGTCCAGTCCAAGAGTCAAGCCAGAGAGATAAAAAGAGTCCGAGCAAAAGTCCCAATCACACAAAGCAAAGCCGTAGTCAAAGGTTACCAATAATCAGAGCCCAAACAAGCCAGTATCGAAGTCAGGGTGCGTAGCCGAAGATCAAGAGCCAGAGGGGTCGTCAAAATGCGGACTGGAGTCAGGAACCGGGAAATCAGTCAGGAGCCAAACAGAGTTAGAGGTGCAGAGCTTCTGGTCCAATGGACAAGTTTACCAGCACAGTTTGCTAGCAGCCAGCGGTCTGTTCAAATAGCATGCTGGGTCATTATCTCATTAGCACGGCTTCGTGAAGTCCTTGAGTCTGTTAAAACTCTGGGCTTATCAATCGCCAACTGCGCAAGCGTGCCTCCTTGCGCCTGGTTGCCAAGTCTCAGCGTCTCTGATTCCTTAGCGGGTCCACAGGTGGCGGAGAATCGGGTGGTGTGTTGCTGGGGCCAGGCACTGCCTGAACGGCTTCAGGTGCAAACTGTCCTGGAGTTTGGTGTTCATCCTTCCCGGCACATAGGTTAGGTAAGGACTCTCGTGCTTCTGCTGATGTTAAAGGCACGGAGTCCTTAGTTTCAGAGCTCCCTGGTGCAGGCATGACACATGTTGTGCTCCAAGCAGTTGCAAGCCTTGCCGATCTGCAACACCGTCTCAGTCACTCATCCCAAAGCCCCCCCCCCCCCAGTGCCTCATTGTACTCAGAGAAGAGGCACATACCTGGCGGGGAACAGCTGGTCTCTCACTAGACCCCTGGTCTAACTCTTCTTGGATCCTTTGCAGTCAAACACATTGCCGAGGTTCCCAAATTTATTTGGCCTACTGCCCCATTTTTAGAAAAAATATTACTTAGTGCCCCCCTGGACAAGAAGTAGACAAAAAGATGCAGTTTGTGGATCTGCATCTGGATCGTTCCAACCCACTTGGATTGTTCCAGCACCCCTGAGAGGGTGGTATTGCCCATTTTGGGAACCAGTGACTTAAAGGCACCCACTGCCTGTACTTGAAGGTCAAAGAAGACGGGGACGGCGAAGGATGAGATGGTTACACAATGTCATAGATGCAACGAACATGAAATTGAGCAAACTTCAGAGGATGGCAGAGGACAGGAAGGCCTGGCATGAACTGGTCCATGGGGTCGCGAAGAGTCGGACTCGACTGTGTGACTAAACAACAACAACAACAACTGCCTGTACTGAGGACAGCTATCTCCCAGGACAACTGAAATGCTGGGTTAGGGGTTCTGGTGGACCATGGCTAGTTCCACGGAGGGAACTGCACTGCTAGGAAGCCCCCAATGCCAAGACGTTGCCTCCCTTAGGCTTCTCCCCTTGCCCAAGGGAAGCGTCACATCAGTTGTCAACCAGTTCAACAGCATTCATCTCACTCTCTGTGGTTACAGCTGTTCTTTATTGAGAAGCACTATGGCTAAACCCGCAGCAATGAGTCTGGGGATATTCTGCCCCTTTCCCCCTGCTACCGCAACTGCAGCTGCTACGGCAAGAAGGGAAAGGAAAACTGGAGGATTCATTAACAAAGAGGTGTCTTTATTACCAGTGTGCATAGCAGTTGTTTTCTAAAATTGTTAATTGTTGTCTTTAAAAAATGATACTTCTCTTCCATCTTTCTCATTTTAACCCATTAGAGAAAGGACTGGAGGGGGCAGTGAAGAAATGTGGGGTGGGAGAGCAGGGGATTCACAAAGGGGGGCTCTGCACCCACTCCACTGACCAGTACCCTTGTGTGAAAACAGCAATATGGTAGCCTTTGGATGAAACCTGGGTCACAAGTAAACACAAACCGGTCCACCTTTTAGTAGCAGTCAGTCTCGTCAGAGTTGTATTGGGGGGGGGTAAGGCAACTGGAGAAAGGGGCTGCACGTGTGACACCCACGTGTCCTCTGCAAGCTGAGCACTGGATCAGATTCAAGGTTATGGTACTAACCTTCAAGGCCCTATGTGGCCAGGGACCAGCATACTTACAGGACCGGCTCTCCCCATATGTGCCCCAAAGAGCTTTATGCTCAGCTGAGCAGCACTGCCTAGCAGTCCCCGGCTTGAAAAATGTCCACCTTGCTTTGGCCAGGGCCTTTTCAGCACTGCCCCCTGCCTAGTGGAACATGCTTCTGGTTGAGTAATCTTCCAATTACATTCACATCCTGTAAATAGTTCCTGAGTATGTACAACAGAGTTGTTCCACCAGGCCTTTGGCCGAGGCAGAGGTTGTCCAAATGACATCGGCCTTACTTGTTTTACTCAATTAACCTGCTCAATTTGCCTTCCTGCTTTAGGGCACTGCCTTCACCAGCTTGGCACCAGCACCAGCTGATTCTGGTCTCTGTAAGAGAAATGTGCCCTCCCTAACATTAGAAGAAGGGATTGGATTTATACTCTGGTCTTCACTTGGAGTCTCAGAGCAGCTTACAATCTCCTTTCCCTTCCTCTCCCCATAACAGACACCCTGTGAGGTAGGTGGGGCTGAGAGAGCTCTGTCAAGGTCTGGTCTTGAGAGGACAAAGAAGAAAAAAGGGGGGAAAACTGAGTCTTGAGAGAACAGCTCTGAGAGAACTTGTGACTGACCCAAGGTCACTCCAGCAGCTGCATGTGAAGGAGTGGGAATCAAACCAGGTTCTCCCAGATTAGAGTCCACATGATGACTAACTGCTCTCTCTTCCTAGTGCAAAGTGAAAACAGCTGAGTCAGTGTGTGTTGTGTGCATGTGTGTATATAATCTGCTCCCATAAAGCAAAATGATAGCTCAGTGGTTGGCTCCCATAGCTGCCAATCAAGCTATGGACAACGACTATGGGTGTTTCTAGGGCTCTCCACAAGTCCACCCCCAGCATTGTCTACTAGGAACTGATGGAATTGGCGTCAGGCTGTCTGGAGAACTAACCACTCTAATGAACCAAAGAAACCTCCATGGAAAAAAGGTGCTTCATTTTTGGATTCTGGAATGACATGACCAAACGAACCAGTTCAAAACAAACCACGAACCGGCCTGGTTCATGCTCGAACTGTGGTTTCTTTCTCGGTTCGTGCCCACCCCTATGTGCCAATCATACAGACATTTTTTATACATTCGCCTAGATGTGCTGCCTTCCCCCTCTCCGTGTTCCATACCTCCTTCTGGGTTTCTCTTAACCAAACCACCCTGACCATCATTTCCCCCCTCCTCGTGGTGGACGAGCTTCATCTCATCAACCATTGATTTCTTTACAGCCCCTTTACAACACAAAAAGGATTGGGTTACATCTTCCCATGCATATTCCCACAGCTGAACAACTTCCCTCCAGCTTACAGGGAGCAATCCATCATCGGCTTGAGCTGACATGCAAAAACTTTCTGCCCAAAGGGGTTTCCCCCTCCACTCAAAGCTAAAAGCATGTCAAAGCAGCTGGCCCTCCTCAAACAGTAATCGCAGGGCAAGCCGGTTTCTGCCTCCATGAATCCTGAAGACCACAAATCTGCAGGCCACACACACCTGCCCATGCTACTCACGCTTGCTTGTGCACGAGAGAGACATAGATTGTGCTTTATCTTCTCTAAGCCAGGTCGTGGCACCCACAGAGACAACCAGTGGTGCTCTGACATCGCCTAGGCACGGCCTCATCTGCTCCCAAAGAATTTTTTGAAATATTCACTTCAAAGCGTCCATTTCCCCCTGCAAATTAAACTACCCCTTGTTCACATTGTCCTGTCGAAGATGTACACTTTGTCACACAATATCTCCCTTCTCAGTGTTTCAAAGTCTATAGGCCGACTACAGATTAAAAGATGTTTAGTCGATTAACCACCTGTCCCTTTGTCCCTTTGATAAGCCTGTGTTAACACTGAAGTCTGGGCAGCCAGGATCCCAGCGTGTTTGAAATACAAGTCCCAGGGAAATGGGGGCAGAGCTCAGATGAAGATGCTGTGCAGGAGACCAACACAGGCCTGGAAGGTAGAAGAAAGGCAATATGGGAAATATGAGCTGAGGATGGGAAGAGCAGGGGCCTCAGTATTACCTGGAGTATATTAAAGATAAGGCCTGATGCTGGCTGTTGTCCAGGTGACAGCTCAGGCTTGCCCCTGAGGAATTCAAAGTAATTCAAAATCAGGGTCGCAACCAATGGGTCGTCCTGGTGGGCGGAGCTACATTGAATTGGAGGACTGCTGTTTTCAGTCCCCTAACTTACCACAAGGGGCAGCAAAACACAGAATAGGAGGTTTTCTCTTCTTATCTGACACTGGCAGCGTGTACATTACAAAACCTCTATATAAGTGTTTTAGGGGGCAATAATGAAAGAAATGTGAGCTAACTCTGAATTTAATCATCAAAGGTTATTCATCAGTGTTAGAAGGAAAGGCCATATTTAATATTTTCTTTTTCATTCCTGATGACAGTAAATATCCCAGAACCCAATCTTTGACAAAAATGCATGTCCTTAAACACTCCACTCCACAGATGAAACGTTGCCCTCGTTAATGAAAGCATGCATTAATTATTGAAAACTTTGTTTGTTGACTAATTTACTGGAGTGGCAAGGCGCTTGCCACTTCCCTGTGAATCTAGGCAGAGGAGAGATGGCAACACATCGGGCCCAATTTTGATGTGACAAAGCTACTACCCAGGCAAGCCATTACCCACGAAGGTCTTTCAGGAGGCTGCCATCTCATTTTAAAGGTACTTACCACATGTGCCAGGCCATTAGCATGCAGAGGCAGTGTGCCAGCAAGTCATTCGCCTGGGCCATAGATTGTTGCCAAGCGCATGCTATCCACTAATGGCCCAGTTCACACAGTCAGTACCTTGTAAATGAGATAGCAGCTTTGTGGGCCTCTGCACATTTTGGTGCTCCAGAATATGCTTCAGCAAGGGCTCCCTGTGACACTGAATTTGGCTTTTACCTCTTTAAAGGTAAAGGTAAAGGTTCCCTTGCTCGAAAGCCAGTCGAATCCGACTCTAGGGTTGCGGTGCTCATCTCCGTTTCAAAGCCGAAGAGCCAGCGCATGACCGAAGACGTTTCCGTGGTCATGTGGCCGGCATGACTAAACACCAAGGCGCACGGAACGCTGTTACCTTCCCACCGAAGTGGTACCTATTTATCTACTTGCAATTTCTTGCTTTCGAACTGCTAGGTTGGCAGGAGCTGGAACTAGAGACAGGAGCTCACCCTGTCTTGCGGCACCCGGGTCTTGAACTGCTGAACTACTGACTTTCCACAGCCTGCAGTTCAGCGTCTTAACCACTTGAGCCACCGCAGCTCTTTACCTCTTTAGGACCAGCCAATTAGGACCATTGTGTTTGCTTTCTGTGGAACTGCCTTTCGTTTTCCAAGACAGAGTCACTTCAGTGCTGGAAATACAAATACAAGGTTGGGGCCCATGAGGAACTGCTGGAGGCGAGGAACCGGTTGGAAACCCCACCCCTCAGAATGTCAAAATAGGGTTGCCAATAGGCCAGAAGAAAAAAATGTCCTATCCATTTAACAAAGGCTTGTTGGGATGTTACTTACCAGGTGATGTTATTTACCTCCATTCCATGAACCGGTTAACAGACAGGACATCTTTGTCTAGGCTTGTTGGCCTACCCTACAGGATTCTCTGAGTCACCTCAGCAGATCAACTACCCCTCCTTCTTTTTCCTTTATCCAACTCATGGTTGCCATCAACATTCTGTTCCTTCTCAAGCATTTTCAATGCTATCTAGCAATTTAAAAAGGGGGTGGTGGTTAATTTTCAAAGTCACATTTTTCTGTATGCCTAAAAAAAGCCCTATGTAGAGATCCATACTTTGACTGTGGGCAAGTCCATTGTGGTGCTTCATAAGCGAAAAAAAGGGGAAGATAGTCCCTTTCCCTCAAGGCACTCACATTTGAAATTGAGAAGCATGGAAAGAAAGGAAGAGACAGACACGGGTAGCAACGGATGAGTATAAGCAAATGCAGTTATTCTGTCATGCTTGATTACAGTTGAGGTTACAGTTGTGCTTGACTGTTAAATGGTTAAACAAAAGGCTTAATGGAAAGCAAGAGGATTGTCAATGCTGGCTTGGGAAATTCCTGGAGATTCAGGGACAGTACCTGGGGAGTGACTTCCATTTCTCCTAGACTCTTGGGCCCCGGTCACATGGGAGGATTTGCCCCACAAAACGGACCGGTTGAGGGAGGATTAAACTGGTGCGATCAGATGCCAACATCTGGCAAGCATTGCGCACCCGCCCCCAACCCGTCCCTTCCGGCTGAAGATGTTGATCTAAAAGAGAGTAGTGAAAGGGCATTACCTACCGGATGATGCGCAGCAATAGCGGCCGTGGGATTGCTGACGCACGGTTATTCCGTGGTATGCATGGTAATGGTGAACTGCACATGCACACAACTGATCGCTGCTGCCGGCAGAAGCACAGAGCCTCGGGGGACCTGTCTGATCCCGCTGCCGCACTTCTGTTTGTTCCGGCTCTAAAAAGCCGCACTTCTGCCGTGGCTTTTCCCGCTAGCCTCGGATATACTATAGATTCTGCCCTCTGAAGCTGTAGTTGTAACCAGGGGAATTGATCTCTGTCATCTGAATATTACTGGTAATCCCAGGAGAACTCCATCCCCCACCTGGAGGTTGGAAACCCTACCAAAAATGAGTTTAGTTTGGTGAGTTTCACCTCAGAACTACAATTCCCATGGTTCTTTGGGGAATGTCAGTAACTACTAAGCCTGTTTAATGGCAAGGTTGTGCATCGTTTCTTAGGTCTGGTCTTCACATGGAACAGGATAAAATAGGAATGGGGTGGTAGAATTCTGAGGAAATGAAATAGATTGTACTGCTTCAGATCTAGGAATGCCAGACCACCCGGTGGGGGCAGGAGTCCCCCAGTTTTGGGTTCTCTAGGAATTGCTGGAAACCCTGTGGTAAATCCATCCCTTTTGGGTTTTCCTCAGAAGTGATGTAATGACACAGCTGATGTAGGCTTTAATTTTTTTCCTTCTGGGCAACAAACAGAGAAGAATGCCAACAATAAATGTGATGTGTATAGATGACCCAGAAGTGATGTAGGCACATTGGGGATATGGGGGGGGGAGACACTCTGGGTTTGGGGCAAAACTCTATGGTAGAAGATAATTCTACCATAGAATTTTGCCCCAAACCGGAGCATCACACACCCCCAATGTCCCCAATGTGCCTGTGTCACTTCCAGCTCACATAGGCACATGGTGTTTATTTTTGGCAATCCTCCCTGTTCCTGGTAAAGTTCACCCTCCATCCCCCATCAGCAGGCCCAAGGGACCTGGCAACCCTATTCATATCACATGTGGTGATACTACAGCTGCCAGTCCTCCCGCTATGGCAAGAGGCCTCCTGCCAGCAACCATTGTTGCCCACTGCCACTTGGAGTGGCGGCAGAAGAAGAAAAATTAAAGTCTACATCAGCTGTGTCATTACACCACTTCTGCAGAAAATCTGAAAGTGGTGGATTTACCTCAGAGTTTCCAGCAATTCCTAGAGCTACCCTATGTCACTTCTGGATTTTCCCTGGAAGTGTCATAGCAGCGCAGCCAACATTGCCCTTCTCTGTGTCCCTGCCTCCAAACTCTACTGCTTGTAGGTGATACCATTTTCAAATTTTCCATTGTGTTAAAAAAAACTGTGTGGAGAAAACTAACACTAGAACACTAGAAGCAGGCTGGCTATGACAGAACCTTTCTGTCCAGTGGGCTAATTGTTGAGATTTTTTTTAACCCTGGAGAGCATTTAAAAATGGCTCTCCCACTACCAATAGTATGAAATAGTAAAAAGGTAAAGGTTCCCTTGCTCGAAAGCCAGTCGAATCCGACTCTAGGGTTGCGGTGCTCATCTCCGTTTCAAAGCTGAAGAGCCAGCACTGCCTGAAGACATTTCCGTGGTCATGTGGCCGGCATGACTAAACACCAAGGCACACGGAACACTGTTACCTTCCCACTGAAGTGGTACCTATTTATCTACTTGCAATTTCTTGCTTTCGAACTGCTAGGTTGGCAGGAGCTGGAACTAGAGACGGGAGCTCACTCCATGCGGCACACTCGGGTCTCAAAATGCTGAACTTCCGACCTTCCACAGCCTGCAGTTCAGCGTCTTAACCACTTGAGCCACTGCAGCTCCTATGAAATAGTACAGCTACCTTTTCATTCTGCTGTGTTTGTAGATCAGGCTTAAGCTTCACTGAATCCAGTGTGGCTTCCTTCTACATAAGCACATTTAAAAGGCAGCTATTTATATACGGGCCACTCCCCACACTGCATTTTCTTGTTCACAATTTAAAAACTTTATGTAGGGATGTAGCTAGACAACATCCACAGAGGTGTGTTGGTTATACAAGAAGATATAGTCTCACGAACAACAGGCAAGGCTTTCCAGAGCTCTGCTGGATAAGCAGGGACTCATATTTACTATGATTCTCACTCCAATCTGTGAGATTGGCCAAGTTTTGCATTTATGAGAAGTTTTATTTGAGCACTTTATATTACCTGAGTGCTCCTCCTCACAGACAGAGAGAAGAATTGCAGGTAGGCAAAGCATTTATGCCTAACTCTAAGTAGCATCTATCATTTTAATCTCCCGTTGCCTCTTGCTTTAAAATGGGAAGCTCAATTTGCAGCAGAGCAGCGTCGAAAGGAAATGACAGAAACTCTGAGCAATATTTATACTAATAGTGTCTCCAGTTAGGCCAATTTCCTCCATGCAGAATCGTTTATAGAGCGTGAGACAGAGACGGAGTAAAGAAAACAACAGGTACCTGGCTGGTCTCTTATTGCATTTGCTTCCCGCATCTTTGGAGGCCTCTGCGCCCCAGCCAGGCAATAAGAGCAGCATGTCAGACAATGTGTTGTCCTCTCTCTTCCGAAGCACTGGGGGAGTGGAAGAATCCACCCTGTGGCTCCTTCTCTGCTTGGGCAAGCCTCAAATCAGATTGTTCTTTCCCCCCGCAGAGGAGCCAGAAGCGCCTTGATGAAAATTGAGGCTGACTAAAAAAGATGGTCGAGGTACAGAAACGGTCATATGCCATTTATGAATCATGCACAGAAATCATTGCCTTCTCTTTGAAAGCAGAAATGGAAAGGGGGCAGCTATGAAGGGCCTGTTGTTCCTCATCGGGGTTGGAGCAAGGTTGAGCAGAAACCCTTCTCATATGCCATTTATGAATCATGCACAGAAATCATTGCCTTCTCTTTGAAAGTAGAAATGGAAAGTGGGAAGCTATGAAGGGCCTGTTGTTCCTCATCGGGGTTGGAGCAAGGTTGAGCAGAAACCCTTCGGCAGGGGTCATTTCATAGAAAAAGAGCTAGGGGAACTCATTAGCATAACTCATTAGCATATGCCACACCCCCTGACATCAGGGGCCCGGCGGTGGACCTGCAAGGCCAGCGGGAGTGCGAGGAAGCCCCGCCAAGGCCCTCCCTGGCACCAGGCAGGCAGGGGTGGGGAGAGGCGGGGAGGAAGCAACTTACCCTCCCTCTTCTCCTGCCTCCTCCTGGATGAATGAGGGCCGGAAATGGGGGGCAGGGCTTCGTCGTGTGCCCCATCCCCCGCACCTCACCCGGGGGAACTGCGATCCCCCGCGATCCCCCCCGAATTGACCTCTGTGCACAGGCCTCATTGTAGATGGTTGTATGTCCAGGGTCAGGGTCAGTACGCACAGTCCTGCTCTCCTCTTTGCATGCAGAATGTACAGAGTTGGGATGACTTAGCAGAGCTACATTTTCAGCCCTCTAATCCTGGAATGCGAGTGCACTCGCTTCTCAGTGAAAAAGGGAAATTTATGCTTAACATGGAGCAAGAAACCCTTCACAAATGGGAAAGAATTTAAGGACTCATTCTCACCACTGCTCCGGCAGACTAGCCCCTGTGGGTTTTAGCTTGCTTTTGAAAGCACCCGAGAAACCCTGAAAGCCACATCGATTCTGTGCATGCCAATGATTCTCTGAGCATCACAGAATTAGTACATTAGTATAAGGAGCATCACTGGCAGTAGTTATAGTCAGGGCTATTTTTGGGCACGAACGCACAGGAACAGAGTTCCGGCTGGCTCCTGAGTTGGCTACGCCTAGCAGGAACTCATTAGCACAATAGGCAGAAACTCATTAGGATTAGCTACATTAGGTGTGTGTAGCCTAACATGAAAGGAGTCCCTGCTACAAAAAAAGGCCCTGGGTTTGGACAACAAACAAGGTAAACAGAATAAGAAGCAAAAGGTGGGTGTG